>NC_081563.1:112858441-113208673 GCF_022355385.1 Mustela nigripes
GGCTTTGTCAGTGGGGATGTCATGGTCGTGTCGGAGATTGGGGCTAGGCAAAAGAACTGTAGCAGGAATGTCCTTCCCTGTTGGCCCTTCTGGGGTGTCAGGGTGAGAGGGGGTAGGTTTGCATCTTCTCTGGTGGAGGAACTATCAGGCCCACCCCCTACCGCCCATCATCAGATGTTTTTTAAATGTGTGTTCTGGGTAGAGCGTTTTGCTGAGTTCTCTGGAGTTAGCAAGAAGTGGGAGATGCAACCGGCTTTCAAGAAACGAGCCACTACCCGGTTGGAGATGTGCTGCAGCAAACTGATAGAGGGTTACGCAGGGAAGGTGGGGGTTTTGAATTGGTGTTCCTTGGTGCCATTGGTGTAGAAGTTCTTTGTCATGTGGGCAGGCTAGTTAGTTCTGGTAGCTTCTCTGGCCCCCACCCTGTGTGTGCTGGTAATACTCCCCTCCTCCCTTGTGATGGAGACGGTCAGTAGTACTCCTGCACTTGTCAAAACACGACCCATCCCTTTATTCATTTAAGTCACTGAAGTGATCTTGCGGAGTCATCACTCCTTTTTTCCAAAATTCCCTTATAAAAATGGTCAAACAACACAAGATTTTTATAGTGATCACTTGTGTACTCCCCACCTAGCTTCTACCATAAATACGTTACTGTACCTGCTTATCACCTATTTACCCCCTAACCTTAACCCTAATCCTTCTATAACACATTTCAGGATGGCAGACATCACAGTTCCCTCTAAATATCTGTTAGAATTTAGTATTTGTTTATACTCTTGCACCCTACAACACTATCAGAATAGAGACCATGACCACTAGCTCAGAGAATTCCTTTATGCCCTTTCTCAGTCCCCACTGGCTCCCCAGAGTCCGCAGCCGTTCTGTTTTCCTACTCTGGTATTGCCTGTTACTTCTGAATTAGATTTAAAGGAGATCTGTACTAGGAGCTCTTGCATTCAGCACCCAGTGTGATACCTTCACTCAGAAACACAGGGGTGCTGTTAGTTCTCACTAAACTTACTAAAGTTAGGCAGGACTGTGACTAGGTTACAAGGAGAAAGGGACTTTGCAGATAGGATTATGTGGTGGACCCTGAAATGGGGAGATGATTTCAGGATTGGATTTCATGGATTGTGTGGGTGGGTCCAGCATAATCACAAGACTCCTTAAAAACATCTGAAGATGCCTTGCTTGCTGGCCTTGAGGATGGAAGAAGGGACTAGAAGCCAAGAACTGTGGTGGCCACTAAAAGCTGGAAAACACAAGGAAACACTTCTCCCACGGGGCCTCTGGAAGAAACCAGCCTGGCTAACACTTTTGTTTTAGCCCAGTGAGACCCATTTTGGCCTCTAGAACAAAGATGATAAATGTGTGTCGTTTTTAAGCCACGAACTTTGTAGTAGTTTGTTACAGCAACAAGAGGAAACTAATGTGGAGACTTTGTTTCTCTTTAATTTAAATTTTAAAATTTTTATTTTATTTTTTTAAGATTTTTAAGGGGCACCTGGGTGGCCCAGTTGGTCAAGCATCTGACGCTTGATTTCAGCGCAGGTCATAATCTCAGGGTCCTGGGATTGAGTCCCACATCGGGCTCCACGCTTAGTGTGGAGCCTGCTTAAGACTGTCCCTCTCCCTCTCGCTCATGCTCTCTCTCTCTCTGTCACTCAAATAAATAAAATCTTTAAAAAAAAAAAAAGATTTTTAGTTAATCTTTGTATACATCATGGGGCTCGAACTCAAAACCATGAGATCAAGAGTTGTAGGCTCTACCTATCCAGCCACCAGGTGCCCCTCTCTTAGTTTTAATGTATAAGTTTTTTGTTTGTTTTTTTAAGGTTTATTTATTTATTTTAGGGAACGCAAGCCAGGAAGGGCAGAGGGAGAGAGAATCTCTAGCAGACTCCATACTGACGCAGAGTCCAACACGGGGCTCAATCCCACAACCCTAGGATCACAACCTGAGCCAAATGAAGAGCCCAACACTTAACCACCTGTGGCAGTCAGGCACCCAGCTATATTGTCTTTATAACTGGTTTGAAGAGGGCTGTAGGTAAGATCAAATGAATATACTAAATTTACTTAACCACCTTACTGAAGGATAAATTTTGTTTTTAGAAAGTAAAATCATGACTCAAATACAAAACAAGTATGTTAAAGATATTATTTGTTCATCAAGGAGAGAACAAGTTAAGATGTTTTAACTGGTTCAAAGGAGAATCCAGAGAACAAATAAAAATATAATTAGCCCAGTAGGAATGCTGAAAAATTTGCTTTAGTAGATACATAGCTGGCAGAATTAGCCAGTATCTACTCAATAATAATCAGTTACATTTAGGACTTTACATGGTGCAACTTGCATATGTATGGACAGGAATCACCTGCGTGATCTGTTTCCCTCGATTTGCATCATGATCAAGTAGCTTAAAAGCACTCTTTAAGTGCCAGCAGGTTGGGGGGACTTGTTTCAAAGTCTTCCACGCTGTTTCCTGATGCACTGTTGTTGGATGCTTGGGGTAGTTCCATTTCTTTGGTTTTATTAGAACAAAAATCCAATATGTCTTTGTGTTAATTTTTTTCTTTCCTAAAAACCTTGATTGTGTAGGATAACATACTAGAAGGGGGATTGTCGGGTCAAAGGATTCTAACTTTCAATTAACATTGCCAAGTTGTATGAACCTTTCTCCCACACACAGAAAACAAACCCCACCCGTGTCCCACCACAGAAAATACCACTTCTATGGGCCCTTAAGAACCCTCAAACTTTCTTTTCCAGATGCTCCCCTGCCCCCCAGTCCCCGCCCACCTACTTTTGCCTTCTGTTCACTGGTGAAAAAGATCCGTGGAGAACTGACTGACTTGGACGGATTGAGGACTCTTTCCAGTACTGGGGAGAGGCTTAGGCTCCCCTGAAAACCAGAGCCTCCGAACTCCGTAACAGACAGGGTCAGGCCTCTGTTACAGAAGCAAGGGTATCCTTGGGCCTGGCTAGAAACTGGTTTTTGTTGCTGCTGACTTTATTTTCATTGTTTTCCTTGTTTTATTTTTGAGAAGCATGGTGGTTGTATCCATAGCCCTAGGATTCAGGAAAACTTCTGATTCTGTTTCTGACCATTGCTAGCTAAGGCTTAAACTGCAAATTACCCTGTATCTGAGGTTTTCCAATCATTGAATAGACTTGGGGGTTGGGAACCATGGGTAGGTTTATAATTATAAAATTATAATTATTTTAAATGGAATGATCACATGAGAAACTTTCTGCAGGAAAGCAGCCCCCCCCCCCCAATAACCATGATGACAGTTGGACTACAGGCAAGCATCTCGTCAACCCCCACTTGTTCCAGGAAATGGCTGGCCACAGAAAACCCTCCGCCCTTTCCTCTTTTGAAATGTCCCCAAACTGCTCACTTGCCCCCTTGCAGCTAACCAAGGATGGCCAAATGTACTGGAAGACCAGTGAGTCTTCCTCACTTCACTAATCCTACCTTTGCAGAATGCTTTTCAATGGGATAGCATTTCCTTTTTACTCCGTGAAATATACTCCCTGACACCTTTGAACGCCTGCTGAAACAAGGGTGATGGCAGAAGGGTTCTCTTGCTGCCGGTTTATGAAAAAAGAAGCTTTGTTAGTATTATTTTGGGCCTAGATTTATCTCTGACATGTGGGATGTGTGTCTGTAAGCATACCCCTGGTAATGCATGCCTGCTTCCTGAATATATGTGGGTTCACTTTGATTGACAGTGTTGGACTGCAGTGGTCACTTAGATGACATAGTTGAAGGGTTCTCATTCGACCCTCTAATTAAATTCAGTGAATTAATGTGGGACAGCTGAAACAAAAATGGATCAAAATAAAAATGCTGAGGGTAGCCTGCCTGGCTTCTGCCCAGTATGTCCAATGAGTCCCTTTGAGTTCTCTGAGTTCCGTGCACACACAGGGCAGATTGATGACGGACCTCTCAGAGGCTGGGCTTGCTGTAGCAGCTGACCCACAAAGTCACACAGAAGGCAGCTGTCAGCTTCATTAGGAAGGTAGAAATATTTGCCAGTGGGTATATAGAGTGGGTACACTATCAGATCCGTGTGCTAATTGCCACTGTAGTTTGCCTATTTTAAAATTAATTCATACATTTCTGAAGGCAGTACATCCTCAGGATTTAGGGAAATCAATTCTGTTAACTACAGGGTATGTTTATGGTATGGCAGCCCCGTGATTAATGCTTTTTTAGGTGTGAGAAATAAATACAGGATAGGGCCAAGAAAGGCACGGCCAGCAGGGACTTTAAATTCTAGCCGAGACCCAACGCATGAATAAGTTAATAATGTCAGGTATCCCAACTATGAAGTGAAGTAGCCAAGTGAGGCTTGGAGGACAACTGTTCCAGGCTGATGGAACAGCAAGTACAAAATTCAGGGTGGTGAGTTAGGGGTGCTGGGAAGATGGTAAGGACCAAATATGGGGAGAGCAGAAGTATGGATAGGATTGGGCAGGACCCAGGTAAGACAGGGCATGAAACGTGACAGGTATCCTGAGCATGATGATGTCATTAGGTGTGTTTCAGCAGAGGAGTGATGTCTATTTGTTTTTAAACAATGTCTCTGGAAGGGCTCCTGGGTGGCTCAGTCGGTTGGGTTTCTGACTCTTGGTTTTGACTCAGGTCTTGATCTCACGGGTCATGGGATCAAGGCCTGTGTTGGGCTCCACGCTCTGAGGGGAGGCTGCTTGAGATTCTGTCTCTCTCTGCCCTTCCCCGCTGCCCCTACCACATGCACATGCACATGCACACACTCTCATTCTCCCTCTTTCAAATAAATAAATCTTTAAAAAAAGAAAAAAAAAAGATGTCTCTGGAAAGTGGAAAATAGACTAAAGGGGGGATCATGAAAGCTTGTCTCCAAAGATGGCCCCCAGTGATTCCTCCATTCCCCTTGATTCTGGGCTTACTTGTGGCTGCTTTGACATGTAGAAGACAGTGGAAGGAATATTCTGGGACTTCCAAGCTCAGGCCTTAAGAAAATTCCCTTCCTCTTGGAATGCTAGCTCTTGGGTCCAAGCTGTACAGAGAGGCCACATGGAAGAGAATTGAGACCCACAGCCCAAAGTCCCAGCTGAGGACCCAGCCATCTGTCAGAACCAACTGCCAGAGAAGATGAGTGAGCCACTTGGATATTCTGCCCACAAGTGCCCACAGTCCCAGCAACATGACATGAATAGAGGAACCACCTCTGTCAGCTCAGGAAAACCAACGTATTAGGAGATTTAATAAACTGGTCTTGAAGTAGTTCATTTCCTAGCAATGGATAACAAATGGGGGCAGGGGTGGAAGCAGGACACCAGTGAGCCAGTTGTTGGGATCATTTAGGCCAGAGATAATAGGTAGGAAAGAAAACTTGACCAGACTGGAAGAAGTGAGGATAGTCAGTAGTCCAGCTCAGGGTGCACTTTGTCAGTGTGACTTTTAGCCTGGACTGAGGGAAAAGTCAGTAGAAAAGCAGCAGCTTCTTGCCTGGCTCTCCTAACTCCAGACCACGCCTTAGAAACAACTATTTAAAATTCTCAGTTCTCTCTTTGACAGTGACCACCATTTTGCACCAGTTGCTTATACTGGTTTGGTGGTGGTGGTGAGGATCAAAAAACAAAGGGATGCCTGGGTGCCTCAGCTGATTAACCATCTGAGTCTCAGTTTCGGCTCAGGTCATAGTCTCGTGAGTTGTGGGATCAAACCCTTCATTGGTCTCTGTGCTCAGTGGGGAGTCTGCTCAAAGATTCTCCCTCTGCCCCTCCCCCCACTCTCTCTTAATCTCTGTCTCTCTAAAATAAATAAATCTTTAAAAGAAAAATAAGGGGGCACCTAAGTGGCTCAGTCGGTTAAGCAGCAGACTCTTGGTTTCAGTTTAGGTACAATTTTGGGGTCCTGGGACCCCAAATCCTGTCCTGTTTCAGGCTCCACACTTGGCTGGGAGTCTGCTTGAGAATTCTCTCCCTCTCCCTCAGCCTGTCCTCACCCTACCCCCATCAAATAAATAAATAAAAATTTTTTTAAAGCTCAAAGACAGGATGCCTGGGTGGTTCAGTCAGTTAAGCGTCTATCCGCCTTTGGCTCAGGTCATGATCCCAGAGTCCTGGGGTTGAGCCCAGCATTGGGCTCCCCACTCATCAAGGAGCCTGCTTCTCCCTCTCCCTCTGCCTGCTGCTCCCCCTACTTGTGCTCTCTGTCAAATAAATAAGGTCAAAAAAAAAAATTGCAAGGACATAAAGACAAAGAATATGGTTGATATGACCATTAAAAAAATCTGTCCTGAAAGACACCATAACCCAAATAATGAAGAGAAAATATTTGCAAAATATTAAAATCTCATACATTAAATATATAATAACATATAAACAATTATAATAAAAAACAAATACATAATATATAAACAATTCTGAAGAAAACGACAATCTAATAGGAGACACCATTAAGGTGTTCTAAGAATTTCACATTTCTGCTTTGTATTGATGCCTCACTTTTAGATATCTTCTCATGTGGCCTCATCCTCAGTAGATGTACCCCACCTTCCCAACATGGTGTCAGTTCCACAGTGATCTCTGACCCAGAAGATGGGAGGGGACATGTGAAGTCTTCTTTAAAGCCTTGGCTGTGGAACTCACACAGTATCACTTCTGCCATGTTCTGTTGGTTAAACCAAGTCACTCCACCAGACCAGACTCAAGAGGTGAAGAAACAGACTCCTGTCACTGGGAGGAACAGCAAAGTCACATCACAAAGGGATATGGTAAAAGGGAGTTGTGACTCACTGGGGACCATTACTATCATACTGTACCACGTGATATCCAAAAATGTCTCTCTTCTACTCTCATGCTTGAGTGATAGTTTAGTTGAGAATATTATTGTAGGTTGCTTATTATTTTCCCTAAGAATGAAGGCATTTCTGCATTGTCTTCTGCTTTCTGGTGGTGTTGGGAAGGGTGATGCCATTTTTTTTTGTTTGTTTGTTTCCTTATATGTGATTGCTTTTATTCCTCTGAAATCTTTCAGGATCTTCTGCTAATCTATAGTATAATGAAATTTCATAATATGGCCATGTGTTGGTCTTCTTTTTTTTCTTTATCTCCCCCTCTTTTGCACTTACTATACTGGGCATTTAGAAAGTCACTTTGGGCATCTGGGTGGCTCAGTTGGTTGAGTGACTGCCTTTGGCTCAGGTCATGATACCGGACTTCAGGATCGAGTCCCGCATCGGGCTCCTCTCTCATGCTCTCTCTCACTCATTCTCTCTCAAATAAACAAATAAAATCTTTTTTAAAAAGAAAGTCACTTTAATCTGGAAATGTAGTTTGAAAGTTTTTCCTGAATTATTTTTCTGACAGCTCAATTTTCAACAAATATATTTTCTCACAAAACCTAGTAAAGAGTAGCATTAGGGTGCCTGGGTGGCTCAGTCACTTAAAGTGTCCAACTCTTGATTTCAGCTCGGGTCATGATCTCAGGATTGGGAGACTGAGCCCTGTGTCGGGCTCAGTGCTGAGCCTGGAGCCTGCTTGAGATTCTCTCTCTCCCTCTGCGCCCCCCACCCATGGTCTTTCTCTCTCCACTCTCTAAAAAAGTAAAAAAGAAAAGAGTGTCATTGTTTTACATTTTTTTGCAAATCCCTTTAATGCCTGGCTTAATAGAAGACAGCTGAGTTCTCACATCTACTTCTGCATTCCATCTGTTGCAATATGTTGTTTTGGTTGCAGTATATGAAGAAATTCTGACTAGGCACATTTTAAAAGGAGCTTGTGTCTGAACAGATAGATAGTGCAGAAACCAGTGTAACTAGAAACCTGGCAACCATCTATTTACCTTAAGACTTTGCTAAATGGGAATATTCAGTCATCTTTTTTAAAAGAATATTTCCAAACTTGCACTGGTAGGAAAGAAAACTGGCCTTGTTTTCTTATATAATAAAAACCACTTTGCACTTCATTTGTGAGTCTGAATGCAGAATTTTGAGAAGACAGCCATCAGAGAAAGCATGTATCCACTTGGTAAATGTAACTAGCCAGGAGAGAATCTACAAGGTCAGGTTACAAGTCATCCCTTCGCTACTGTGTCCCTTGCCATCACAAAGTGAATCAGCTGATTGCCTAGTACCAAATTTCTTTTATGGAATTTGTATGAGTGCATGGGTTGGACAGAAAAACCGAGAACCTGAGGATGTGGATAAGACTGTTTGCTGAGGTACCCAATTCATCACAAGCCACCAGGAGTTCAACATGGAGGGATGGCATTAGTTACGCATCCCTGTGATTGGATAATTATCCTTACATAAAATGAAAAGCATGTCCATATTCCTATTACTAATTCAGAGGGCACAGCAATATAAGACCAAAGTTACAAACCCCTAAAACACCCTGCCAAGACAATGACTGTTTTCATATACTTTGGTCTGAGCATGTGATTAGCAAGTGTATGACAGAGCAGATCAATGGAGCTAAATCCAGAAGAAACCATCTTTTTATCCTGAAATAATATCCTACCCATCCCTTAAAGTAAGTACTAAGTGATGCATCAAGCTTTTCCTCTCCTGGATCAAAGAGAAAGAGCTCTGAGAGCAGAAACACAGCAGTGGTTGTGGCAGAGAGGTGCTGTGGTCCATTGTCTCTAGAGCAGAGGAGGGCGACAATCCAAAGAAAAGCATACACAAAAATATCATGGAACCCTACTTAGCAATGAGAAGGAATGAACTGCTGATACACTGGGTGATACACATGAATCTCAAACATAACTGAACAAAAGGCAGCAGACTTTTATCAAAAAAATACATTCTGGGGGCACTTGGGTGGCTCGGTCAGTTAAGCGTCTGCCTTCAGCTCAGGTCATGATCCCAGGGTCGGGATAGAGCCTGGTTGTCTTCCTCTCCTCCCTGCTTGTGCTCTCTCTTGGTATCTCAGTTACTGTCTCTCAAATAAATAAATAAAATCTTTAAAAAAATACATTCTGTGTGATTTTATCTGAAACTCTGAAAAAGACATGTCTAATCCATAGTGACATCGATCAGTGTTTGTCTGAGGCCTGGGATGGGGGGGATTGCTTGGGAAGGGGCACAAGGGAAACTTTTGGGGAGATGGGGATGTTCTATATTTTGACTGTGGTTACATGGGTATGTACCTTTGTTGAAACTCAAGGAAATGTACACTTGAAATGGGTATGTTTTATTGCATGTACATTATACCTCAAAAAGTTGACTTTAGGGGGCGCGTGGGTGGCTCAGTGGGTTAAAGCCTCTGCCTTCTGCTCAGGTCATGATCCCAGGGTCCTGGGATTGAGCCCCACATCGGGCTCTCTGCTCAGCAGGGAGCCTGCTTTCTCCTCTCTCTCTCTTTCTGCCTGCCTTTCTGCCTACTTGTGATCTCTGTCTGTCAAATAAATAAATAAAATCTTTAAAAAAAAAAGTTGACTTTAAAAAAGTACATGGGGCTTCCATTTTCAGACAAGATGAGTCAGTAGATTCTACCCTATTCCTTCCACTTACTACAACCAAAAACTTGACAAAATACATAAAGCAACTCTCGGACTTCCATGATGGTGGGGAAAAGGTGAACTGTGTAGACAACTTGGGTCTCAAGCGATGACACAGCTGGGAGTCCTCACAGGCTTTATTACTTAACTAGATCCCAGCCTGGGCACCAGAGAAAGCCAAACCCAAAACCATCCCCAAAGCACAAAGTCCCAATGAAAGCCCACTTTCTAGGGGGTCAAAGGGCTGGGAGGGACAGCAATGAAAGATAGACTTTTTGACAATGCTTGCTTTGTTCTGGACAAACACCATGAAATAAGCCACAGCCCATCCTCTCCAGCAGGCTTTGGGGAGACTGGTGTGGAGCTTGCCCACCATCCCAGCTGTGCACTACCGTCAGGGTAGTCCTCGCTCTCCTTTCTAGTGATGGCTGTGATATGGAGCTCTGCCAGCCCCACTCTGCACAAGTGTGATCAGCAAGAATCCCCTTCCTCTCTCATCCTCATGGAGTGCTGTGACAGGAAGGTAGGGCCTTGTTGGCATCCTTGCACTGCACTAAGCAAAGATGACAAAGAGGCAGCACCCAGCCTCTCACAGCTGGAGCATGTGGGGAGGATTACAGACGAGGGAGCTACAAAAAGAGATTGCTTCAGTTTGTATATGGAGTGCAGGGTACACCCACCCACAAGTGACCTATGTGTGCAACCCACCAGAACTAACATAGTGAAAGCTTGAGAACTCAACTACGATGTGGAATACCATACTGTTTCAGGATGGCCTCTGGGTAGCACACAGCACGGCAGACCAAAATTGTACTGATTTTAAACTAAACTGACATTCCAGTTCACAGACCACAAAAGTGAGCCACGGTGCTCATTCTGAACTTGAACAAGTTGAATACATACCAACATAGTTTTAAAAAGGAACCAGTGACTCCTAATATAATACCCAAAGGCCCAGGATAAAATCAAATAGTTTGTATCATACCAAAAGCCAGAAGAAGCCTGAACTGGAATGAAAAAGGGCAATGAAGGGATGGCTAGCATCTGGTGCCTGGCTGGCTCAGTCAGCCCAGTGAGTGATTCTTGATCTCAGGGCCATGAATTCGAGCCCCACATTGGGCACAGCGCATCCCTTAATTAAAAAACAAAACAAAACAAAAAAAACAACCAAACAAAAACAACTGATGCTAACATCAAGATGGCACAGATGTTGGGATTATCTGACAAGGATTTTAAAGTAGCTATCCCTAAAAAAGAAGAAAGAACGGAAGAAAAAGAAAAACTTCTGTGAGCAACCATGAATAGACCTGAAACAGAAAAAGAAAACTTCAACAGAGAAAAAGAAGATATAAAGAAAAACCAGATGGAAATTCTAAACCCCCAAAATGCAGTAACAATAAACTTACTGGGTGGGCACCATGGCCCACTGGAGATGACAGAGGAAAGCAGTGACCTTGCAGATAGACCACTAAAAATTCTACAACTTCAACAAAGAAACAACAAATAAACAAAATGAACAACTTCAGGGGTCTGTGGGAAAATACCAAAATACATGTGTGTCACGGGAATCCTACAGGAAGAAGAGAAGAAGTGCAGTTCAGAAAATATACTGAGACAATGGCTAAAAGCTCCCCAAATTTGGCAAAAGACATAAACCTACAGATTAAAGAAGCTGGAAGAACCCCAAACCAAGAAATCCTAAAAATCCTAAAATAGTATGCACTAACAGCCAAATTCATAGAGACAGTAGAAGAGTGGTTTCCAAGGGTGAGGGATGAAGAAAACTGGAAGATATTTGGTCAAATGTTACAAACTTTCAGTTAGAAGAGGAACAAGTTTTGGGGATCTAACATACAGCAAGGGGACTATAGTTAACAATACTGTATTACGTACCTGGAAGTTGCTAAGAGAGTAGATCGTATATGTTCTCACCAGAAAAAAAAGAAGAAGTGGAAGAAGAAGAAAGAAATAGTAATCATGATGGAGGTGTTAACTAACCCAACCATGGGCATCATTTTGCAATATATAAGTATGCCAAATTATCATATTGTATACCCTAAGTTTACACAGTGTTATATGTTATATGTCAATAAAGCTGGAAAAAAATAAAAAGTGAAAAAATGATGAAGAAACCTAGAACAATACCTAGGAACTGTGGGACATTTCCAAAAAGTGTAACATAGGTGGACTGTGGGCTGCTGGGGTTGGTGAAGGATCTCAAGATGACCAGGAAAAACTTGCTCTAAAAGCCATTGACTGAGTAGCTTTTGGGAAAATCATACCCCAAAACCAGAAGACCATTGCTAACTTCTGAAATTCTGGAATGAGACCTTTACCTTCAGGTGGGCTACTCTCCCTGAGAAACCACCTGCTGTTGACTGGGCTTACTACAAGGCCAGTGTGGCAAAGGCTATCTTGGGAGATTACTTGGAGAAGTTTAATGCCCTGAAGTTTCCTCTGCCGGAGGAGAAATACACTGTTCAGGTGGATGCTAAAGAAAAAGAAGATGTGAAAAGTTGTGCTGAATTTTTGTCTCTCTCAAAGGCCAGGATTGAGGAATCTGAAAAAGAGCCAGAGAAGATGATCATAATTCCATGTGATCCAATGACCATTGAGGACCTGAATGAAGTCTTCCCGGAAATCAAATTAGACAAAAAGTATCCCTATCGGCTTCACAAGCCAATTGAGTATTTATAAACTTGAGTTGGGGAGAAAGTTCTGGCCCTCAATGCTGGACATTAAAAATAATTATATAGAGGTGCCTGGATGGCTCAAGTCAGTTAAGTGACTGTTTGGGTCTTGAGATCAAGCCCTGAGTCAGGCTTCCTGCTCAGTAGGGAGCTCACTTCTTCTCCCTCTGCTGCTCTCCCTGCTTGTGCTCTCTTTCTCTCAAATAAATAACATCTTTAAAAATAATAATTATATAGTAAAGAAGAAAAGTTGTCATGTACACAAAACAGGAAACACTAGAAGGAGAAGAAGGAGAAAGCAGAAGTAGTGGTAATGGCCATTTTCCAAAATTAATGATAGACACCAGACCACAAACTCCGGTAGCTCAGAAAATACCAAGCAGAGCAAATACCAAAAATCCACACATACGTGTATCATATTCAAATTACAGGAAAATAGGGGCACCTGGCTGGCTCAGGGTCCTGAGTTTAAGGCCCACATTGGGCATGGAGCTTAACTTAAAAAAAAAAAAAATCTTTGCTATTTGTATACCTACCTAATCATATAGATAACTCTTTGTTCAAAGTAATGAGAGCAACAACAAACTGGGTGATTATAACATATGGGTAAGTGAAGGCAGTGGCAGCCAAGGGAGGAATTTGGGGCTACTCTGTTACAAGACACCCACACTCCCCAGGAAGTGGTATAGTGTTATTTGAAGTGTACTTACATGCACATAATCAAATCATTATGTTACATATCTGAAACTAGCATGTCAATTATATGTCAGTTTTTAAAAAGTGGACTTGGATTCGTTGTAAACATACATTGCACACTTTAGGGAAACTACTAACTTTTTTTTAAAGAAGTGATTGATAGGCCAAAAGGAGTGAAAATAGAAACATATAAAGTGAAAACCTGCCAGAGGGGAGTTTTAAGAATTCAAAGAACAAAGAAAAAAATGGAATGAATACAAAAGAGTTACAGACATAGAAATTAATCCAACTATGTCAATAATTACTTTAAATGTGAATGGTCTAAATGAAAAGATCAATTGAAATCCCTTGTCACAGTGAATAAAAACAAAATCCAATGACATGTTGTCTACAAGAAGCCCACTTTAACTACAAAGACACAGGTAGATACAAAGTAAAGGGCCGGAGAAGGATATACCATTGCTAATGTTAATGAAAGTAAAGCTGGAATAGCTGTACCGATTTCAGACAAAGAGGACTTAAGAGCGAGGAAAATTATCAGGGATAAAGAGGGCATTATATAATAATAAAAGATAGAAATGAAAATCCTTAGTTTGCATGCACTCAACAGCAGAGCGACAAACTATGCAAGGCAAAGACTGCTAGAACTGCAAGGAGAAATAGATGAATTCACTATTACAGTTAAAGATATCAACACCTCTCAATCAGTGATTCACAGGTCCAGCAGAAGAAGGTCAGTAAGGATATAGTTGAACTGAATAGCGCCAAAGACCAATTAGATCTAATGGACATGTATGGAATACTGGGCAGCAGCAGAATAGACATTCTTAGAAAGCTCATGTGGAGCATTCATCAAAATAGACCACATTTTGGGCCATAAAACACACCTGACCAAATTTTAAAGAATAGAAATCAAATAAGGTTTGCTCTTAGACTACAATGGAAATCAGTAACAGAAAGATAGCTGGAAAATCTCAACGTATTTGGATAATAATTCATGGATCAAAGAAGAAGTCTCAAGAAATTTACAAATATTTTGAGTTAAAATGAAAGCAGAACTTATCAAAATGTATGAAAAGCCATGCCTAGAGGGAAATTTATTGCATTAAATATATAATATCAGAAAAGAACATCTAAAATCAATAAGCTTCCAACATAAACTAGAAGTGTCCATCAACTAATGAATAGGTAAAGAAGATACGGGGTGTATATACATATATATACACACATATATGTATATATACACATATATGTAAATACAACCCACATCTTCTTTAGCTATTCATCATATATATATATATAGCAATCAAAGAGAATGAAACCTTGCCATTTGCAACAGCATGGATAGAATTCATAGGTATTATGCTAAGCAAAATAAGAATAAGTCAGAGAAAGACAAATATGATTTGTGAAATATGATTTCACTCATATGTGGAGTTTCAGAAACCAGAGTTTAAGAGTTTAAGAACCAGAGTTTAAGAAACAAGATGAACATATGGGAAGGGAAGGAAAAATAGTATACAAACAGAGCAGGAAGCAAACCATGAGACTTCACTATACAGAACAAACTGATGGTTGCTGGAGGGGAGGTGGGCAGGAGATGGGCATTGAGGAGGGCACCTTTGATGAACACTGGGTATTATATATAATATGGAACCAATACTACACTATATGTTAACTAACTTGAATTTAAATAAAAAATAGAGAAGGAAGAGCAATATAAGCAGAAGAAAAGAAGTAATAAAAAATTAAATCAGAAATCAATGAAATTGAAAACAGGAGATCAACAGAGATCAACAAAATGGAAACTGGTTCTTTGGGGGAAAATACCATTAAAATTTATAAACCTTCCAAGATAACCAAGAAAAAAAAAAAAGAAAGTATAAATATCAGACATGAAGGAGGAGTCATTGAAAGGATAATAAAGGAATATTATGAATGGCTTTATGCCCATAAATTTGTTAACGTAGATGAAGTGGGTCAATTCCTTGAAAGACACAAACCACCAAAACTCACAAAAGGAGAATTAGATAATTTGAATAGTTCAATATTTACTAAAGAAATAGAGAAAAACCAAATTAAGATATTTATGAGAGGGATATTACCAATACCTTTCATGAATGTAGATGCAAAAATACTCAAAAAATGTTAGCAGATCAAATCCAAGAATGTATAAAAAGACATACACTATGACTAAATGAGACTTATTCTAGGTATGGAAATCTGATTCAAAATTCTAAAACCAGTTAATATAATCCATCACATCACTCCACAGGCTGAAGAAGAAAAATCATGATCATATCAGTAGATGCAGAAAAAGCACTTGACAAAATCCAATACCCACTCATGATAAAAACTCTGAACAATTTAGGAATAATAGGGAACATTCTCAAACTTATTGATAAAGGGTGTTTACCATAATCCTATGGTTAACATCATACTTAATGAAGAGACAGTGGACATTTTCCCCCTTAAATTAGGAATATGAAAAGATAATCCCCTCCCACCACTCCTATTCAACATTGGACTGGAAGTCCTAGTTAATGCTGTAAGAAAAGGAAAGATATACATATGGAGAGGGGAGAAGATAAATAAAGCTGTCTTTGTGCATAGAGGACATGGCAGGAGGACATATGTATGACACATGACATAGAGGACATATGTATAAAATTCCATAAACTAGACCAAAACCACTCTTGGAACTAATAGGTGATTATAGGAAGGTCACAGGATATAAAGTTAGCATGTAAAGTCAATTGCTTTCCTCTGCTGGCAATGAATAGTTAGAAACAATACCATTTACACTAGCAGCAAAAATAATGAAATATGGAAGCATAAGTCCAACAAAATTGGTACAGGCTTTATAAGAAGAAAATTATAAAACTCCAATTAAAGGAACCAAAGAAGATACAAATAAATGGAGAGAGGGTTCATGTGCATGGTTAGGAAAACTAAATATTTTTAAGATGTCAATTCTCCCTAATTCTGTCTACAAATTCAACATAATCCCAATCAAAACCCAGCAAGTTTTTGTTTTAATATTAACAAGCTGACTTTATATATGAAAAGGCAAAAGGCCCAGAATGTCCAACACAATACTGAGGAAGAAGAATGAAGTCAGAGGATTCACACTACCTGACTTTAAGACTAACCATCGATCTACAATAATCAAGACTGCATGGCATTGGTGAAAAAATACCCAGGTTGATCAGTGGAACAGAATAAAGAGGCCTGAAATAGACCCACACAAATGTAGTCAACAAAGAGTCAACTTTTTTTTTTTTTTTTTTGACAAAAAAGCAAAGGCAATTCAATGGAGAAAGGATATTCTTTTCAACAATGATGCTAGAACAACTGGGCATCCGTACACCAAACAGTGAAGCTAGATTCAGCCCTTACACTTGTTACAAAGTAAACTCAAAATGGATCTTAGACTTAAATGTAAAATACAAAACTATAGAACCTATGGAAGCTAACATAAGGGCAAATCTAAGTGACTTTGGGTTTGGCAATGAATTTTTAAATTTAACACTAAGAACACAAGCCATAGGAAAAAAAAAATGATTCCGTTGAACTTGATTAAAAGTAAAAACTTCAGCTTTGTGAAAAAAGTTAGATCGAAAAGATAAGCCACTTCTCCAGACAGAGACTACTTGCAAAACATATCTGATGAAGTACTGGTACCCCCAAAATACAGAGTATTTAAAAATCAACAATAAGAATTCAAAAGTGGGCAAAAGATCTGAACAGACACTTTACCGAAGAATATAGACAGGTTTGACAAAGAAGCAAATAAAATGTTCAACATCATATGTCATTAGGAGATGGCAAAATAAAATGAGATATCATTTCATACCTTTTGGAATGGCTAATATTCACAAAACATTCAATACCAAACAGTGGCAAGGAAAAAAAGCAATAGAAATTCTCATTCATTGCTGATGGGAATGCAAACTAGTACAGCCATCTTGGAAGACAATTTGGCAGTTCTTAGAAAAGTAAACATTCTTACTATGCAATCCAGCAGCTGTGCTCGTACATACCCAGTTGCATTGAAAAGTTATGTCTAGGGGCGCCTGGGGGCCTTGGGTGGTTAAGTGCCCAACTTTCGATTTGGGCTCAGGTCATGTTCCCAGAGTCGTGAGATCGAGCCCTGTGTCAGGCTCTACGCTCAGTGCAGAGTCTGTTTGGGATTCCCTCTCTCCCTCTTTCTCTGTGCCTCCCTCCACATGAGTGTGCTCACTGTCTCTCTCAAATAATAAATGAAATCTTAGAAAAGTTACATCTACATGAAAAATGTGTATGTTTATAGCAGCTTTATTCATAATCACCAAAACCTAGAAACGACCCAGATGTTCTTGCATCTGCGAGTGCATAACAAACTTCATTATATCCTGACAATGAAGTATTATCCAGCCATGAAAAGAAATCAAGCCGCAAAAAGACGTGGAGGATCCCTCAATGCCAGGGAGCTTGGTGAGACAGTTCTGAAGGTCACTGGAGGGCTGGAAATGCAAACTCGGAAACCGGGGAATTCAACCTTGGTCGAATTGCTTTTGAGAACATTCCTTTTGAGAATTTGCCTACATTGTTAATGGCTGTTCTCCTGGACGATGATGAAACCTGAGTATAAAAGATTTGGTAGCATAGCAAGAACTCAGCCTCTGTCTCTGTTCTGGAAGGAGCTACCTACTCAGAGAAAGAACCAACAGCTGTGAGGTCCCACAGAGAGGCCAAAGGACCTGAAGAAGCTGGGCCACCACCTATCGAGTCTGCTCTTTGCCACCTTGCTCCCATGAGATGTGCCCTTGGCTAAACCGATGTGACATGGGGGTGTATGTTGGAGTGTGTGTCCTCTTCCAGGCAGGCCAGTGTTCCCACAGCCCTGCAGTGGGTCGGGGAGCTGAGGTCCCAGGGAGGGAAGGAGGCTGCTTTCTAACCAAGATCTATTGTAACGCAGCCCACCGGAAAGAAGACGGCTGAGTGACGGGATTGAGAGATGTCACCTGGGGCCCCAGCCTGGGGCAGTGGGGCCTCTGCAACAGCTGGACACCAGGAAGGCCTTCCTTATGGGCTGGAAACGGGGTGGCTGCAGTGGCCACCACAAGGTAACTCCAGTGACAGAGGTCACTGGGAGTCAGGGGCAGGCAGAGCACCAGAGCTCAGCCCCCTTCACGTGAGGGGCTGCTGTGGAGCAGTCACAGTTTAAGGACAGCCAGGCAGCTAGGACAGGAGGGGTAGCAGCCGGGGAGGCGGGCCTGACTCCGAAAGAGGGGCCCAGGCTTAGAGCCAGACATGCATTTGTCGTGTGCTTCTGTCCCTGGGCCTGGCATCTCTATTGTCAGGGCTGAGGGAAGCTGGGGAAGGATGCCCCATCCTGTCTGAAGCCCAGAGAGGGTGTGACTTCCCTAAGACCCACAGCATGTTATAACTGAGTCAGGCCTAGGACTCAGAAGCCCCTGCTCCTTGTTCCAGGCTGCCTCCTTCTCTCCCTCCCCCCCCTCCCTCCTTCACCCCTTCCTGGGGATGCCCAGGGGTTAAATCATGTAATGATCATCGAAATAACACTTACCATGAGATGAGCACAGTGGAGGACAGAGGCAAGGAGCAGAGGTCGTTGTGTCTCGTGCAAGCAGTGAGGGGAGCAGCGTCTGCAGAGTTTAAAAGCAATAACAAAACCTCTAAAAGTCAGTCTGCTTTTTATTATCACTCTGCACTGGCCCTTCTCACCAAAACTGGTGAGGAAATCACTCTTCGCAGCCCAAATATTTCATTAGCCCATGTTCTAAACAATTGCTGCCGTTCTTGTTAGGTTTAATATGAGATCAGCACATCGAAAGGTGACGTTAACTTTGATGAACACGGGGGTTGAAATGGAAGTTCGTCCAGAAAACCTCATTGTACGCTCGGCTCCCAGTATGCCCAGACTCAACTACTACAAGTTTGGTAACTGTTTGGAATGGTTAAACTCAACTTCGGCCTCTGGTGCTCCGTCCAGTACTCCCCATAGCCCTGCATTTAACAGCAGGTGAGGGACAAGCAGCACCAGCTGTGTGATGGCGAGACAGCCACGTGACTGTGAGAGGCAGAAGCCAGGTTCCCGGAGCCTCACTCTGGCTCAAAGGCATCACACGCTCTGAATCTCCCAGGTCCACTCTTCTGCAAGTGTTTCTTAATGTGATCTTTTTCCTTTTGTAATAATAATAATAACAACAACAACAACAACAATAACAATGTAACTTAGAAGTATTAATTCGTTACTGTTTCCTTCTTCTATTTACAGAAGTATAGTTTTGTATTATTTGTTTAGTTTGTTAGTTTTCGCTGCCACAATGATATATGTGTGTGTAGTTCAATAAAAAGCTTTCACTCTCTGCTTTTCTTTTCTGCCCATTGTCCTTATTCATTTTATTTCAGATTATGTATGTAAGTAGTTCTGCTGCATAGAGGCAGGCAGGGAGGGGATGGCTGCTGTACCAGGTTGCACTCAGCCCTGACCTCCCCTGAAACTTGATGCTGACCCCATGAGATGGTCTTTTGTAAAAAGCCCATTTTACAGGTGAGGACACTAAGGCTCAGCGATGGGGAAAAGGAACCTAGGATTATATAGTTAAAATGGCAAAGGAGGATTCAAACCCAAGGTCGGTCTGACTCCAAAGAGCATGTTTGAAATGCCAGTGAGGGGGCACCTGGATGGCTCAGTGGGTTAAAACCGCTGCCTTCGGCTCAGGTCATGACTCCCAGAGTTCTGGGATCGAGCCCCATATCGGGTTCTTCACTCAGCGGGGAGCCTGCTTCCTTCTGTCTCTCTGCCTACTTGTGATCTCTGTCTGTCAAATGAATAAATAAAATCTTAAAAAAAAAAAAAAAGAAAGAAATGCCAGTGAGTGTAGAGACCCTTCAAGGAGCAAGGCACGGGGACATGGGCTGTGGCAGTCTGGGAGAGCTTCTCAGAGGAGGGGCTGCCGAGGTAGATGCCTCTAAGGGAGGGCAATGAAGCAGGAGGATCTGAGGAGGCAGGGAATGGGGAGCTCCAGCCTGACCTCTGTCTCTCCCTATATGGCCTTGGACAATCCCATCTCCACTGAGGCCTTGGTGTTTTCTCTCTCTGGAGTTTTCAAAGGCCCAGGGTTCCACAAATCAGACAAAGACAGTTGTCTGGACGGTGAGCTTGGCCTGGTGAGTGAGTCTGACTTTTCTCTGCTCTGTGTCTAAGAACTGGACCCCAGATTCCACTGGCCCACCCAAGCCTGTGCCCTGGCAGGTCCACGTGGCATTATGGTAAGAACATCAGCCTGGGTACTGGACAGATCTGGTTTTGAGTCCCATATCCACCATCTCCTTCCCCAGTGAGTGACCTGGGACATGTCCCTTCTTGTCTCTGATCTCAGGGTCCTAAACTACAAGTAGGACCATCCTGTTGACTTCCAAGGGCGAGAATTAAAATAGCAGTAATTGATATGTACTGGGTGATCCTTATATGCCAACACTGTTCTACAAGCATTACACTGATATTTTCATTAAATCTCAACACCGCTGTGGAGCTATTCTCTTCGTTCACAGACGGGGGAACACAGAAACAGAGTGGTGATGTTACTTGCCCAAGGTCCTAACACTGTTCTGCTTAGCTTGGTGCCTGTCCCGCAGGAAGTGGTAGCTGCATCAGAACGAGTTCTGACACACCGGGCTCACACTGGCAGCTTAGCGTTTCTGGAATTGAGGATGGGCCCCACAGGTGATGTCCAAGAAACATGCCCGTCAGCAGGCAGAAGGTAATTAGGTGTCCTTTCTGTCCGTTACCCAGTAGCTCAGGTGGCCACAGTCGAGCCTGATGGAATTTTATCAGACCGCATCCCTAATTATCACTTAGCAAGGCTTCTAAAATGACACCATGTGGAAGCATAAGGCTAAGTGTACAGAAAGCTATCGCCAGCCAGCAAATGCAATTAGAAGTAAAAACTGCCAAATTCGTCCAAGGAAAGTTTAGACTCTGAATGTGAAGAACTTTGATCAAAAGGAGACAGTTTTATAAATACGAACATATTATTGTCAGTCTTTTAAGAGCACACTGGATACACTCCTCTTTTCATCAAAAAAAAAAAGCTGCTATTTCAATGGATATAATATTTGCCTTTAAAAAATTCTTACTATTGGGGCGCCTGGGTGGCTCAGTGGGTTAAATCCTCTGACTTCAGCTCAGGTCATGATCCCAGGGTCCTGGGTCCGAGCCCCACATCGGGCTCTCTGCTCAGCAGGGAGCCTGCTTCCTCCTCTCTCTGACTGCCTCTCTGCCTACTTGTGATCTCTGTCTGTCAAATAAATAAATAAATAAATCTTTAAAAAAAATTCTTACTATTAAAAAAAATTCTTACTATTGATGGTGTTGTAGAATCAAGTTAACTCCAACAAAATAGTCACTATTCTTTTGGTTGTAAGCAACAGGATAGCCACTTCAAACTGGCTGTAAGTGACAAAGGCCTGTATTGGCTCCTGGACCTGAAAAGCCCAGGGCGGTGTGACTGGAGGGACTGAATTACATTAGCAGCTGCATCTTTCCGCCCCAAACTCTGCCTTCCCTGCCGCAGATCCATTCCTGACAGAGGCAGGATGACTGCCAGCAGCTTCAGCTGCCAGCCTTCCCAGGTTTTATGCTTCCAGACTTCTCTGCATTTGGGACAGTTCCTGATCCTGACTGGCGTTGACTGGAATTGACATGACTACCCTGGACAGCTCAGGGAATGGAATGCAGGGATCTCCCTGTCTGCTCACTTTCCTCCCCAGGGAGTCAGGGAGGAAGTCAGTTCCACTGACTGAACCTGGCTGAGGTGGAGGAGGGAGGCTCCCCCCAACAAAACTAAAGGGAAGTGGATGCTGGGTGGCCCCCCCAAGTAGCAGCCATATTGGGAAGACTGTGATTTGCTGGTGGTTGGAAGGTTCAGAGAGGTGACTCCTACCAGATCATCCACCCGACAGCTCAGGGGATCCCAGAAAGAAAAAACACCACCACCACCTATCAGAGTGAGAAGAGTCCTTGGAGGTCCCTGGTGTGGTAGGAATGGGAAGCTAGAGGCCCAGAGAGGGGGAATGACTGGTTCAAGGCTTTAAACAGCCCACAGGTGGGAATGAAACCAAAATACAAATCTCCCGTATCTTGGTTCTCCATCCGGTGCTCCCAACTGGCCTGTGAGGGCCAAAGTGGGCTCTGGAAGGGAACCTCCAGCTGGTTCCTTACTTTTGATTGGGAAGCCCCTCCACTTCTCCTGGGACTTTCTGCCAGCAGCCTTGGTGGAGATTCTTTGACAAGTCTCCCGACATGTGCTCCCTCACCCGCACTGCAGTGGGGTCTCCCAGTCTGTCTCAGATGGAAGGGAGACAGGTGAGAAGTGCCCTAGATTCCCATAGGCATTCCCAGTCGTCGATGGTACCCATCTAAGGCCTCGATCTTACATAAGAGGGAGTAAGCGCAGCCTCAGGTTCGTCCCTCTATCGGCTCCAGCTGCCCCACCCTTTCTGGAAATTCTGGAACCACCACCGCCCAGCCAGGCTGGACCCGTCCACGGTTTTCCGTGGCCCTGGGCTCCAAATCTTCACGGGACCCGATTCTAAGAAACGTGCAGTGTCTCCACATCTTGTGTTCAAAGCAGGAAACCTAGAGCATCGACCTACTAGCCAGGTGTCTCGGAACTTCTCTGTGGGCGGGGCCTGGGTGCCGCAATCTGATTGGATGCAGGAGGGGGCCTGTCGTTAAGCTTCGTTTGCATAAGCACATTTTATCTAAAAGGTGCGATTTGGTTGGGAGAAGGGCCTGTGATCGAGATGAGGAGGGGTTTAAGCACTCATCGGTCCACCCCATTGTCATCCTCAATTTTTATTAGAGGATGCCCACCTGAACGCAATGGCAGGGCCCTTCAGCCGCTGGGGATGACGGGGTGGGTCTGGGCGCAGTGACAAAATCTTCCCAGCAGGTCAGGACTAGGATAACCGTGGTAACCGTGGGCTGTACTTATGACGGAGAAAGCTGTCAATGATATAATTGAAAAGGAAAAAATACGAGAGAGTATATACAATGCGCGCGCGCGCGCGCGTGTGTGTGTGTGTGTGTAAAAGCTCTTAACAAGAGCTTAGGATCTGGAGCCAGATTGCATAGGATCAAGTCTCGCTTTCACGTTCCCTTAACCTTGGGCATTTTACTTAAACTCTGTGCCTCCATGGCTTCATCTGTAAAATAGGGCTAAATAATAGGGTGAGGTGAGGATCCCAGGAGATAAGCCATGGAAGGAGGTGAGACAAGTCCCGGCAGACAGCAAGGGCCCAAACAGTGGCAGCAGTTAATCTCGTTGGTCCCCCGCGCAGGGGCCTCGTTCGCACAGTGCTGGTGGCCGGGAGGGCCGCACCCTGCCTCCGGAACCCGGCTCCCGGCTGCTGCCCACTGCCCATTGTTGCTCCTTCCTGCTCTGGCCGGCCTGGGAACCTGCGGGAGCAGCTCCGGCCCCAGACCGGGAGGGCATCCGGGCGGCGCGCGCCCTCCCCCACTGTTCTGGGCGCTCAGCCAGGCCCCTCCCTCCAAGAGCCACCCCCACCCTCCCCGGGACCCGAGCACTGGTCGGCGAGTCCTGGGACCCCAGTCCTACTCGGCCCAGTGTCCTCTCTGGCAACACGGAACCCTAGGGCCCCGTGTGGGTTAGGTGAGATCAGGCGCGCACCAGAAAGAGCTCCCCACCTCGAGGACTTATGTCCTCAGTTCCTGTCTTGCTCGGGTGGGCTTTCAGAATGCTGCTTGCCGCCAGGGTCCAAGGGGGACCAATGCATCCCCTGGTGTCTGAGGCTGGGTGGATGTCTCAGATCATGCCGCCTCTGCTACGTGGCTCAACCTTTCCCCAGCATAAGGCAAAAAGTGGGTGAAAGGGCTGGGCAGCTTTCCCGGGCTGGCAGACCCCGGAGCCAGCATCTAGAATCCCTGCATCCCAGTTCTGCTGCCAGATTGCTGTGTGACCTTGACCAAGGCCTTCCTCCTCTGAGCCCCAGCCTCCCTTCTCCAAAGGCAGGGAAGGCAGGCGTGGCCCCTGACTCTGGCTGCACCATAGGCTGGCTGGGGTACGGTGGAAGTTGTTTGCTCCCCTGGGCTCAGTTTATCTTATCTGCAAAACTGTTATGCCCTGTGTAGATTCTGCAGATAACACCTGGTCTCGGAGGCTTCTTGTCTTTCTGCCACCCTCCACCCCATTTCTCTGCTCCAAGGGGGAAGTATGCCACCGGGGCTGGCTATTTGAGTCTCCCAAGGAGGAAATTCAGCCTCAGCATTGTCCCTCTGAGAGAGGCCTCTCTGGCCGCATGTTGGCTTTGAGTGTTCCTGGTGCAGGAATGAGGCTCCTGTCTTACTCAAGATTGAAGAAGTGGAAAGGAATTGGGGCTGACAAAACCTAGCCCTATTCTTAGAGTACTTTCCTGCTGCCTTCCCAGTCTCAGGGCTTCCTCTGGTGGTCATTCCACCTGTCTGTCGGCTGCACTGCCTTCCCCTTGCACCCCTTTCTTTTTGTCCCCGGGCTTGTGGACCACCACAGGAACCCCCCCCCCCCAAATCTTCTCTGTTGCACACAATAATTGATCTGTTCCCAGTTTCGATGGGAGCGGGGGAGAGGAGACTTGGATACCCCCATAATCTCCAACAACCCCTTCAAAGCCATCCCAAATAAAGTCACTCCCAAAGAAATCTTAGCAATATACTGTGTATTTGTAAGCACTGCCCCCGCACAGCTGCCTCCCCCAAGCTGCTCTCAGCAAGATCCTGCACTCAAATTTCCCTGCTCAAATTCACTGAAGGGCTTAATAGGACAAGGGGTCTTCCACCAGAAAGTTTTGCTTTCCAGGGAAAGCTGCTGGGAGTATAAAGGCATGTTTCCCCACGTAATCTTCATGAAAATTCTGCCGGCTGGGAAATGATCTCCTGATTTCACAGAAGTGGAATCAGAGCCTCCTGGCTGGGTTTGGAAGGTGGTGGTGGTGGGGTTTCTGGCCTCACAGCCCCAGGCTCTGGGATGTCCATCTTTCCTTCTCTCCAACAGCTTTTGCCCTACATAGGTCCAGCTGGGCTGAGGGCAGCACCCCAGGTCACCACTGCTCCCCCTGCCCGTGCTCAGGGGATCACAGCTGCCTGGATGCCGCCCCGACCACAGACCTGAGGTCCTTGTTCACGTCGGTCTCCATATTCTGTGCCATGGTCTGCCCTCTAGGCATGTGGCGGGATAACACTTCTCTGTCCCTTTGAGATTGTGTGGGGTCGTGACCAGCCATGGCCAAGGAAGTGTTAGAAGTGACATCATCACCTCTGGCTGGAACTCTATTACCAAGTAGAGACCCTCTCCCTCTGCCATGAGAGGGAGGCTGCTCCGTGGCTCTGGGTCCCGGACTGAGAAGCAATGGAGAGCCCTCCAGCCCTGCACGGCATGCCACGCACAGGAGAAAGGACTTCATGTCAGGAGCTGCCAGGATTGGGGTCGTTTGTTGTCCCGGTGTGACCAAGCTTCCCTTGACTAGCACACATGTGCCTCCAGAAAGCAAAACCGGGCTGGAAAGAAGAGATGGCGTGGAGGACGTTCTGTCTCTGAAGACCTGTTCGTGCTCTTTCCTGAGATGCTCAGTCTGGTGGGGCCACACGGGAGCGATGGTTGCAGTCCTCTGCACACCCAGGGTGGGGCTCGAAGTCACCGCCTGATGTCAAGATGGCATGGTCTACTGATGGAGCCAGCCAGAAGCCCAGAGGAGAGTTTCTTATACTCAAGGGACCCAGAGACCCTTTCCTCATGGAAGAACACTGGGGTAGTTGGGAGGCAGACAATGGGGGCGGTGCTTGGGGCATGGTCCTTACTGGAGTTTCCATGGAAAGGCAAGACAGGGCAGGGTGAGTTTAGGACTGGCTAGTTTGAATGATTCCTGTGGGCTCTGGGCTCTGTGGGTGGCCTCTAGTTGCCTGATAGCTGGCCCGAGGATGATTAAAGAGAGGAATATTGCTTCCTGGGGCTCACGGGTCTGATAGGGGAGGTCTGGCTCCTGATCTAGAATACCAAAAGCCCAAGCCAACTATATGGGGTACCTTGGGACAAGTAGAGTCCCAGGTGATGCTAGGTTTGGCCTTTTGTTGGAACTTAGCCCATTTGATCTGAGCAACTAAGAGTGCTTGCTGCCCGCCCAATCTCTACATTCCTCTGGTTCCTTCCTAACAGAACCCCAATATTACCTGGCAGCATGCCCAGCCAACAGACAGCATTTCCCAGATCCCCATGCAGCTGTGTGGCTGTACAACAAAATCCTTGTCACCTAAGTAGCTGGGCTTCCTGTAGGAGGCTGACTCAGCGGGAGATAGGGTTTGTGCTCTTTCCTGCTGCCTGGATGGTAGCCGTCATGTGTGCAGCACCGACAACCATCTCGGGTGGTGTAGGGAGTGTGCAGTGGGAAGATGTCGCATATAATAAATGCCTCATCCAATAGCCTATAATAAATGGACTCCACATGAGGATGTGCCATGAGTCTCATGTGCTTTTGTGCCCAGCCAGAGAAACCTTGCCGTATCAAGTAAACGGCAGGGACCCTGAAAAACGGTGTCTCTGGGTAGGTTGAAGGGACTGGGGACATTTTCTCCAGCCATGAAGGGGAGCAACTAGACAAGTGGGGAAGTGGGGCTCTGGACATACATTCTAGAACCTCCTTCACCTTCATTCTGCCCTAGTCCCACCCGAACCCATGTACCCCCACCCTCCAGCCTTCTCCAGGGCTACCTCTCTGCCAGGCAAATGTAATTAGAGGGAGGGGTTTTCCCACCTGGCTTTCCATGAAGCCTTCGAAAGGGCGGCCAGGATGTGGGGTGGAGAGGGAGAGAAGCCCAGTGGGGAGAGACCCCCTGGCTTTACTGTGAGCCAGACCGGCACCGAGGGAGTATCCTCCTCTGAGCAAGGAGGCCTGCGGAGGCAGGGGACAGGCCAACTTGCAGTCTGGCTTTGTGCGCTAGTCTCAGTTACTGGAAGCACAAAGCAATGACATAGGTCCTGGCGATTGCGAGCCCTGCTTCATGGGTCTGATGGACTTGGGTTCCATAGCGCAGCCCCCCACTCACAGGAGCTGAGCTTTCTCATTTGTCAGGTGTAGATAAGGATTGAAACTGAAGGCTGTGAAGCACTTAATGCTGTGCCCTCAAGAACGCAGGGGGCTTCCCCGCCCCTGGTCTGCGTGGACCTCGGCCATTTTAATTGCCTGCCCTGGGTTCAAACCCCTTTCCCATGTCAGGTGAACCCCCTCTCACCTAATGATGCTCCCAATAGAGGAGCCCCAATGTACCAGCGTGCTTTGCAGTGAGGCTGTCCCAGGCACACCCCTCTGCACAGACCTCTGAAGGAACCTGTGACCCAAGGAGACGGGGGTGCCCAGACCCATTTGTCGGGAGTCATCAGGGACAGAAGTCTTCAGGGACTGACCAAGTCTGGGTGTCAGCAGCACAGGCTGCCATGTCGGGGTCCCATGCAGGGGTTGAAGCCAGGAGAACTCCCAGCTGGGTTCTCTGACTCATAGAGCCCTTTGGCTCCCCTGGGTGTTCAGTGAGTTCCTTTCCTGCTTCCATAACCCGCAGCTAGTTTCTGTTGACCGCAACCACAAGCCCCAGCTGACCCCCTCCCCAGCCCCAAATGCTGATCCTCCCTTTCAGGCTGTTCTCTGAACTGCTGACCTTCCCCTACTCCCAGTTGCTTGTGGGTTAATTGCTTTTTCTGTGCCTTTGGCCAAGAAGCCTGGCTGGAGTGATCGACCTGCTTTTGCCAGGAAATTACAGAATGAGACCCAGGCCCAGAAGTAGGGCGGTACATTTAGGGTAGGACACATTTGCAAGGGGAAAGCAAGCAGGTTCTGGGTTCAAATCCCTGTCCTAGGACTTACTGCATGACCTCAGGCCCACAACCATCCCTCTGTGCCTCAGTTTCCTTTTCTATTACAACACTCCAGCAGTTGTTTTTTGATGTTTTGGCGTTTCAAGGAGATCAGGGATGGGAAGTGCCAGTCTGCGTGCCCCATACCCAGCACGTTGTTGGCATTGGATTAAGAAGAAACTGGGTCGGGAAGAAGGAACAAAGCAGTCATGCTCTTGTGGTTTATGTCAGAATCGCCTGAGATGCATGAGAGATGCAGATCCCCGGACCCCACTCCTAAAGTCGGATGTACCAAGGCTGAGGGGTCCTGGGATCTGTATTTTAAAAATATTTTATTTTTCATTTTTTAAAAGATTTTATTTATTTATTTGACACAGAGAGAGAGATCACAAGTAGGGGGAGAGGCAGGCTCCCGCTGAGCAGAGATCCCAGGACCTTGAGATCATGACCTGAGCCAAAGGCAGAGATCCAACCCACTGAGCCACCCAGATGCTCCTAATATTTTATTTTTTTAAAGTAATCTTTATACCCAACATGGGACTCTAACGACCCCAAGATTAAGAGTTGCCCCCTCCACCGACTGAGCCACACGGGTGACCCTCTGATCTATATTTTTAAAAGGCATGCCCACTAGAGGTGTGTGTTGAAGATGGTTGGGGCCACTGCTCTCAGAAAAATACAGGATCCAGTGGGAAGCAGAATGGAGGTGGTGAGGGCCCAGGAGGTTGGGCCAACATAGTGGTGGGGTGTGTGGTCCCTGACATTAGCTTCACTCTCACTAGAAGCTTCTACAATAACCATGTCAGGGACAGTCCAATCTGGATTTATGTTCCAGAAAGAATGCAGCTAATTTCTGAATGTTTGATCTTTGACCTCATTACAACAGTAGTGGATACATTTCTTCACACTTGGATAAGGCAGTAATCCAATAACGTGGATATTCTAAGTCCAAGTTTAGTTAGCCCTTCCTGGGAAGCCAGGCATTATTGCAAGTACTTTTGCCTGTGCTAATAAAGGCGAAGTGAGATTATTCTCCCCCCAGCTCAGGTGGGAAACTGAGGCCCAGAGAGGGAAAATCACTTGCAGGAGTCCACATGGCCCGGGTAGGGATGTGAGGGCAGCAGGCCAGGATTCCACAACCATACAAGAAGCTGTGCCCCTTCAAGTTATCACGGTGGGGTACAGTGAGGGACTTAGAGGCTGGGGCCACAGGCAGGGGCTATGCTTCCAGAAATGGGGCTCAAGTATTGGTTGGGACTAAGTGGGGAGTGGGAGGGAGTGCGGGGCTTCAGACCCCCAGACCTGTGACTCACAAGGGCTGGGGCCACCACCTGGAAGGTCTCTGACTCAGCTGCTCAGGGATGGGAATGACTCTGAGCCCAGGCAGCTTTATTCAGTTCGCGGCCAAGGCCTGGCCTTACCACTCAGACTGTGTGGCCTTGGGCAAGGTGCTCCATGCTCTAAACCTAGGGCCCGCTGGGAAGACTATGAGATTAGGTTATGTCCCATGCGCAGCACGCAGAGGGCACTTGAATAGCCCGCTGTCCTCACACAGTGACAGTACCAGTGCAGCCATGGCCCTGGGGTCCACGCTGAGTCTGAGCACACAGCTGGTGCTTCTCTCTGCCTGGCAACTGTCCCCCCTTCTTCCAGAAAGAGTGCTTGTGTTTCCACTTGAACCAGATGACTTGTGTTTCTATAACTTGCAGCCAGACTGACCGCACGAGGAAGTCAGAAACTGGCATTTGTTGCGTGTGAGTGGCATCTCAGGCTCTGCCCATGCTTCATTCCACTCACCCGCAGGACCAGCCTGCAAAGCTGGTACCACGACTCCCACTGTAGATGTGGAAATGGAAGCTCAGAGAGGTGGACAACGGGTGCTATGTCACAGAACTGGGCCTCGGATCTGAAGCCCCAGAGGGGCCCATCTTTCTTTCTTTTTTAAGATTTTATTTACTTAGAGAGCACACAAGTGGGGGAAGTGGGAGAGGGAGAAGCAGGCTCCCCACTGAGCAGGGAGCCCCACACAGGTCTTGAACCCAGGGCCCTGTGATCTGAGCAGAAGGCAGATGCTTATCCATCTTGGGTGCCCGAAGCAGCCCACCTTTTAAATAAGAGTGAGCCTGTGCTTTCGTAACTGATCAGTGTGCCAGGAGGGCATTCATTCATTCAGCAAACACTTAAGAGAGCCTAGTGTGGGCCAGCCATGGTGCTAGGCCCTAGCGACAAGGACCCCACAGCCAAGACCTTACCCTCAGGGAATTCCCATTCCAGATGGCACAGAGGTGTCCCCCCAAGGGCCAAATCCAGGTGGCAGTAGACGTCCGTGACATTACTGTGAGAGGACCTGGACCACCTGTGGGCTCAGTAGCAAGGGTGGTAGTGGCTGGTCACACAGCGCCCCCAGAGTGCTCCTAGGGAGTTTGTGTGTGTGCATGCACGGCCTAGTGGACATCGGTGTCTTAAGACTTCTGAAGGTTGTTCATACGAATATGGAATGCAGCAGATACATAACCCAGTTGAAGCATAAGTTTCAGTTTTTATTTTGAAAACAGCTGCTGTTGATCTCATAACTAGGCCCTGTCCTCATGGAGCTTCAGGTCTAACTGGCAGCCTGACCCACGCAGGACAGTCCAATCTGGAGGTCAGAGGCTGGGGAGGCCAGATGGATGGGGATGACCGGGGGCCTTCCTGGAAAAGGAGCTCAGGGGTCTGGTGGGGACAAGGGAGGCATTCCAGAAGTAACAGGCAGGCACGGGGATGGAAATGTGATGCGGGCGTGAGGTAAGGGTGGAGACTCGGACTGAAAAGGCAGTGATGGGGACAGAGCTTAGTCCTGACCCTTCCATAGGGAGCCCCTGAAGACTATGAGCAGGGGCATGCCCACAAAGCTCCACCTGGGTGGTCGGGAAGCAGGGTAAGAGTGAGAGACGGGACGTGCTGGAACACTACAGAGTGGAAAGAAACCCCTGCCTGTGTGTGTGGGGGGGGTGGTTTGGGGCCCAGTTTGAGCCCCGGCTCTGGGCTCACCTACCATGTGACCACAGGCAAGTCCCTCACCCTTCTGGGTCCGCTTCCTTCTCCATCTCCTCTCCAAGGCCCTTTCAGACCATGACTGGAGTAAACTGAAGTGTGTGCAGATTGTGTATTGGGGGTGGGGGGACTCGTGTGATTCCACTGGCATCATTATTTTCTAGTTTTCTTGGGCCTTTTATAAAGACTTGGCCTAAGATGGGTCCATCACCCATGGCTTAACTCCTCCTTCGGGCCCATATGGCTCAGCCCTCAGATGTATCTATGCCTCAATTTCCAGTGGCATTTGTCTCACCGAGGAGAAAACATGGCCTGGGAGCCACTTTCCAGCTGTGTAACTTGAGCAGTCCTTTGCCTCTCTCGCCTACTTAGTAGAGAGGATATGGGACGTTGAGATGAGGGCTTTAAAGCATGATTAGTGGCCACTGCCTTCCTTGCTGTTGTTCCTGTGAGCTTTCCTGGGTAGGATTCCTGGCTGTAAGCTCCTGGGAGGCTGGCGGTGTCTCCTCTGTGGCGCTGCACACCAGCTGGTCCCCCACACAGGCTGGGATGCCCCGGGCTGGTGCAACTCTGCCCAGGCTTGTCACGGGGATTGTGACTCGGACCTGCCTGGCCGGTGAGCAGTCCCGATACTCACCCCGCCCTGGGTGGGTGTCCTGTGTCGGTGCCCTGTGTCACTCTACAGGGACTGCCCAGCACACAGGTCCCCAGTTCCTCCCCAGGCACCAAGAGGGACAGGCACCCCTGTCCAACCAAGCTCACCAGGACCTAAACTAAATTCTTCTCCCTTTTTTGTTTACTTGTATTTATTTGGGGAGGTAGGTAATACATTCAAATTCTTCAAAATTTAAGACGTATCAAAAAGTGTACTATAACCAAATCCCCTCCTGGCCCAGAACACAGCCCCTTATTCCTCTTCCTGGAGAAAACCAATCTAAACTCCTTTTTAAAACAAGCTTAATTTGCTCCCCCCTTAGAAAAAATTATAAGCACTAAAAGCAAAAACTAACTTCAAACCCAACCCAACTCGCCCCCCACTACCTTGGAACACACATCCAGAATTTCAGCATTTTATTTTATTTTATTTTTTTGAGGCAGGGCAAGGCAGAGGGAGAATCTTAAGGAGGCTCCATGCCAGGCGTGGAAACCAACGTGGGGGCTCGATCTATGACCCTGAGATGACAACCTGGGCAGAAAGCAAGTCGGACACTTAGCTGACTAAGCCACCAGGTGCCCCCAGACTTCCAACACTTCAGTATACATCCTCCCAAACTGGTTGCAACACATATCCACTTTTCAAGAGATGAAAACCAAACAGAAGAGCAGAATCACAATACTGACTTTTCAGTATCTTGCTCACCGTCTTGGGAACCTTTCCTCATGGTTTTTCCTTAAATGACACAAATAGCTTTGTGATCTTCCACAAATAAGGATTTGTTTAGCCAGACCCCAGTGACTTGGGGCTTGTGCTTTCTAGATTTCCTTATTATAAGCAACACGGTGATGGGCTCCAGGACCTCAATGCCTACTTGTTTACTGGAATAAATTACCAGGAGAATGCCGCTGCACAAAGATGACATGTGAATTCGTAAGGCATTCCATATTAAAAAAATAAAAGGGGGGAATGCTGGGTCACAAGTTATGGCCATTTTTTTAAGGCCCTGGATGCCCCCTCAAACTGTCCTCACGTTCAGCGGGACTGATGTCCAATCCAAATCGGACTTCCTCAAGGTCAAGAAGTCTTGGTTCCTATCCCTCCCACCAGTGGCAGCGGGCCCCTACCCCCACCTCCACATCTTGACTAAGGCCCGAACCCTCCTCTGGGCCCGGTGACTTGCTTTGTTTATACACGCACAGGGCCTTTACCTAAATCCATCCGGGTTAGTCAGCTGACTGGGGGGCGGGCACCACCCTTCCCAGAGCAGGAACCTGGCTGGGACAAGGGCACCCGCTCCCAGGGAGGGGAACAGACTCTTGGCAGTGGCTGACAAAGGACGCCAGGCAGCACCCAGGTGGCAGGTAAGAGCTGGGGCCCGTACTGACCACGACTGAGGTCTGTGAGGTTTGTTCTTACGCCCATTGGCTGGTCCTGATCCCTGTGGAGGCTCCCAGGCAGTTTTCTTTCAAGGTGCCTCCCTCTGGGGGGAACAGTGTGGACAGGGGTCTCCTTCTCTGACGCCTGCCCTGGGTCAGGTTTGAGGGCTGAGTGATCTTTATCCAGATATTATGGGGGCTGCAGGCTCCTTGGGACCTCCTGTGATAGGGCTCGGGACATGCGGCCCACATCCTGCTTATCAAAGGGGGGGCCTTTGGAAGGCCAGGCAGAGTGGACTTCCACAGGGAGCGGAGAGTATATTCCTCAATTTCTGTTACTTATGTCTCCACCTGCAACGGTTTCTACCCACTACCCTAAGTAGGCGAGAAGAAATCTGCTGGGGAATGGGGCCAGTGGCTTGGCCTCACTCGGAATGGTTTCCTTGTGTGGACACTGGACACATCCCCACACATTCAGGGGCACTGGACAAACTAATGGAAGTAAGGGGGACAGTCTGTGCCCCGCACACCACGGGGCCTCAGGAAATGGTGCTTCAGACGAGGCAGCTGTGCGCGGGGGAGACGCACTGGGTCGTTGCACAGGGCAGTTGGAACTGACGGAAACAACTGTTTGTGTTTTTAGAGTTTTTCTTTGTTTTACAGCCTTGATTTCCAAACTAATAACAATTCTCACACCACCATCAATACTCCCTGGGGCTCCCTGTGTCCACCCTTGCCCTGCTGGTCTGTTCTTCCAATATTAGCCAAAGTGGCCCTGTTAAAATGTAAGTTGGAACAGGTCACTCTGTGGCTCAATGTTCTCCAGGGGCTCCCCTCTCAGCAGAGTAAATGCCAAATGCTGGCCACAGCCCCCTGGAGACCTGGCCCACTCCCATCCTCTCCTACTTCCTCACCACTGGCCCCCCCTCTGAACAAGACTCCAGTCTCACCAGCCAGATGGTCTCTGAACAAGAGGAACCCCCAACTCAGGGCCACCGCAGTGGCCATGCCCTCAGCTTTGATGCTCTGCCCTACCCCTCTAGGCTTTTACATAGTCCCTTGTCACTCCCCACCCACAGTGAGGCCCTTGCGGACATCTGGACACCCTACCCTCCATCTTGCTTTATCTTTCTCTCTGTGACTTGTGACACACTTCCCTGTCCAGCTAGAAAGAAACCCTCAAAGACGGATTTTCCTCTTGCTCACTGCCTCAGTACCTAGAACAGCACAGGGACCTAGGTGTTCAGTAAATGTCCTGAATGAACAGCTAACGATGACTGCACACCCTTTATGTGCTTGATACTGTGCTAAGTGCCTTCTGTATTTATCTTCTCTCTTTTTAAGGATCTTTAAATCTTCACGATAACTGTGATACAAGTACTGTTACCCATCTCACAAAGGGAGATATGACACCCAAAAGGGACTCATCCATGCTTGCTCTCACAAATTAGAGGCAGCAGCCTGAACCCAGTCCTGCCTGCCTCCCAGGTCTTGCTCCTGCTTTGCCTCTTAGGGCCCTGTACTGGGGAGCATCTGCATCCCCCGAAGATGTTCACAGCTTTCCTCCAGCAGGCAGTACAGCCCTGAGGAGGAGGGGGGGGGGGGTACATGCTGGTTGCCTAGCAACAGCCTCTTCCTTTCTAACTCACCACATCCCTGGGCTAATCTGGCCTTCCAGGAGCTGTTCCTCTGACACTCTAACCCACGCTTCCCTCCCCCACACACTGTCTTCTGAAGGATGGATGAGTTGTCCACAGGAACAAGTAGGAGTCCCATAGTTTCAGCTATTTAGAACAAGGTGTTCCAAGAGAGTGTTCTCATTCCAAAACCCAAAGGTGGGAGCGGACGACCCTTTTCAGCCCTGCTGATCTCCGAGGACCCGACTGCTGGATTGTTGTGGGTGGTATTACTGCTGTTATCAAAAAATACAGAAGTTCAGAGTTGGAAATTCTGTAAAGTGCAGGGAAAGGAAAATTCCTTTGAGAGAGATGGGTTACTTTCCTTTCACAGGAGCCAATTAATTGCAGGAAGCCAGCACTGAGCTGAGGAACTCTTTCATTGTCAGACTGTAGGAAAAAGCCTTTTAATCCACCTCATTAGAGCAGCGGGGGTTTTTTTTTTTCCCCCTCCTTTCTAGGCCCAGAGTTTCTCTTCAAAGGACTTTTTTGGGGGCTTTCTCTTCCCTCTGTGTCTTGCTTTCCCATTCCTTTAAGAAAGAGTAACTGGACTCCTGCCGTGTGCCAGACACTGGGCTCAGTACTGGGGAGGGAAACAGGCAAACAAAAACAGCACAGAGGAAATCCAATCCCAGAGAATGTAGAAGACCTTGCTTACAGAGGTGCTTAGTAAACATTAGCAGAATGAATGATGAATAGGTGAATATGCGGTTCTGGGGTCTAGAGAAGGGAGGTTTGATTAATTCCGTGTGTGGGGGTGTGGGGATTTGGGGGGAAAGCTTAGAACTGAAGAAACAGGAGTTCACCAGATGAACAAAGGGGAAGGAGAAGGCGTGAATGGCATTCAAGACAGAGGGACGGGAACCTGAAAAGGCAGGGAGGCATGAACTAGGAGTGTGAGTTCTAGTGTCAGCAGGCAGGCTGGAATGAATGAAATGCAGGATGAAGTGTGGAAAAGTGAGGTGTGACTCCAGATGGTAGTAGGAGTCAGGTCATGGACATCTGAATGCCAAGTTGAAGTTTTAGAGATTTATCCTGAGAACAAGAGCTCCGTAGGGCTTCAAGAGCAGGAGCTGAGGTTAACTCCCAGATTTCTGGCTCAGACCAGGAGGTGGACTTGGTAGGACAGATGAAGAGGGGCAGCAATGCTAGGAAAAAATGAGCTCAGTTTGAATAACCTGGGAGGTAGTAAAGATCTGGAGGGCAGCTGGACCCTTGGGTCTGGGCCTCCCTATCCCTGCAGTAGCACATTCCGCACCCACTCCCTTGAACCCTCCTCCTTCCCTCCTACAAAAGCCTTTCCTGGTTGCCTAAGCCTTTTGTTGCCTTTTGCTTTAGCCTGCACCCCCTAAGCCAAACTGCCTGAATTCCTTATAAGAGCAGTGGGTCTGATTCTAATGTGGGAAGTGATCTGCCTGGCTAAGCACAAAACCCCTACTCTGGGTGGCAGGGCTCAATCACTCAGCTACTCTGGGTGGGATCCCGGGGTGAACCTGCGTAGAGTGGGGGCGGGGCACTTGCAGCTAAGCACCTGGTCAGAAGTCGGGGCCAGGCAAAAATACCTGGTGGGAGGGTCAGTGATGTCCCAACGGGCGGGAAATTACTCGGGAACTGAAAGCGCTTAAGCCTTAGCGGGTGAGGGGGCTTCTATTCCAGCAACAGGCTGCGGGAAGAGCAGACATGTCTATACTCTCCTTTCCTCCCACAGCTACCTTAGAAACTGAATCTTACCAGCCATCAGGGAACGGATCACCTGCACCCTCCCTCCTCTGGAAGCCGTAAATGGTCCTCTGGAGTCAGGGACGTGGGGGGACACTCGCTCCTTTAAAGCTGCGCGCGGCCTCCAGTCGGATAAAGAGGGGACAAGGGGCCCGATCGATCCTTCCCATCCCTTACTCTGCTGCTTTACCTGACCCTTTTTTGTGTTTGTGGGGGTGCCGGCGCCAGCCACGGCCACCTGGAGAATGCGAGAGGCCGGGGGGATTCTAGCAATTCAGTAACCAACCCAGCCAGCGAGGAAGTCGCCATTTTTCATCCCGCTGCCGCGGGGCAAGCTGGGAGCCACCAGTAGCGGCGCGCTGGCCTGGGTGGGTAGGACGCATGCGTTCTAGATGCCGCAGCGCGTCCTAGCGCCCCAGTGGGGACTCTGCGCAGGCGTCGTAGCCCCGAGCAACTGGTAGACGTCGCTTCCGCCCGGTTTAGGAGCTGAGGGTGTGTCAGAGTGGGAGAAGTTTGGAGAGTTTCAGCAGTGCGACGGATTTGGAAACTGAGGCCTGGGGTGAAGAACAGGCTCTAGCGACTCGTGGGGCTTTCCTCAGCTCCCCATGCATGGACTTTGTGCCTGCTTGCGTAAAGCGAGAAGATTGAGGCTGGCAGGGAGAAAGCGGGTTCGTCCTGAATGGTGGTTCCCGGTGGTGAACCAGCCTGATGCCGAGTCGTTATTATGAACACGGAACACGAGCAATGAAAGTAATTTATAGTAGGAGAACACGCTCTTAACTTTGCAAAAGCCGAAACAGGATTACACCAGATCGTGTTTGTACCTAACTCAAAATGAGTATGTTTGGATGTAAGAGAAGACAGCATTCAACTGAACTCTGCCACAGTTTGTATTTGACGTCTCCAGTCAAAGGATAAGTGTTTGTGTACAGGTGTGGAATTAATATGACAGTCAGGCACACGTGGGTGTATTCTGGTGAGAAGTGTTGACACTGATTTCCCAAAATGGCCAACAAAACAAAGCATAACCTCCCTTGGTTAACCTGGTATTTGCATGTCTGGATAACATACGGCATATTAAAACTAGGTTAGTACTGTAGTTGTATATGAAACGGTACAAGCAGGCTTTATGCCCACATAAAGGTTTGGGAGGATAGTTTGTTGCAGTGACTGCTCTGCACGTTCCAGGAAGTCCAGATCTCTGTTTGCTCTTTCCTAAATGTTACTGATGTCCCCTCAGTCTCGTGATACCCAAAAATGCCCACAGAAATTTCTAGTCTGTTCTTGGAAAATTACTGTTTTACTCAAATAACTTTTTTGTCACCATGCATGTTTGCCATTGTGAGGAGGCGTAGAATGTGGTGAACAGGACACAGCCCCTGCCTGCCCTTGTGAGGTGAGGGATCTGGTATGACAAAATACCCAGATGTCAATAATGTGATATGATAAATAGCTAGACAGTAGAAAGCACAAGTCAGGGTTAGGAACACAAGAAGACCCGACCAACTAGCAGGGGGGTGTCCCACAGCCTGAAAAAGGCAACCCAAGAAATAGCATTTGAGCTAAACCTTCAAAGAGTACCCCACACGGAGGGGTGGTGTGCCAGAAGCAGATGACCCAGGTGACTAGTCCTTGGTGCAGAGTAGATACTCAAATGACGTGAGTGCACAGATGGATGATTGAACGAGGCACTAAGCATATTTGTTAACTGGGAGCCATTCCCCACTAAATCATAAATGTTAAAAGGCAGGGGAATGCCTATTTCCTAATGCTGCCCAGAGCCTGAAACTGAGTGGAGACTCACAGAAGGTGAAGGTGGTGAAGATCCCAGATACAGAGAAAGTGTTGTGTGGTCCTGGCCTGGGAGTGATTTCTAGGAAGTGGATCTCTGGTTTTGTTCTCCTAGAGGGTAACCACTAAAAATACAACTGCTGTGCTGCTTCAGTGGTAGAAAAAGTGGGGCAGAGCTGACCTCTCATTTTCACATATACTCCTCATACATCATCCTCGTAACAAGGCTTATTTTTGGCGGGTGGTACCTGCTGAGGACTGTCGCAAGAGAAAATTCTCCCAGAATGTGTGCACAGTGGGGAAATTCAGAGGCAAAGAAAGAGGTTTACTCTCCCTGCTGGTCTAAAGGAAGTCAGAGCCAGTCTCCCTCTCCCTCTGCGACAACCTCTGCCCTCTTGAGGTGATCATTTCTGCAGTAAAGACCAGACTAGGACAAGGATCTGGAGCTGCCTGCTTCCGGGAGCCAAGCAGGTGATGTAAATTTCTGGCCAGGTACTTTGGGAATCAGGAAAGCACAGGCAGCCCCATCTAAGAGACTGGCTGCAGCTCAGCCTGGACTGGGTGTCGCTGTGCATGATTCCTGCTCTTGCACTGCCAAATAATTTGACTTTTTTTTTTTTCAATACAAGTTAGAAGTGAAGAATTTTTTTTTATTAGCAGGCTTTAAAATACTGGCACTAATTCAAATTTGGGAAAACCCCAAAAAACAAGACTTGAGAGGTGAATGAAATGCATTTGGGACCTCTGGTCCTTGTTTCCATCCTGGGAAGGTGGAAAGACATCAGAGCAGGTGTACACAAGAAAGGGGTCCCTAGGGTGGTCACAGGGAACTGACCGGACTGCACCAGGGGAGATGGGACTCCAGCCCTGCTCTGGTCCAGATCCTCTGGGTATCCCCCCTGAGTGGCCCACAGGGGCTAAGGTCATCCTTATCCATCATTGTTCCTTCTCTTTCCTCTTCACCTGCTGCCTTGATACCACCCCTCTACCCATGTACACCATTCCTTCTAACTTGCTATCAAGTTCCTCCTCACTCACATCTCACCCCTAGCTGCCACGCTGTGTGCAGACCTCCATCATCTTCCCACCCCTCCCCAGGCACTACAACATCCTCCAAAGGGTCTTGCCTCCTCTCGTTCTCCAGATGGCAGCCAGTAAGCCCTTCTGCAGGAGCCTGCAATGTCTCACCCACCCTTAGAGTCCCCAGGGGCTCCCCTCTGCTCTCGGTGTCTAGCTCACTTTCCCTAAGGTGGCCTGCACAGACTTCTGATTCCTCCAGAGATTGGAACTGGTGGCTCACAGGCCAGATGCAGACAGGTTTTATTTGACCTTGCAGAATACTTCATACTTTCAAATTAGTGGACTACATGCAAAACCTAAGACAAGGAATTTGACAAGATCAGAGCTTTGCAAGAAGAGTGGAAGCCTAGGCTAAGATCAAGGCTAGAAATGGGCGGTATACAGTAGGAGCTCAAATACCCAGAAGTGAGCAGGGGTGTGGGAGCTGGGGGAGGGGTTCTAAATGTCCTGCTGCCTCTCTGTTGTAATGAAGACCCCACCTACTTAACACCGGACTGACTTCTGTGTAGTTGGGGGCTGATGCTGGACACACCCCTAACAAAGGCCAGGTATGCAGCAGGTGCTCACTATGAACCTGCTGGATTTGGGTCTCGAGTGACCAGAACTTTTAAGCCTGTTTGAACTTCGAAAAAAAAATTTTTTTAAGGACTTTACTTATTTGAGAGAGAGCACAAGTACGGGGAGCAGCAGGCAGAGGGAGAAGCAGCACCCCTCCCCCCACCCCTCATGGCTGAGCAGGGAGCCTGATGAGGGACTCAGTCCCAGGACCCTGGGATCATGATCTGAGCCAAAGGCAGATACTTAATCAGCTGAGCCACCCAGGCATCCCTCCATCTGGCCTTTGAAACATGGCAGGGAAGGACTTGATCCCTAGCCCTGCTCCTCCCAGCCAGCATGTCCTGGGTGGTCCCCTGGGTCCATGGTCTAAAGCCCAGAATCAGCTGAACAGATGGGATGGAATTTTGCAAGGGTGGGCTTGGGAATAAATCAGACTTGGGTTCAAACTCCACTCCCCCATCTCCAAAATGCAGAGGATACCTTCCTGATTTATTTCTCATCCCGAGAATCCTGAGTGGCACACATGGTGGGGGGAGGCAGACATCCACACTTCCTCTCACCCCTCACCACTCCTCACCCTCTGTGCCCTGTAGGTGTTCCAAGGAGGTGCCATGTCCACCCTGTACCCATCTCTGGAGGACCTGAAGATGGACCAAGCTATTCAGGTAAGCCACTAGGCATGTGTGAGCCTAGGTCCCCTCGTGGGGACTTTGTGATTGCCCCAGGATAGGTAAGGGAGGCTTGTCTTGGAAGGTGCTGGGTGCTGGGTCCCTGGCCATGCAGGTCACCTCTGCAGGACCTGCTGGTGGACAGACGTCCAGAGGCTAAGGCAGTGGAGTTAGAGCAGGAATGGAGAAGCCCAAACAGCTGCAGACAGGCCTTTTGTGCTTCCTAGCGCTTCCTCCATCCCAGTTCAGGTAGACTCCACTGTAGACAGGCTTCCAGAGTAAGTCCGATGGGGATGGCTTTTGGCCTGCTCATCCCCAGAAGCTCCTTCTTCCTTCCATCCACCTGTGGTTCCAGTGGGTTTTGAGAATTTGGGACTTTTTGATCGAGAATTTCACTGGGAGGTAGGCCTCAGTGCTCTGGCTGCCTCAGGTAGTAAGTGGGTCGTGACATTTGGTGGGTTGTAGGCTATGGGGAGAACCTTCCCCAGAAACGTGGATACCCCACCTTAGGCTGCCAGCATAACTAAGGCCCTGACTCCCAGCCTCAGGGAGCCCCGGGCTCCAAGAGTTCTGGGGGTCCTGGGCACAGATGACCAGCGCTTCCCACCTCTCCCCAGGCCCAGGCCAGAGCTGCATCCAGGATGCCTGCCCTGCCAGTCTCCCAGTCTTCAGGTGAGTGAGCCAGCGGGGGTGGGGTGCTCCTGACCGACAGTGACCTCTTGTGGCCACTTCCAAGCAGTCTCTTGCCTGCCCCTGTGCTGTGGGCTTCCTGAACATTTTACCCTCAGCAGAACACTTTGAGAGGGAGCCTGAGAAAACTGTGGCTGAGTAAGAGCACTAAGTCCCCTTTGGAGCTACCTTCTGAGGCCAAGTGAGGAAACCAAAGATGTTTGTGGTGGTCCCTCGAGTTGCTGGTGGCAGTCTGGATTCAGGTCCTGTGGCAGCTAACTTGACCTCAGACCCAGTCTTTCCCTCCTTGCCATGCAGTCTCCTGGGAGCCGCCCTGGGGTCAGACACCGGCCTCCTACAGCCCCTGCAGACCCCCAGCCCCTGGATTTCCTAGGAGCCAGGGCCTCATGACCCCAGCACCGGCCCTGGGCTTGGTGTCAGATGTCTCCCTGGTGCCAAATAGTCTGTGGCGTTGAACACCACAGCGGCACAGGAGGGATTCTGTGTCCCAGGCTGCTTCTGGGGAGAACCCTGCCCCTCAGCCCTTCTGAAGAGAGAACCCCCATCACCAGCAAGGGTTCCCTTGCATTCTCAGGAGTAAACAACACCCCCAGGCCCTGTTTCCTGATACAGATGAGTGAGCACATGGGAGCCAGGCAGGTGTGGCCAAGGTCACACCCCTGAATAACACCTTTCCTCTCCCTTCCATTCCCTTCCTGTCAGTTTTGTACCCAAGCCTGGCAGAATTGGAAAATTACATGGGTCTTTCCCTCTCCAGCCAAGAAGTCCAGCAGAACCTGCTTCAGATTCCAGAAGGTGCTACCGTAGGTATTTGTCTCTTGCCTAATGTGGGCACAGAATGTGCCAACTCTCCCTCCCTCTTGGTGTTGCCATATGAACAGACTGGACTCTCCTCTTCCCCAGCATGTCTGGGCTGTTTCTTGATGGCACTTTTCATTTTGAGCCATCATTAAAAGGGCTGGGGTTTCCTGCAGACTTGGGCACAGAGGACCCCTGCCTGCTCTTTGGCCTCTGGCTTTAGGCAGCTGGATGCAAAGGGAAGGCGTTAAACCCGACCTAAGCTTGGAGACTTCAAATGAAGGAGCTGCCCATGCCTTGACAACTGTTGCATGGACGGCAGAGCTGAGGCAGGGAGCAACTTGCCACCCAGCTCTGATCGCCGGGTGAAATGACTGTGCTTGCTTGACTCCAGCTCTCCAGAGCTCAGGGGAGTGAAAGAAATGTTCCCTCCTGAAAAGATGTTTGTTTAGAGCCCCCATCCCCACTCAAACCCCCTGCCTCCAGCATCTCCTTGGGCCGTTGGTCAGTGGGCTGGTTGGCCATCCTGTCCCCACGTGGGACATTGGTGGCAGAACCCAGCCACCAATGGTCTTATGAAGTGAGGCGGGTGAGTATGAGAACTGCCTCAGCCGTGGGCCAATGAGGGGCTCACAGGAGAAAGTCAACCAGGATAGGGACGTGTGGGGCCCTGGAGTGCTGCTCCACAGTGATCCCCCCCACCATAGTCATGCTGTGAAATACAGACAAGAAGCCAAGAAAGTCATGTGGTATATACCTCACTCGGAAGCCTTTGACTGAATCCTTCCTTGTTCCAATAATGAGGACGTGAGTGCCTTTCACCTAAATATTGATAAAAACATGACAGATGAATTCATTTTTATAATTAAAAATGTTATGCTTAACTTTTTATTTTTAAATAATCAGATTCATGGGAAGTCACAAAGATAGTACAGAGAAGAGTGCAGAAGACTGCCCTCACCCAGCTTTCCCAGGGCTAATGGGGAAGCGGTGGCGTAACTGTAGGATAAGGAAAGCGGGCATTTTGCATTGGTCCAGTGAGTGTCTGTAGTTCTGTGTCACTTTGTCACCTGCAGAGATAGACCCACATAGGTACCAGTGCAACCAAGGCACGGATAATTTCGTCACCACAGAGGTCTCCCTCGGGCTGGTCCCTTGTGATCATGTGCACCCTCTTCCCCTCACCTTCCCTAACCCCCTGGCCACCACTAGCCTGTCTTCTGCCTCCACTCTTGTGTTTCCGAATGTTACCTTCCTGGGACCATATAGTGTTTTCAGATGGGCTTTCTCCACTCAGCATAATGCCCTTGAATTTTTTCCAGGTTGTTCACTATATTAGTAGCTCATCCCATTTTCTATATTTATTTGTTATTTGTTTATTTTTGTTTCATTTTATTTTAATTGCAGTATAGTTAACTACAGTGTTATGTTAGTTCAGTACAGTGCAGTGATCCGCACTTGCATACATCACCCGGAGCCTGTCGAGGCACGTGTGTGCTTAGTCCCCCTCACCTGTTCTCCCCACCTCCCGCCCCCTCCCCTGGCTCATCCCATTGTGTTATTAATAGTCCATGGTATGGATGTGCAGAGTTCTGTTTAACCCATTGAGGGTCATTTTAGTTGTTTCCAGTTTGGGGCTATTACAAACTGAGTTATTATGGGTATTTGTGTACCGTTTTTTTGTACGGACGTAAGTTTTCATTTCTCCGGGATAAATGTCCAAGAGTGCAGTTGCTAGGTTGTAAGAGAAATGCATATTTTGAATTTTAAAAAGATACTGGCAAACTCTTTTAAGAGTGGCTCTACCATGTTATTTTCCTGCCGGTGACACCTGTAGCTCCAGTTCCTCCCCATCCTTGCCAGCTTCTCTTTAATGTTTGCCATTGTGATGGGTGTGGAGTGACGTGTCTTCACGGGCTGAGTCTGCATTTCCCCAGTGGCTGGTGATGCTCAGTGTCTTGTCATGTGCTGTTTGCCAGCTGTAAATTCTCCTCAGTAAAATGCTCTTCATACGTTTTGTTCATCTTCTCAATGGATATTTTTTTTTTAAGTCAAGTTTTTTTTTTTTTAAGATTTTATTTATTTATGACAGAGAGAGGGAATACAAGCAGGGGGAACTGGAGAAGGAGAAACAGGCTTCCCGTTGAGCAGGGAGCCTGATGCGGGACTTGATCCCAGGACCCTGGGATCATAACCTGAGCTGAAGGCAGATGCTTAATGACTGAGCCACCCAGAGCCCCTTAAGTCAAGTTTTTAGAGTTCTTTATTCTAGAGTCCTTAGATAGGTTGCTTGTAAAAATTTTCTCCCAAGTGTGAGCAAAATTTTTAGTTGTGATGAGGTTCAATTCATGGATCTTTTTCTTTTGTGGATGGGGCTTTGCTGTCCTGTCTAAAGACATTTACACCAAGCACCAGATACTGAAGATTTTCTCCCTTATCTTCATCTAAAACCATTATAGTTCTATGTTTTACATTTTTTGAAAGATTTTATTTGTTTTAGAGAGAGACAGAGCAAGCAGGGGGAGAACAGAGGGAGAGGGAGAGAATCTCCAGCCAACCCCGTTGCAAGTCTTGATTCCAGGACCCTGAGATCATGACCTGAGTCAAAACTGAGTCACATGTTTAACTGACTGAGCCATGCAGGCACCCCAGGTTTTACATGTACATTTATGATGAGGGGCACCTGGGTGGCTCAGTTAAGCATCTGCCTTTGGCTCAGGTCATGATCCCAGGGTTCTGGGATTGAGTCCCGCATTGGGCTCCCTGCTCAGTGGGGAACTTGCTTCTCCTTCTGCCTGCTGCTCCCCCTGCTTCTGCTCTCTCTCTTGCTCTGTCAAGTAAATAAATAAAATTTGAAAAAAAAATTTGTGATGAAGTTTGAGTTAATTTTTGTATAGGGTGAAGCTTAGGTCAAGTTTCATATTTTTATCTGTGGATGTTCAACTGCTCCCATGCCCTTAGTCAAAAAGACTATTTCTTTTCCATCGAACTGCTCTGGCACTTCTATTAAAAAGCAGTTGGCCCTACTTTTGTGAGGCTACTTTTGGAGTCTTTGTCCTATTCCATTGATCCATGTGTCTGTCTCGCCACTGTTACTAAACTGTAGCTAAATAATAAGTCTTTAAATTTGGTGGAATGATTCCTCCTGCTTTATTCTTTTGTCAAAAAATAGCTTTAGTTAGTCTAGTTTCTTTGTCTTTTCATATAAAGTTAAGATTAACCTTGCCTACATCTGCAAAAATCTTGTGAAGATTTTGATAGAAATTATATTTAATCTTTTATTTTATTTTATTTTTTATTATTTTTTGAAGATTTTATTTATTTATTTGACACAGAGATCACAAGTGGCAAAGAGGCAGGCAGAGGGAGAGGGGAAAGCAGGTTCCCTGCTGAGCAGGGAGCCTGACGTGGGGCTCCATCCCAGGACCCTGAGATCATGACCTGAGCTGAAGGCAGAGGCTTAACCCACGGAGCCACCCAGGCGCCCCTACCTTTAATCTTTATATCAGTTTGAGGACAATTGAGGGCTTCACTATGTTTTTCTAATCCATGAATAGAAAATACCTTTCCATTTATTTAGATCTTCTTTGGTATCTTTTATCAGTCATTTTTTGGTTTTTGTTTTCAGTATACAATTCCTACATATGGGTTTTTAGACTTACTCCTATTTTTTATTTTTGAGTGATTATAGTTGGTAGTGTACTTTTAATTTCAGTTTCCATGTGCATGCTGTTCGTGTATAAAAAGTGTAGTTGGTTTTTGTGTGTTGATCTTGTGTCCTGTGACCTTGCTGAACTCGCTTATTAGTTTTAGGAGTTTATAGATTCCTCGGAATTTCCTGTTAGATTATCACATCATCTGCAAATATTTCTTTTCCAATCCGTACGCCTTTTATTTCCTTTTCGTGCCATATTGCTCTGGCTAGTTATTCCAGTACTGTATTTAATAGTAGTGGTGAGAGTGATATCCTGACTTGTTCTGGGCTTTAGTCCGGGGGAAAGCATTATTTTTATATTTCTTGCTAACATTTTTTTTTTCAAGGCAAAAATCAAGTCCTTTCTCCCCCTGATTGCTCCTCGTTTGCTGAAAATTTTTGTTGTATTTTTAGTTGGATTTTAAAATGGTCTTCTCCTGATCCCAGTGTGCCTTGCAAAATGAGGGTCCCTTTTCTGTATACCCATCCTCTCTCTGTCCTCATTTTCCTGCTGATTTTCAGGGGCACAGACTTTGATGCCCCCTAGTGGCTTCATGGAGCCATGTCCCCTAGCAGCCCCTGCAGAGAAGAGGTTAGTTTGGGGATGGGATAGGGCCCAGGGACTACATTCTTCTTTTTCCATCCTGATGAGGCCCCAGAGGCCACCTGACCCCACCCTGGTGTCTGCAGACAGTGAGCTCTGGCCCCTCACCAGGCCAGTTGGTGGCACCACTATCTGGGAACAGCCTTGGCACACGGCGTGCGGAGATCAAGCCTGGGGTACGTGAGATCCACCTGTGCAAGGACGAGCATGGCAAGACAGGGCTGCGGCTGAAGGCTATTGACCAGGTAAGGCTGGGGGCTGGGCAGGAGAGGTGGGGGCATCCCCCCCACGCATCCGCCACAGTCTGGGAGGGGGCAAAGTGGGCCTTGTCCACAGTAAGGAAGGTGCAGAGCAGGCAGGGGAGCTGAGGCCTACCAAACCTCGGGCTCAGTTTCCTCCTCTCCACCTCTGTCCCCCAAGGCCTCAGGGCTGGTGCTGGGTTTTAGCAGCAGGGACCCTCCACCTACCCCCTCTGGGTTCCTACTGCTCCAGAGGGTTCTGGGTTCCAGGCAGCTGTCTGCAGACAGGGGAAGCCAGGGGTGCTAATGCCATTGTAAGAAGCTAGGCAGTCCAGGGGCTGGGGATGTAGCCGCCAGCTAGTGTTGAGAGCCTGACTCAGCTGCTCCCTGGCTATGTGGCCTGGAGCGTTTCCTCCCCAGGCAAATGGGGTAACCCCTGTCCTGTCTGCACAGAGCTGTAGCTCCTAGACCATCAGGAGAACAACGGCAGGAGGGACCTGGGTTCAGAGTGGGCTGCGCAGCTGACGTCAGGGTCCTTCCTCCTCCAGGGGCTCTTTGTGCAGCTGGTGAAGGCCCACAGCCCTGCGTCTCTTGTGGGGCTGCGCTTCGGGGATCAGATCCTGCAGGTTGACGGGCGTGACTGTGCCGGGTGGAGCACGGATAGAGCCCACCGGGTGCTGAAGAGGGCGTCAGCCGAGAAAATCATCATGGTCGTTCGGGACAGGTGGGTAGCCAGGCCCCCAGCCTCCCTCTCTGCCTCCAGCCACGTCCTGGCCCAGCTCATTGTCTCTCCCCACCAGGCCCTTCCAGCGGACGGTCACCATGCACAAGGACAGCGTGGGCCACATTGGCTTTGTCCTCAAGAAGGGAAAGGTGGTCTCTGTGGTCAAAGGGAGTTCTGCGGCCCACAACGGGCTCCTCACCAACCACGCCGTGTGTGAGGTGAACGGGCAGAACGTCGTCGGGCTGAAGGTAGGCCGGCGGGAGCTGCAGGGGCTGAGAGCTGGCTGCACGGAGGGCAGGTTCGTGCCTGCGGGCGGGCTGCTGTCCCTCTCTAAGCCCGAGGCCCTCCTCCTCCAGTTGCTGAGAGGGTTCTCTGAGATGAGGGAGGTAGAGCTCTGAGCACAGGGCCAAGCCCATGGGAAGTGCTCAGTAAATACAAGCTATTGCCTGGCAGCCAGAGGATCTGTGGGGTCAGAGGAGCGGTGGGGTGGGGGTGAGGGGGAGTGCTGCCAGGACGGGGCGCCTGGGGAGGGGGCTGCTGGCTGCGCAGATACCTCCCTCCTCCCTCTCCCGTGATACTGGCTCACATTCCCCGTAATAAGAAGATTTTTGAAAATTGCTGCTCAGAAACACACTTCTGGCCTCTGTTCATCTTTGGAGGGTGTGTGTGTGTGGTGAGTTTTATCTTTAAAAAGCAAGAAGGAGCAAGGGGTCCAGGGTCTAGTGGATGCTGCCCGAGGGGTGGGCACCTTCAGGGACCGGGGATGATGAGTCATGTGGCTTTTTGTTCCTGAACAAGTGAAAAGGGCTTGATGCTGACTTGCTGCCACCCGGACCGTGAGTGGTCCTCCATCGCGGCTGTGACTGAGAGGGAGGATGCTGTCCCCTCCTGCCTTCCGAACTGTGGGTCTCCCCTGGCTGAAGCGGCCTGGGCAGTGGCCTCCCGCTCTGCAGGTGGCATGGATCTAAGCCAGTACCCCACCCTCTCAAGGGCCGTCACCAAGCCATTCCTGTCCCATCTCTGCTTCCTGTGCTGGACAGTCTCCACTACCATGTGTGGCAGACCCTCCCTCCCCAAAGGCTCGCGGCTTCGTGAGGAACTTGCCAGTTACCCTGGCAAACCGTGGTGCTCAGAGGCTCTGAAGACTCGGGTTCTCCCTTTCCTGGATGGCTCCATGTAGCTGTGCTTTTTGAGATGGTTTTGTCTCCTGAAAGCAGATCCGTTTCCACCCTGTGGCTGTCACTAGTCCCACTAGCACATCCTCGCCTCTCATCCCACAATGGCTGAGCGCGTGACCAAGTTAGATGTCTGTGATCAGTCGCTCTGTCTCTGAGGAAGGGCCGGAAGCTCTTCTGTGGCCATGCTTCAGAGTTTGGTCCGCTTGGCCCACTTTTAGAGCTTTGTCCTTTCTTGTTCTCTCCATGGTCTGAATGGCATCCACAGACCTTCCTTGTGTTACTAGGCAACAGGGTATAAGATGAAGGCCCGTGAAGGGTCTGCTCGGCTGGCCGGCCAACAGGAGCCCAGTGGCTGGGTCATGTACCTGACGGCCCCCACGGAAGGGTAATTTTCTTGTGCTTTGGGACCAGAGCCTGTGTGTGACTGACTCCCACACACTGGCCTTTGGGGGTGGGGAGCGTACTCATCTTTACCGCAGAGACCTGGTCCGGGGCCTTACATTCTTGCTCAAACAAGTCTTCGCCTGGTGTTTGCCTGGGACCCTTACCTGATGGCAGCAGGGTCCTTTAGCTAGGGCCTTGCTCACCCCCCCTCCTGCCCCCCCCAGTGCAGAGGGGCCTCAGAGTCACCCCCCCCCACCACTGCAGAGGGACCTCAGAGTCACCCCTGGCTGCAGGGTGACTGGTCACTCACCTCCTCTCCAGGACAAAGAGGTCACAGAGATTCTGGCCATGGCCGGGAATGTTGTCACCTTGACCGTCATCCCCACCGTGATCTACGAGCACATGGTCAAAAAGTAAGGCTGTCCCCCTCCTGCTTTCCCCCTCACCCCCCCACCTCCCCCCAACAAAGCCAGGAGAGCGCACACTGGGCTCAGTGTCCTCCCTTCCTTGTGGCTGATGGCTCCCAGTGTGAGCCCTAAGTGTCTTAGAAATGGAAATGAAGGCCCTGTGGGGGATGCCCTGGCTGGCTGGGAGGAGGGGCACCTCCTGCCGGTTTTGGCGACTGTCCCTGTTGCTGTATCTAGGTTGTCCCCCACCCTGCTGCACCACACCATGGACCACTCGATCCCCGCCGTCTGAAGCCAGGAGAGAGAAGCTCAGCCGTCCTAGCCTCCCACCCTCCTGCAGGAAAGGGCGAGTCCTAGATGCCGGGGGAGGCCGGCTGCCACGCCAGGGCTGTCCTGAGGGGGCACCTTCCGGGTGGGCAGCCACTGAGGCACAGGCCCCCTAAGGGCCTCCGGCTGGGAGCTGCACAAGGTCCCATAGGCAGTGACTCCCTGTGCCGGTTGAAATGCGGGGCACGTAGGCAGGCTGGCCAAACACTTGTTAAAGTTGCCACTGGGTCCCTTGTAAGATTTTTGCTGCCTCTACCAGCAAAACAGTTTCACATTTTGAGAGAACACAACTTCATTCTTTGTTACTTTTTTTTTTCCTCTTGGCTTGCTGTGTGTCACAAACTGTACATAGTACCACTGCTTTTGAATAGATGGGATTTTAAATACAAGCCCTCTTCAAAAGTAATTGAAAATTCCAGAATCCTTGGTCCCATGACATGCCAGGCCTGGTTTTCTTCTAAGCAGAGGTGAAAAGTGGTCTCTGAGAGCAGAGATTTGGCCAGTCCTGAGGTGGCAGTGACTGGAGAGGGGGAGCCATGTCGGCCTCCTTCCACATCTGTGGGGTGGACAGGAGGCCCACTTCAGGGGTGCAGGAGGGCCTGCGGTGCACTGGAAGGCCCAGCAAGGCTGACCCTTGCCGGGGGGTTGGGGGGGTGCAGGGGAGGCCCTTCTAGATCCTAGATCCTTTGTGGGACCCAGGACGGGAGTGACCATCCCATGCTGTGATAGGCACATGGCGGTGCTGAGCCAGCACGCGGCTCTCTGGTTCCCTCCACCTCAGAAGGGAGCTCTTTCCCCTCAGCCCTTCCCTGTGTGTCCACTGTGCCTCCCAACTTGGTAGGGATGGTTTGAGCCCCTTGCATCCCTCCTCGGGGGTGCGGGCAGGGAAACACCGTGTAAAGAAAACAGGCCAAGGGGCTTGCTGTGTTTTCATGCTTTAATTCAGAGCTGTCTGCTGCAGGTACAACTCTGTCTGAACAGGACAAAGGAGACAAAATGAAGACCCTCGCCACTTCCCCCTTTCCCATACCCCCCGACTTCTCCATCGAGGGGATGGCTGAATGGGGGAGTGTGCTGTGACTTGTTGGTACTGTCCCCCTGGGCTAGAGAATGGGGTCAGGAGTTCCCTGGGCTCAGGCCTCTGGTAGGCCCCAGAACATCGGCGGGGCTGCTCCTCCCCAGGCGCTGTCAGACGCCCCATTGCTAACAGTGCCTGGGAAGCCTGGTCAGTGAAAAGCTAAGTTCTCCCCTTGGGAGATGCTCAGAATAAACTCCGCAGGAGGCCAGCTCTGTGTGCAGAGTCCTAGCCCATGCTTTGATTCCTGCCTGAGCCCAGAGCCAGAGGAGCAGCAGGAAGGCCCAGACCCAGGCCCTATGACTGAGCAGAAGCCACTTCCGGCCCCCTGGGCTCCAAGGGACCAGCAGTTCAGCAGGTGCTTCCTGGGGAAATGTCCTGTGGGAGGGAATCAGCCCCAGCCCAAGGCCAGACGGTGGAGGGAGGCCCCTGCCCCCCGACGATTTCTGCTCCAGGAGCCGAGGGCAGGAGGGCAAGGCCAGAGCTCAGCAGGAGGAGATATGAAGCAAGAAGGAAAAAGGGGAGCTTTGGAGGAGGAGCACCGGAGGGGGGGCAGTCCCCCGGCCTTGGCCTTGCACTCCTGCCCCACACTCAGTGCCCCGCGGTGCTGGGGCCGGAGCCCGAGCCAGCAGGCCGCTGTGCTTCCCCGTTTGCTCTGAGCCTTGGGCGCCGCCCTGCCCCCTTTGCATAGATGCAGACACTGAGCACACGCATGGGCACATGGAGGGCTGGACCAGGGCCGCCAGCCGGCATGCTCTCGGGGTCCATCCTGGGGCTGGGTGCAGAGCCACCGCCTCCACTGACACGAGAAAGAAATGCCCGTTGAGGGCCCCAAGAGAGAAGAGCCTTGACGTTGTGGGCGAGGGCTCCGCAACCCTGAGCGGCGGCGCCACTCACTTCTGGCACGGCCCTTCACTGGGACCTCCGGTGGGACCCAGTGGACTACGGCCCCGACCACTGAAACACGAGACACGACAGGAAGGCCACAGAGAGCAAGACACAGACAGGAGCAGAGGGGCTATGTGGCTTGACTGAATTCCAGTGTGAAAAATATATAGATTTCATGTTGTCAAATATAGTCAGACATTTATTTTCTCGGCAAAGCTTGGACTATTTCTAAGGAGACGCTACGCAGCTCCGTGAGTGCACAGCACGAGAGGCAGGGTCCACGGCCAGGCCCGGCTTGGCTTTAGATTGGGTGTGTCCACGGCCCCTCCATGGCACAACCCCAGCGTCTGTGGGGCAGCCCCAGCCAGGCCCCAGGACTTCAGGTGCGCTTCGGCTGGGGTGGTGGTGCTCTGCAAAGGACAGGTGGTCTGAGGCCCCAGCCAGGGGAAGGAGGCTTTGGAGGCACAAAGCGTGTGGCAGAGGGGGCTGCGGGCCCCATGGCTGAGCTGGCTGCCCACTCCCAGTGCATGCAGGGCCCCCCCTTTGATTGGAGGGTGCAGAGAAGAAAGGCAGAGCCCCCAACTCAGGCGGTGGCTGTGGGAGCAGCGGAGACGGGTGAGCAACCTTGGCAGAGAACCACAGTGGTCCCAGGGCCAGAGGAATGAGTAAGATACAGGGTCCCGCCAGCGCCCCCCGCCCCCCACGTGGGGCCTAATCTCTGAAGAGTGGGAGGGGCCACCAGACAGGTATAGGCCCCACAGGGGAGAAGGAGCAGGTTCACTTTATCAAATAATAGTGGTGGTAAAAGGTCAGCAGCTTTGCTGGGGGACCCAAAAGGTCAGCAGCTTTGCTGGGGGACAGGGAAGGAGGGGGGACAGTGAAGCTTCCCAGGCCAAGTGGCCTCAGGCTGTGAGCAGGGAGGCCACAGGGCTCCGGCCTGCCCTGCTCCGTCCTTGCCTGGGAGATGACCCGGGTGCCCTGCTTTGGCCTGGACAGACATCATGGCTTCCATATCCCGTCCTGCCGTCCATCATGCTGGCTTTTCTCCAGAGGCAGCTAGGTCTAAGTTTAGGAGCCCTCACTAGAATGCAAGCAGCCCCTCAGTGGAGATGCTGGGGCGCATGAGAGCCAAGCCCCAAAGTGAACATAGTGCAAAGTGTAAGCTGGGCCTGAGGCCCCCTGTGAAACTCAGGCTGAGCTTCAGGGGCCATCATGGCCTCTGGCTTCTCAAACCAGCGGAGGATTGCCGAGTCCAGCCCACCTGCCAGACTGTAGGACCTTGTCTCAGAAGGCTGGAGGAGTGCCCCTGAACTGCCAGCCCCTGCCTCCTCCTCTCGGGCCGGCAGAGGCTCCAGCCCCAGCACTAGCCTGTCTGGCTCAGCTCTCACAGGAAGAACGATCTGACATAGCCAGGAGCGTGGAGAGGGAAACAGAGCCTGGGGAAGGGCTCGGACAGACAGACACAGAAGCCACACTGCGCTCTGCCACCTCTTGCCCATCACCGTCTTTCCACCGGCCCATGCCTGTGGCCCGACTACACTTCCGAATCCCAGAGCGGGGAGCAGGCTGGAAGATGCTAGAACTGCAGCTGGGGCCCAGGGGTTGCAGACCCTGCTGAGAGTCCTGGGCAGGTAGCGTGTACTCTGGGCAGCAGCTGCCTCCACAGAAGGAGGTAATACTGGCCCAGAAGGCTGGACTGAGGGCAGGGGGTGGCTGGGGAGGAGGCTTGGATGGGCAGCAATGGGATGGGACCCGGGGTAGGGGTGGGGAGGCTCCCCTGGGCACCTCAGGCCCAGCCTCCCCACATCGACACCCCGGAGACTTCTGGGCAGGGGCGGGCGGCCCTGTGTGAAGGTCCAGGTGGACAGGGCTGGGTTGGGGGACCTCCCCACCTCCTCTCTCTGCAACGTGTCCCTTCCGTGTGCCTCTCTGCCTTTGGTCTTTCTTCCCTTGTCTCCTATCACAGTTTGGGGTGCCTTCCCCCAACCCTGACTCCCAGCCCTGACACTGTTCACATCCCCTACCCAAAACTAAATCAAGCAGCTGAGGCCCCCAGGGCGTGAGCAGGAGGAGAGCGGCACCCCTACGATCATTGGTCAGGCCGTCAGAGCCGCTGGCCAGGGCCGCACACGCTCACAGCTGGGAGCTGCCGGCCGCCTGGCTTGGACCCTGCTGGCCCAGCGAGCGGCAGCTGATCCTGCGGATGGAGTGCAAGGCCACAGTGCAGCAGCCCCGCAGCAGGGAGCTGATGTTGTAAATGGGCTGGCCCTGGCGGCGCTGGGAGCGGCACAGCCAGGCCACCGTGGGCACGGCCGGTACTACCACGGCCAGCAGATCCACGATGTAGTGGCGACTCCAGTAGCTCTTGGGTTCCTTCTCAGCAGCCGCCTCCTCCTCCTCTTCCACGGGGCATGCCACACTCACCGATGGGCCTGGGCTGGGGTTGGCACCGGGCCGGTGTGGGCTCGGCCCCCGGGTGATGGGCTCCGGGGCCTCTAGCTCGTCCCCCACCGTCACCACCACGGCGGAGTTGCAGTCTTTGGGCCCTGGGGGTTGGGGCTCCAGCTCTGGGCCCCTGTCCCCTGATTCAGGGACTGCTCCGCAGACCTGGGCCTGGGTCACTTTCTCCAGGATGGCGTCCAGGTCTGGCTGGTACTGCACGAAGTCCGTCTGGATGGCGCGCTCCTGCATGCAGCTGACCTGCACGCCGGCCTCCAGGCCACACAGAAGCTTCTCGTAGGTGTTGCTGGCAGGGAAGCGGGGGCCCAGGCCGAAGCTGCTGTGCAACGAGCCCTCCTCGGGGCCGCAGTCCACCCCGGATGACAGCAGGCTGCTGGCCTCCAGCGCATCCGTCCGGCTCAGTGTGTCCTCGGTCCCCGCGAAGCCGCTGTCAGCCCCATCCTCTGCAGAGGCCCCAGGGTGGTCGCCGGGGGGCCGGTCACCGCAGACAGCAGGGTCACTCAGCTTGGTGTAGGTGGAGCTGCGGGTGAGGGAGCGGGCGGGGGACCCGCCGGCCGACTCCCCAGCGCCGTCGTCCTTGGCCGTGCCGTTCTGGGCCACTTCCATGCTGTGCAGCAGCGTCTCCAGCTTCTTGTTCTGAATGTTGATGTCCACGAAGTACTTCTGCAGCCCCTTGTCCTTGTCGATCAGGTTGTTCTTGACGGTGTCGATGACCTGCTTGAGCTGCTTGATCTCCTTGCGCGCCTCCTTCAGGGCCAGCTGCGCCTCCACACGGTGGCACTCCTCCTCGATCCAGTCCTCCTGCATGCGCGACAGCTGCGTCTTCAGGTCATCAATCTCCGTGTCCCTGGGAGCAGAGAGGACACACATGCTCACTGCCTGGCCTGTCACTGCCGCCAAGGACAAGCAGGAAAGAGCTGTCACCAAGGACAGAGGGCCTGTGCCTCCCGGCCCAGAGTTAGACACAGAAGGCCTGACAGTGCCTCCTTCTCGCTCCAGAGGGGTGGGAGGTGGCCAAGGGCCACCCGGGGTCGGGGTGGGGAGGAAGGAATGTCCAGGCCCCTCTGCATCCCCAGCCCTGGAGGCCAAAATGCAGATGACTGCCCCCACTTAAATCCATTACCTACAGGAGAGATTAGACAAGAAAGATGCCCAGCATATAAACAGATGCCTACTGCTATAGAAACCAAACACACCCATTTAAAAAATCTTAACATAAGACAGTAAGAACGAAACAAAAAATTTCTCCTCCGTGGGAAGGGACATGGCCTCCTACGAAAGCCGGTAGTGAGGACTATCCACGGGGGGTCCTGACCAGAGTCACCCCCCTCGCTCCCTGGGGGAGAGGCAGCAGGCTGCCCTGCTTTACTGATAGAACTTACTGCCACTGTGTGTGTGTGTGCGGGGGTGGGGGGCAGCCGGCCTCATACCTCCCCTCAGTTCTGGGGACGAAACGTGGTGGGTGCGACAGAGGAAAACGGTGACCACAGTTGGCTTTTATCCACACTGGTCATCCCTGCTTTGTATCTACTGTGAGGGGGATGGGCCAGAAAGATGGACAAGAAGGCAGAGGCCACTCCTGAGAGAAGAGGCCAGCAGCTGGCAAACCAGACAAGGCACCCCAAGTCACAGCTGAATGTGGGGTGCAGGGGAGGGAGGCGAGTTAGAAGCCCTTCCTGTTCAAGTCTGGTGGAAAAGGCAGCACGAGACAGGGCAGGATACAGTGAAGGCCGTGAGGGTAGAGGAAAGCCACTCCCGAGCCGGCAGATCCTGCAGGGTTGGGGGGCGGGGGGACACATCCACCCCTGCACCAATATGGCCCATGTGCCCCACGTTCACGGGAATGCAATCCACAGAGGGTGTGACCATCACTCTGAGGGTGATGAGCCCAGCAGAGGGACCACGCCCGATCAAGCACCATGCGCTTAGCAGAGTCAGGAGAGTCAGATCAGGAAATGAGACCAGGAAGCGTGTGCTGTGCTATGTCGAGGGGTCTGGGCTGAGGCGCTGCGGTGGCCAGAAAGGTCAGCAATGGAATTATCTGGAAAGGGGCGGACTGGAGCGCCCAGCAGGACACAGACCTGTGATGGCAGCCAGTGAACCAGAGCTGCTCAGAGTGGAAATGGCAGACGGACCACCAGACATGGGAGACCCTTATTGGAGTTCATTGTAGGGAAACCCACTACACTAACGCCGAGTGCCAGGAGGGAAAGCGAGCTTGAGGGAAGGGATGGGGCATGCTCAGTGGGGTGGGGCCCTTCCCCTCTCTCCTTGGAGCTGGTGGGACCCCAGCCAGGGAGCTCTGCCATCCGCACCCTGTCCAGGACATTGCATTTGAACTAAGCCTTGAAGGATGAGTTTGCCAAGGAAGCAAGACGGGGGCAAGGCCATTTCAGGAAGTGGGAACACAGCAAACAAAAGCACAGGGCATAGATGCTTCTTTACAGAGAAGGCAGGGTTACTGCAGGGATGGGTATCAAAGTGAACATGGGTAGCGTGTGCGGCAAAGGGCTGCCACAGGTCCCCGCAGGACTAACAGGTAGAGAGTGGCCAGGGATTTGAGGTGGAGGCATGTCCACGCCAGGGCATCGTGCCCAAACCACACAGGGCAGATGGGCTGCCCAAGCCGCTGGGCCAACCCTAGAAAGGAAGCCAGGAGATGGGTTGTCTGCTTCCTGAGCACAGGAGTGCAAGCGGCCAGGCAGACCCAGGCCACCACCGAGAAGACGATGGGAAATAAAAATAGAAATCCCAACTCGAAAGAGAAGGAGGCCACAGAATGCCACCTGTAAGTTTCTGTAATACAAAACCACAGCAGATCCAAACCGCATCAGCTCTCAGGCAGAGCTCTGGTCATGGAAGATGCACTCACTCCTTTATATGCGATGTCCAGAACAGATGAATCCATAAAGACAGAGGGACGAGAGGCTACCAGTGGCCTGGGCCATGACTGCTAACCAGGAACGGCGCGGGATGATGAGAATGTTCTGGGACTGGATCCCAGTGAGGGTTGCACGATTCTGAGCCTACACTAAACATCGCTTAATGGTACACCTGAGAGAGGGGGCCTGTACCGGACGTGAATGACATGTCCCTAAAACAGCAGTTTTACAAAAAGAGAAAAGAGGGAAGAAGCCATGGTTATGTTGGCCTGCCCTGCCCCCAGATCCTGGGGTGGCCCAGAGTCAGCTGTGTGTTCAAACAGACACCGTCCAGAGGGGATGACGAAGATGACGGAGAGTCAGAGGGCGGCGCTGAAGCTGCAATGGTAAAGGTGAAGCCAGTGAAGCCGGTGGCCCAGGACGGTAGCAGCCGAGAGGGTCCGGATTGGCCCTCAGGTCTGGAGATTGAGCTCAGAGGGCACCATGGGGGCTCCCAGGGACCCCTGGGCTGAGTAGGAGCGCGAGAAAGGTTTCTCATGACCTCCTATCCTCCGTAAGCAGATGAGCCAGAAGGAACTCCGGGGCCTGAACGGGTGGGTCCAGAGCCCCCGGTGACCCCCTGAGCAGAAGCCAAGGGGGCCCAAGGGCTGTTTCTCCCTGGCAGAGAAGGTAAGCCAGGAATATGCCCTGCGCTCCCTGCTCCCCAGGTGGAAAGGAGCCAGGGACCAAGAAGTGGCCCAAAGGGGCTGCCAGGCTTAGATTGGGAGAGCACCTCCATGGGTGTGGGGAGGACCAGGAGGCTGGCCGGGAGAGCAGCCGAGGGGAGGAGGGGGATGGCTGGGGGCTCCAGAAAGGGGCTCCTACAGGGCTTCGCTGGAAGGGAAAGGGCAGGCGGGTGCTGGAAAACCCTCAGCCGCTCCTTCCTCCCAGAAGTGCCCTGGGGCCCTGCGCCCTCTCCATGTGGTGAGGGCAGTGTGTCTCCAGGGCTGCCCCTGGCCAACGGCTCACCGGTCCTGCAGCCGGTCCTGGGTGTCCTTCAGCCGTGCCTTCAGGTGCCGGATGCACACCTCCTTCTGCTGCAGGGGTGTCAGGTACTGCTCCGGGGTGGGCGGCTTGACACCATGGTTGTCGCTGCACAGCATGTACTTCATGGAGCGCCTGCAAGGGGACACGTGTCAGCGGAGAGGGGGGAGGATGCCCTCACTGTCCTGGTCCCATGGCCACCAGATAGCTCCGGGCTAGGTCTCCCCCAGTGGCCCGTGTGGCTGTGAGAACACGCAGGTCTTCTGAAGCTCTTCTGAATGAAGACCCCAATAGAGAGCCCGGGGCTCTCCTAGTCAGGGGTGAGGACACAGGACGGAGCAGGTGCATGGCCTGGCACCATGTGGGGCGCTCTGCTGATGCTGCCATCTCAGTCCTAGGGGGTAATCCCAGAACTCCAGTGTGTGGTCTCTGAACCCAGAGAACGAGGTGGGGGCCAGAGGCTGGCAGGGGTGCACCCCCCCCATGTAATTCTCCCAGGGCCTGTGGGGGGGTGGTAAGGACTCACCCCAGGGTAGAAGGACGCACCCCCAGAGCTGAGAGCCTTCACCGCTGGGCCTGCAGGACCCCGAGGGGGGACTAGGAGCAAGCACAACCATCTCCAAACCCATGCCCTGGTGCCCTCCTTGCTGTCCTCATGTACACATGGGCTTGCACAACTATGCACATGCATGTACTCGGTGTGCATAGCTGAGTACGATGACCCCGGTCCACGCATGCCTGCACACCCACCTCTGTGTTTGCACACCCGTGCCTCCCACCACCCTGCGGCCACCCTCAGGGACACCCACAGGGACTAACTCAGCAGCCACACATGGGGTCACACACATGCAGATGCTTTCCACCCCCCACCTCCTTCCACATGTGTGAACACCCACGTTCTGGGCAGCTACTTGCTCACAGCTGTGCCCTGAGGTGGTAGCAAGCCAGGGGCACAGGCCGCCCAGCCTGGGTGGCACAGACGTGTGTGTGCGTGTGTGTGTGTGTGTTCAGCACTCCCTGGCCTCAGCACTGCAAAGTGGAGGAATTCCCACCCAGTGGAGGAGGAGGGAAGGCCAGACCTTGTGCCCATGAAGGATAGCACCCAGTCCCAACAACCCGTGGCCCAGCTGCCTCCACCCACAGCCTCTGGCCTGCTGCTTGCTCTGGGAAACCTCCTTGGACCGTGGCTAACAGCCCGGTGCAGGCTGTCAGGCAGCCTGGCAGAGTCCCGCGGCCATCCCACGCTGCTCCTTCAGGGGACAGGGACACCAGGTTTAGGGAGGGGCAGTGACATCCACAGAAGAAGATGGGCCCAGGTTTGCTGAAGCGGCCACACTAGAAGCAGTTTGGAAGGTTCCGGGGGAGCCATCTAACGTTTACTGAGAAAAAGTAGCGCAGACTGTCCGCCACTAGCGAGAACACGTGGCTAGAGGTACAGAGAAACGGGAACGATTCTCTCCTGCTGACTCACCTTGTCCTCCCTGGGTATGACTCAAGTCCTATCACATGCCGGCCTGTTTTTGGCATGACAAGGGGCACGTGTCATGGGTTGGAGCTGGGGATGTCCCCTCTGCGGGGCACAGTGCCAGGACTTGGGCTAGAGGGCACAGAGCGGCGATGAATGGGAAGGGGCTCCTTCCCGGACCCCGGGCACACGAGTTAAACTAGGACAGTTGAGAATTGGGAGAAGAAGCACTTTTCACTCTTCCCATTTGCCAAGTGTTTTTTTCTAATATAGTATTTCACGCTCATACAGTTTTAGTCATTAGCTCTATCTTTGCAGAAAATATATATAAATAACCAAGAAGGGGGTGACTGGATGGCTCTGTGGGTTAAAGCCTCTGCCTTTGGCTCAGGGCATGATCCCAGGGTCCTGGGATCAAGCCCCACATCGGGCTCTCTGCTCAGCAGGGAGCCTGCTTCCTCCTCTCTCTCTCTGCCAGCCTCTGTCTACTTGTGCTCTCTGTCAAATAAATAAATAAAATCTTATCATATTGGAAAGAGAAATTGAACTTTAAAAATAAATAAATAAATAACGGAGAAGAAGAGGATACTGTAACCCGTAGGTGTCCGCTGTTCCCACCTCAGGGTGCCTGTGTGCACTGAGGCCACAGCCAAGGTCCCCCTGCTCGCCCATAGCCGCCACTGTCCACATGGGCAAGAAGACCCTCCCATGGGGCGGTGCACAGCCTCAGGGCTGGGATCATCCCCGTGCACTGCAGTTACGACGGGCACTGCAAAAATCTGCTGCTAATGACAAAGTGTTCAAGTTGCCAACTGGATACTATCCAAAACGTGAGCACATCATTGCGTTCACGCTCCTTGTGCTTGGGGTGGGGTCCTGGCCAGGAGGCTGGGGCATGGGTCCTGCACACGTGCATCACCCATTACATGCATCAAGGTGGAAAACTCTGAGAATGGCTGCCTCAGCGCAATCTGAGTCTCAATTCCCACCACGTGGGACCCAAATCCTCATGGTGGCTGCTCCCCTTTATGGGCCACCTGCAGACATCGATGCAACGAAGACTGCGGGATGTTAGCCCCACTTGAGAGGTAAGGGAATGCATGTTCAGGGACAGGAAATGTGAACGCCCAGTCTGCGCTCCCTGAGCTCTGGGCTCCGCTGGGGGATCAGGACGGAACGCTTAGCATTACTTCACCTGCCTCCCCAGCCTGCTTTTCTGGTTCCATTCTGCCATTCCTTTTTTTTTTTTTTTTTTTAAAGATTTTATTTGTTTATTTGACAGAGATCACAAGTAGGCAGAGAGGCAGGCAGAGAGAGAGAGAGGGAAGCAGACTCCCTGCTGAGCAGAGAGCACGATTCCGGACCCAATCCCAGGACCCTGAGATCATGACCCGAGCCAAAGGCAGCGGCTTAACCCACTGAGCCACCCAGGCGCCCCCATTCTGCCATTCCTGAGTGCACAGCATAGCCTATGCCACATCCTACTACACTCAGCCTCCCAAGCCAGCTGCATCCCTGCTGCCATGCAGGTGGCCCCCACCCGAGTGGCCTGCCCCTCTCCATTCTTGCCTTTCCCCCAGGAGCACCCCAATTCTATGCACAGAGGTGGGGTGCCAGGGACAATCTGGTGGCCCCCATGCCACCTGGCCGGCAGCCACAGCCAGTGCCATCCCCCAGTGCCAGCCGACAAGGTGTGGATACTATCCAAAACATGAACTCTCAGAAAACATGAACTTTCTACCTTCTTCCTGCCTGGCCCCGATGCTGACCTGATGCCTAGGGGTGTGGGAGCCTCTGGTGAGGGTGAGGACAAAAGCTGTACCCCAAGGATGGTGAAGCAGGAAGATGGGATGGGGTCCCCGACACTTTAGGGAGCTGCCTGCTGCTGGGCCCTGGTTCTGGGAACATCACCCCTGGCTCGTGTAAGCCCCAGTCTTCAGGACAGGGAGTCCCAAAGCATACAGACGGTAGTTCCCCTTCTTTTTCTCGGGCAGGAACTGAGACTCTGGGGAAAAGAGCTGCTGGAGGCCTGTGAATGCTGGAGTCAGCCAGTGCCTGCCCAGCCACATGGGGCACATGTGCAGGGGCGCAGCTGGCCAGGCATGGGGGCAAGGGGGCTTACCTGGGCGTGGGGCTGCTGTCGCTGCCCTTGTAGGAGCCTGAGTTGCTGCTGCTGCTGAGAGAGGAGGTGCCGTAGGCGTCCCGCACGCTCACGGGGGGAGAGGTGCGCCTGGAGGCAGGAAGAAGAGGCAGGTGCTCGTTCTGGCTGGCGGGCAGCTGCGGGCACTGGGCAAACACCGCCAGGCCGCTGCGGCCCAAAGGGCCCCCGCTGCGGGGTCACGGGCCAGGGAGGGAGAGAAGCACAGGAGAGAGGGGGACGCACAGACATGGGTGACAGAACAGACAGCGCAAATCAAGATGGAAAACCAGGTGGAGGCCGCTCCTCCTGGCTCCCCAGGACAGGAATGGAGGCTGGGCAGGGCCAAAAGTGGGGTCCCATTTGCCCTCGCTAGGGGTTCTCAACTTCCAGGGTCCCCTGAGCCCCAGGGAGAGCCCTGCAGGGGCTGACACGGGTGGGGCAGAGGGGCCATGCAGGGGTAGGGACTGGAAGAGGGGCACACACAGGCCAAAAGGAAGGCCAAGCGGGACAGGGTGGAGGACAGCACGAGGCCCCTCTGGTCACTGGGAAGCTCAACAGCAATACTGAGGTGGAGGGACCCAGGGGTTGCACACGTCAGAGAACTTTATACCTATTGTGTCACTTGAGCCCTTCAACAGCTCCTGGGGGAGGTGAGTGTTAGCAAGCCTGCTCTAAGGCTGGGAAAACTGGGGAGATGACTTGCTCAGCAACACACTGTAAGCTGGTGGCAGTCGGGGGTAGGCAGAGACCCTCCCTCCTCCCACCCTCCAAAGCCAAGAGGACACTCACCTGCGGGATCCAGCAGAGGCCCGTCTACTGCCCGGCAGGGACATGGCCATGAGGCTGCGGGTCCGGGTGAGGGGCGGGGGAGGCGGTGTCCCCGGGGCTGAGGAGAGAGGGCGCGTTGGGGGTGCCGCGGGGAGGGCCGGACCAGGCCACGTCATCCTCTCGCTGGGGCCGCTGCCTGGCATGGCTCCTCCTCTTACCCTTCAGCAGGACACCCCAGGACCGAGTGAAGGCCTGGTGGGCCAGGCGCTAGCCACGGCGGCCTTCACCAGCGATGTTACCACACTCCTGCGCCCTGACTGAAAGTCTCGGTCGTCAGGGCCTCGGGAGCAGCCAGAAATCATAGATCCAACCCTGAGTTCTCCAGATGACTGAGCGTGGACAGCAAGCTTGAAGGCCTTGCCCAAGGTCACACGGGCATCGGGGCAGGGCCACCTGACCACCAGCGCAGCACTGCGTCCTCAACGCTACCAGCCAGGCCACCCGATCCCTGACTCGGACCCCACCCTGTGCTGGACAATCCTCCCTCCTCGGCGGGGGCTGAAGGCCGGAGCACTCCTGGAGCAGGACCAGGAACCCCAAGTTAGGCTGGGCTAGTCTCGACGTCACCTTCCCAGAGTGCCCGCTGGCGTGTGGCTTAGGGCTTCCTGTCTATAGGGGAGACAAGACAGACCAACAGACCGGCGCACGTGTAGAAAGACATATGGACACACACGAATGTGAAAAGGTACCACATCCCTGCCATTCCGAGACAGGCTGCACACATCTCCGGGAGCATGCTTGGGGCCTGCCCATGCAGTGGGACGTGCAACTGCCCACCCCCCCACATGTGTGGGGCACATGGGCATGCTGTACCCCTCCATGCAAACATGCATGCTCACTGGCATGCGTCAGGATAGAGCACAAGCTCGAAGCAGATGAGGAAGAGGGCAAATGATTACAGAAGCCCTCCTGGGGGCGGGGGCTGGTTCTTGGTGGGCAGTAGGAAGCAACCAGGCCTGCAGAGACCCATCCTTGGCTCTCTTGACAAGTGGGCAAAGGCTTAGGCCCCAAGGGCAGCCCTACAGGGGTTTAAGGAAGTGGGAAGCCTCCTCTTGGGCGTTGGCTATTGTAGGAAGGAGTCCTGCACTGGGCGTCATCGCAGAGCTCCGGGAGCCCGAGATGGAGGGACCTGGACTCTGGGCCACCCCGAGTCCTGTGCTGGCTCCAGACAGCCCTGTTCCCTCCTTCCATGCTCAGAGCAGGGACTAAGGACAGGAGCCTGGGTTACTGGATACATGGCCAAGGACACCGTGCCCCGACCTTCCCCCATGCTGGAGAGAAGCGTTCACCGAGCCCCACTGCGCGCAGACCCCGGGCCAAGCTCATTACGTACAGTGCGCCATGGGCTCCTCCCAAAAACCCTATGAGGAAGCGCTGTGATTAGTCCCGGTACAGATGAGGAAGCTGAGCCTCCAAGAGGGAGGGACGCACCCCGCTCACACTCCCAGCGTGGGGCAGAGCCAACAGGGGGCAGGCCGGCACCAGCTGCAGAGGCTCAGACTGAGCCGGAGTCAGACTCCGGAGTCCCCTGGCCGGGCATCACCCCTTCTCACGTCAGGGCCTCTGGGGAGTCCGTTCGGCCTGTCCCGTGGCGGGGCTGCCTCCTAAGGGGACAAAGACACCGCTCAGGTGGCCTGTTTCCTGGCTGTGGCACAGAACGGAGCCTGTTCCCCTGGAGGGCCCAGACACAGGCAGCATTGTCTACCCAGAGGTGTCGGGTGCCCGGCGCAGGCCTGTGACCTGAGCTGCTCATCCCAGCTCAGGGAGGTGTCCCAACCATCGTGCCCTGGTCACGTGGACAAGGCCTCCTGGCACCGTCGGGCCAGCCCCCCGAGAAGGAACCATGGGACCTTAGTGCTCCCCACACTTGTCAGGAAGACCATCAAGGCACAGCCTACGGGGCCAGAGGGGTGATGTGTTATCAGATTTGGGCCCGACATGGCCCACCTGCATGACCAGACAGACCCTGGCTTCTAATCCCGGGCAGCCTGGCTTCCCTGGAGCCTCACCCCTTCCCTTCTTGATTTTGGGATGATGCACTGAGGGGGCAGTGCCTTCAGGAGGACTTCCTGGCAAAGGCAAGACTCGGGTCGGAGGACAGGCCTCACTCTTCCAAGCCAGCTTGGGCCAGGGTTGCTACGGAGCTCAGAAACTCCAGGTGGAGGCCCAGGCCTCTGTCCAGGGAGGCAGGCCACATGCCTGGTTTGCTTTGGAGCTGAGTTGGCCTCAGTACAATGAGGGCTTTGTCTCAGCTGTCCCTGCTCCTACCTCACCTCCCTCCTCTTGCGCTCCCTCTTCTTTCCTCCCTGGCCAGGGGTGCTGGGAAGGGGACAGCGTTTGTACCTGGATGGACCCAGTGGTCTCTGGGGAGCCCAGAGCCAGCCATTCCTCTGGGACAGAGGTGGAAGTGGCATTTCCCCTGCTGAGATGGGACCTTGTAGGCGGGCTCCCTTGTGGGAGGGCAGAAGCCACCCAGGCCCAAAGGGAGCCGCCTCTCCAGGATCCTACTCAGAAGTTGGTGTGCTTTCTCCAGTCCTCCCTCCTCCCCTTCCGGGCCCCAGAGAGGAGGCAGGTTGCCATGGTGCATGTGTTGCCCGTGCCGCCTGCCTGCTCCCAGAGTCCCCCAGCCCTGCGCCCAGGCAGCCAGAGCCGGCTGCTCGGAAGGGAAGGTGCGAGGGAACCCCTCACTGCGGGGGCTGAGTTGAGAGTCTCTTTCATCCTTTCAACACCAGAGTAAAGGCAGGCCTTCCCTCCAACCTCCTCCACTTCCCCATCCTGCCTGCACCATGACAACACCCACCCAGCAGGTCCCCAAAGGCCTACAGTGGGGGTCCAAAGGACACAGCGGGACCCAGGGAACAGGAGACAAAAGGATGCAGAAATAGAGCCAAACAGATCTGGGCTCAAATCCCAGCTCCGTCCCCTAGGTGCCTGCCTTGGGCAAGTCATACCCCTTCTCTGCATCTCAGCTTCCTCATCTGTGACAGAAGGCACCTCGTGGCCTACTGTAGCTGGGGCTTGGCCCAGCACTGTACACACTCAAAAGTGGGACTCGCCCGCATCTTGGAAGTTGATCGTTGCATCACAATGTCAGCTTCAACACAGAAACACAGTCAAGGCATTACGTGGCCTCTCAAGGGTCAGAGAAAGCGTCTCCAAAAAGAAATTTACACTGGGTCTTGAGGGATGAATATGAGTTCGTCAGTCAGAGAAAGCAAATGGAAGGGAAGGAGAAGGCTGGGCAGAGGCAGTGAGTTGTTCAATGGCATGGCAGCCGAGGAAACCAGGGCGCCTGGTGAGGTCAGAGGCACAGTGAGGGTGGGGCTGCAGGATGAGGCAGTGCCAGGCCACACAGAACCACCTAAGCCAGGATCGTGGGCAACAGGAAGCCAAGGAAGGGCCTTGGAAGGGGGAGGGACGTGATCGGACTTGAAGTTTAGAAGGTCCCTGAGGTGGGGGCCTTTATGGAATGTGGCTGGGCAGAACATAGGCAGGGAGACCAGGTGGGTTATCGAGCCCTCCCAGGTGAGAAGTGAGAAGAGCCATGGTCAGGGCGGCAGCAGAAGCAACAGAGATAAGGCCATGGAATCTCGAAGTGCATCAGGGGCCCCGATTGTGTAAAAATTGGGCACTACTCTTCATTCTGGCATTTAAGGCCCGCTTCTCTATACCCCTGCCCTGTGTTCTCAGCGACCCTCTGGGAAGTATCCGTCAGTCTCTCCTGCAGCTCTGCCCAGGCTGTCAGTCCAGCCTGCAGCCTGCTCCCTGCCCTGTGCTCATGCAAACATCACGTGCCTTCTGCAAGGCTGTGCCTCGCTGTCCTCGCCCCTGGACCTCTGCCCTCACTCACGGTCACTCAGCATGCATGCCCTGGGGGGAATCTCAGGGAACAGCGCCCTCTGGGGAGTTCATAAAAACAAACACAATCAACACACAACTCTTAGTAACACAGTGGTTTAAGCAGGCACATCTGGGAGGCCAAGAGTTGGATTAGATGGTCTCTAGGACACTTCTGGGTCCAGCCTTCTCTGATTCTGGGCTGTTAAGGAAATGATGGACTTTCAATGAATGCTTTTTTCTCTTTCCATTACTAGGGCTCCTGGGTTTCAGCTTCCACCCCTGCAACCTGAGAAAGCTGCACTCTTCAAAGAGACATTGGCCTTTTACTCAATGTCATGGGCGAGAAACCAGGCACTTGTATTAATCTCGTATTCTAGCTAATTGAAAGTCCCTGTACATACTAGAAATGATTTTTTTTTTTTTTTTTGCAAAGACTCGGCCATCAATAGAAGAAGAAAGCTATCCTGAAATCCAAGGGAACAGAACAGCCTGTGTCTCATGACTCAAGCCTCTGACAGCTGCGGAAAGCAGAGCCTTGCAATCGACAGAACAGAACTTGGGAGGGGTCCTCTCTCTGCCAAGACAACACGAGAAGGCGGAACATTCCTCCCATCAAACAGCAGAGCGCCTGGTGCTCCTCGAATGCCAAAGCCAGGAGAAGCAGGAGGTGGAAGTCTGGCCCGGGTCTGTGCCAGCAGCCATGCTCTGTGTCTGCCTCAGAGGATTAGTGTATACCAGGGCTCTCCACGGCCGAGGACCTCACCAGCCCCTGCGGTTGTCCACACCCTCAGAGAAACTGAGGACCTTTCTCCCTGAACTTGGGAAGTGGGCAGTGGTGGCATTTCCCCAGCTCGCTGCCTGTGCCCTGCGCCAGCTGCTCTTGGCACTGGACCTGGAGATGGGAGCCTCTGGGCTCCTTCTCACTGTGGCCACCCCAGCATGGCAGCTGGACAGACAGACCCACGACCTGGCCACTACCCAAGGCCAGAGGGACGGCGCTGAGGGCTGCAATGGCCACTCCACAGTGGCCTTCAGGGATTAGACTTGGATTACAGACCTTGGCATGCATCAAGCCCCGTGGTTTGCAAACCATCGGGAGAATTTGCCTCTGGGGTGTGTGGGGTGGGCTCAGGCCTCCTTCCCTGCTTCACCTGCAGCAATTCCCCCCACTCCCAGCATCTGCTCTACACGTGCAAGGTCTGCAGTCAGACTGCTGCTCTAGCTAACAATGTTTCACAGTTTAAAATCTACGTACTGTGTATTTTCCACAGGGAGCCAGTTCACGTCTAGAAGAATGGATGCTATCACCAAAAAGAAGGACTATAACCAGCATGGGGGCAGGAGGGGAGAAGCTAGAGCTCTTGTGCCCTGCTGGTGGGAATGCAGGGCAGCTGTGGGAAAATTGGTGTGGGGGGGCATTTCCCCAAAACATTAACTGTAGAGTTACCACAGAACCTAACAATTTCCCTGGTAGGTAGATGCCCCGAAGAACAGAAAACAGGAACTCACACACCAACTGGTTTAGGAATAGCAGCACTATTCACAGTGACCGAAAGGAGGAAACCAACCCAGAAGTCCGCCAGTGTCCAGTGACTGGATGAACTGAACATGGTACATACGGCGAATGGCAGGACGGACACCTGCCACAACATGGGTGAACTGTGAAATATGCCAAATGAAACAAGCCGGACACAACAGGCCACACATTGTCTGAAACCATGGATATGAAATGTCCCTAGCAGGCAAATCCGCGGAGACCTGAAGTGAATCAGTGGTTGCCAAGGGCTGGGAGAAGGAGAAAGAGGGCCTGACGGATAGCAGGAGGCTCTTTTGGGGAAGATGAAAATGTCCTGGAACTAGATCGTAGTGACGGATCACAACTCTGTGAATATATAAAACCCCCCTGAATTGTACATTTTTTGGAGGTGTTCCTTTTCAAATTAATTTATATTCAATTAATTAACATATAGTGTATTAGTTTCAGAGAATCTAGTGATTCATCAGTTGCTTATAATACCTTGTGCTCATTACATCACCTGCCCGCCTTAATGCCTGTCACCCAGTTACCCCATCCCCCTACCGATCTCCCCTCCAGCAACCCCCGGTTTGCTCCCTAGAGTTAAGAGTCTCTTATGGTTTGTCTCCCTCTCTGCTATCATGTTATTTTACTTTTCCCTCCCTTCCCCTATGATCCTCTGTTTGGTTTCTTCGATTCCACAAATGAGTGAGATCATACGATCATCGTCTTTCTCTGATTGACTTATTTCACTTCGCATAATATCCTCTAGTTCTATCCAGGTCATTGCAAATGGCAAGATTTCTCTTTTTTGATGTCTGAGTAATATTTCATTGTCTGAACCGTACATTTTAAAAGGGTGGATTTTATGGTGTATGAATTTTTATCACAATAAAAAAACACATTTTTTAAACCTACATTATGTGTGTATATATGTTAAATGAACAGACAGGCCTGGTCCAAAAAAAGGGGAACTCGCATACAGTGACTCAGCCAGATGCCATGGGGTGGGAACTAGAAGCAGCCCACGGCCCTTTGCCTGACATCAGTGGGCTGGCCCCGGGCCCTTTCCTGGAGCTCCTGACTCTGGGTCAGCCCAGAGGAGACAGGAGACAGAGTCCGGCCCTTTGGAAGTTTAGTGCCGCCACCAGCCCATCTGATTCTTGCTTGTCCCCCATGCAGGGAGGCCGGGTGGACACCAGTCTGTCTGACGTGTGGGAAACCCGAAGCTGCAGAGGTAGCAAGACTGCCCAAGGTCACACCTTGGATTTATAGGCCGTCGGCACCTGCATTTCTACCGCATCAGAAGGTCTCATAATACAACGCAACTAGGACACATATAATTATGCTGCACAAGAGAGGAGAAATATACTTTCCCAGAAGACTCTGAGACCCTGTGGAGGAGAGGGAGTGCGAGGTGCTTCTGCAAGCTTGGACACCACCAGAACAGGAGGTAAGCAGAGGAAGGAACAGCATTAAAAAAGAAATTTCTCATGTGCCTCTCCCCGTAACCAGTGTCTCTCCTGGCACCCCCCAGAACCCTGACTGTGGGTAAAGGAGAAGCCCTCATGTGAAGACCACCTTTCTTCCCTCCCAGCAGCCCTGACATCCTGCCCCTTTGCCAGGCTGCTGAATGAGCCCTCCTCCACTGAGGGGCCCTCAGCTACTTCCGGCCACCTTGTCTGGTCCCTCTTGGTGACCTTGAATCTCAGCCATGGTGCATTTGGTGGGAGTCACCCTTCTGACCCCACCCTTCTGTCTAGGACCCAGCCCAGGGAGTGGATGGACAGACAGATGGAGGGCTGGGGACATCCTAGGCCATGGGGGGATGGAGCTTTTCTGGCTTTTCCTACTACAGCCTCCCAAAGGGAGATCTCTCTTTTCCCCTCTTCAGACAGTCTTTGTTCTACCACCACCTCAGGAGCAACTCTGGAATTCCTGGCGCCCTCTCCCACACCAGCCACCCTCGGGTGGGCTCCCATGTGGGCAGGAGGCAGCAGGGGCACACCAGTTTCTGTCCCCGACCCCCCAGCTGCTCAAGGGCTGCCTGTCTGCAGACACGCACGGGAGGGAGGTAGGGGAGCCAAGGGGCTCTGGTGCTGGCCTAACTTGGTGGCCACTTGGCAAGTGACTCTGGCAGATGGAGGCCCTCAGCGACTTTGGCTGTAGCATATGCTCTTCTGGGCTTCCTGGCTGATAGAGCTGTCAAGCCTGAGCCTGGCTCCTCTCCCCAACCCCACCTCCCGAAACTCCAGCTCTAAAGTGCCAGAGGAAGGGGAAGATGGCAAAGCCTCCATGTCTAGGGACTGTCCTGCTGGCCCAGGTCTTCGCCTGGCCCCCTCCCCACTCCCACATTTACCCCCAAGTACCAACAGGGTGAACTTGCTCTCAGAAGTCCAGAATGGGAGGGATCCGGGGTAGACTTTGTCACGACCTATCATTGTGCAGCGAGAGAACCCCCAGCCCTTGCCCTCATTTGAATCCAGGCAGAAGTTCTAGAAAATAAGAACGAAGGGTAGCTTTCTGCGTAAAGAAGTCATGGAAGGGTAAGAGGTAAGACCACGTACGTCCCACTCAGTTCAGGGCAGCTCACAATAGCACATGGTAAAACAAACACCAAAACCGGGGAGGGCAGAAGGGAGTGACACAGCCTGATGACAACGCACTGTGGACGAGGTTCAGAAGCAGCTCTGAGCTTCCTGGCCACCAATGCAAAACAAGAAATTATGCCCAGTCTTCTCGTTCTCACGGTTAAAGAAGAGCAAGAAGCAGACCAGTTCTTCAGGAGACATAAAGATCTTGAAATGAATACTACAAGAGACACCTCTGCATGGGATTTGCAGTGGGGAAGGACTGCCCATTGGGAAACCTGCAAGTTCAAGGAGGGACAAGCCCTCAGAGCCTACCCGGGGCACCCTGTGTGTGCCGGTGCTCCACTGATGGGAGGCTGAAGGACACATAAACACATATGGGACACAAGGACCGAAGGAATGTGGGCCTGTCATCTCCTCTGCTTGGGATCACAGCCCCTTTCCATGGACAGCCCCTCCCGCTCTGAGATCACACGGTGTCCATCTTCCTGGGAACCACATCAACCCCAGCTGTCTCTGGCTCTCCCTCCCTCCCTCTCTCACTCTCCCCAGCATTGCTTCACAATTTAGTCCAACTGCCACTCTTTCCTAAGCAGAAAACCACAGATTTGTCCAAGGCCACAGTGTGACCTGTGGGAGAGGGGACACGAGACCAAGGTGGGCCAGCTGATTCCCACCCCACCAGCCATCCTGGGCGTGCCGCTCCTGCTGGGAGCCAAGTCTCATCCATCTCCGTGAAGCTCCTGGGGGCTGCGCAGGGGGACACTAGTCCTATTGGCCCAAGGAGGGGGACACTAGTCTGGCCCAACTGGTCCTGTTTGAGCCCAGGAGCCACACCCCGCCATGTTAGCATGCATCCTCTCTCCTCCCAGGCCCCCTTTCCTTCCCAGCGGCTAGCTTCCCTGCCATCCTCAGCAGATGATCCCTGTCTGGCTGATTTCCAGTGGGCATTGCTCATGTCAGGCCCAGTTCTTTCATGGTCGCTCAGGTGGGGGGCCTTTGGGAGGGGCCGGGTATGGCTCACACTTGCTAACGGAGGGTGGGTAATTATAAACACTTCTCTCAATGAGTCTTCCCTCTCTGGAGGAGCTGCCCCACCCCTTCATTTACTGAAAACAAGCAGTTAAAAATGCCTTAAAAGGGGGTACCTGGGTGGCTCAGTGGGTAAAGCTTCTGCCTTTGGCTCAGGTCATGATCCCAGGGTCCTCAGTTCGAGCCCTGCATCGGGCTCCCTGCTTGGCAGGAAGCCTGCTTCTCCTTCTCCCACTTCCCCTGCTTGTGTTCCCTCTCTTGCTGTGTTTCTCTCTGTCAAAGAAATAAAATCTTTAAAAAAAAAAAAAAATGCCTTAAAAGGGAGATTCTGTGACCATCTGTTTGACTTTGAAAGTCCTTTGAATGGTTAAAGGTTAAGAGGCTTAGTCTAAGAGGCAGGAACCATGACTTTGGCCTCCAATATAGCTGGATTTGAATTCCAAACTCCATCACCATCTCTGGGACAGTAGGACTTGACTTCTCTGAGCCTCAGTTTCTTTAGTAAAATGGGGCTACTTCCAGTTGTTGCGCATGGTCAGTGAGAGGGCCACGACATGGCTAGCAGGAGCCCAGCGTACACAGCATTCCACCAACAGGAGTCATTATTTACCAGCCTGGATCTAGTCTTAATTCTGGTGTTATTCAGACACATTACATCTTCACCCCAGTCCAGAATCTAATCTGAAATATTATAATAGCTAGTATCTCAGGGGTCCCTGACCACAGAATCATTTGTAGACACTTAGTCCAGTGCATAAGGAAAAAAAAAGTCACAAACCAACCCTTGTCTACCAAACTGCAGAATTTCAGGACATCACCGCTTTGATCTAATGGACGGTCTTAATAATGAACATGTCCAAAATATGAGCTCCTGCTCTGGATGTGAGGCCTCCCTGCTCCCTCTCTGGCCCAAGCCAGCAGCTCCCTCTGGGGGATGCACCCATCAGTACCAGAGGGCCTTTTGTAGTATGACTCTGGTCCTGCTGCTCCCCTGCCCAAAACCTTTCCTAGTGGCCCATGTTGGAATAGAAGCCAAAGTCCTCACTCTGGCTCATGCTGAGCCCTGCAGTCTTCCCCCTCCTCCCTCTGACCTTCACCTCCTGCTCCCCTCATGCACGCTGCCCCAGCCACACTCCTTCTCAGGGCCTTTGCATAGGCTGTTCTCCCTGCCTGGAAGTTTCTCCCCAATCTCTGCCTGTGTATTCTCTCTCCCCCTGCGGGTCTTTACTCCAAGGCCACCTTCTTAGTGAACCTGCCTCGACCACTTTGTTCGAATAAAATACAATCCTTCCTCCCCAGCACTTCTTTCTGCTCATGCATTTTTTCCATAGTTCTTAGCGACAGATAGTTCTATGTTACTTTATTCCCAGAATATAAGCTCCAGGAAGGTAAGGAAGTCTATGCATTTTGTTCTTTATATAATTCTCAGCACCTGGAACATCGGAGGCCCTCAATAAATATTTGCTGAATAAGTGGGTTGATGTCATCATCCAAGTATGTGCAGGCTTCTTAGCAAATCAAAACGGGGTGGGGGGGGGGAAGCTCCATGGCCCTGGGTTAATATTATTATATTATATTATATTATATTATATTATATTATATTTCTTTGTACACGTGGTGTACAAAGGGGGCTTGTCTTTCCTGCTCGACCATGAGCTGGAAGTTACCTGAATCGTCAGGATGTAGCAGGGACTGGAGGGCAAAACCCTTAATAACCACACCTGAGGGGAAAGGATGAAAGCCGTCACTCAGCACCCAGCCAGGCCCTCTGGGGAGTCCTGGGGGCTCCACATTTATGCTCACAATTCACACTTATATCCCCCTACAGCTTAGGGAGTGTCCTCTCCATTTTACCACCAAGGAAGCTCAGACTCAGGGGACCCACTGATAGGTATGAGGTGGCAGTGCTGGGAGGGAGGTGCCCAGGACCAGTGCAGCTCCCCCTCCAAATTACATCTCCGCACCAGAAAGCCCAATTAGTTGTGCCAACAACTCCTAATCCTGGTGGCAGCCCCCAGAGAAGGATGAAGGATACATGATTCTAAGGGAGCCTCATTATCTGCAGATTCTGTATTTGCGAATTCACCTACTCGGTAAAAATTATCTGTATCCCCCAGACCAATACCTGAGGTTCTGGGGGACGCACACGTCGGGTGAAGAATGTGAGCTCCTGATGTGTACGTTCCCAGATGGGATGGGAGTGACCTTGCTTCACTTCTAATACTGCAAACAGGTCCTTTCTACAGCCTTAATTGGTGCCACTTCTTTTTTGTTTAGTTTTGTTTTTTACATTTTTGTGCTTTTTGTTGGTGAGTTTGCCACATAAAACGACCCGCAGCATAGCTCAGGGGCTAGCGTTTCCACATACGAGAAGCTGTGATGTGCCTTCCAGCGAAAATTCGTATGTCAGGTGACATCGTTCAGTAGAAATTACCGAGCTGTCCGTATGAGTTCCACGTGGATGACATCAACAGTTTATATTAAAGAGTTGTCTTTAGATAGAAACACCCTAAAACAAGGCAATGTATGGATCCGTCGACGGAAACGGTGTGAGCAGAGGCTCGCCAGCCCTGTGTTCTTCCTCTGCAGTGGGGGTTCCGTGGTCACTAGCTCCAGGTCTGCAGCAGCTTCGCAGAACATACCAGAGCAAAGAACAAGGATGGACTACACTAAGCCCAGCTCTCCAAGACACAGGTCGGCACACCTGGGCCCAGCTGTGTGTACACACAGTGTGCACACGTACTCCCACTCCGAGTGTGCTCAGCTCCAGGTACCCAACATGCACACGTACTCCCACTCCGAGTGTGCTCAGCTCCAGGTACCCAACATTCCCATTAGCCCCTGCCAGGTCCCCTCCAAGGGCATGATGGTCACGTACAGGGCCAACTTCCTTGTGGGAATGTGAGGTTCATCATGGTCACGATGATGAAGCCAGGCTGTGTAGGACAACTGCCAAGTTCTGTACCCAGCCCACAAGCCACAGCAGGGGCAGTTTCTGGCAGGCAGCAGGGCCGAGCCTTTTAAAGCCCATGTATCAGCCTAGGGCCCAGGAGAGCCCCTTAGGTCCACCTCTTCCTAGCAGACTGGCCTTCCTCCTCTGACAGGGGAGGGCCTCCTTCTGCCTAGCCCCCTCTCCATTGGTAGACTAGGAGTCCAGGAACCAGAGAGCCAAAGCCAGAAGGTGCCGGAGATGGGTAGCCCAACAGGCCATATCATCATGCCTGTGGACCGCTTTCCCTCGGCCTGCATATGTATGCGTTTTCATCTGAGTTGACATTAATAAATTGAGACATTTTGTATTTTTTAAAAATCTAGATTTCTGGCTTGTCTCTCTTGTCTGCATTCCTGCATGGCTCTGACCCACTGAGGCTGGGAGGCGGTTCTTTTTGGCTAGTGTTCTTATCCGTGCTCTTGCTCTCACACCTGGGTTGTTTTGCTTGTGCTAGCTGCCTGGCATTGGACTTTGGAACCTCTGGTCTAGTCCAATCTCTCTTTATAGGTAAGTGGGGGGTGGGGGGTGTGTCCAAGGCCCCAGGTCAATCAGTGGTGGAGCCAGGACTCGAACCCTAGGCCTGAAGCTTTGCATCCCGGGCGCTGAGAGGCATAAGGAGGCTGGGAACCCGAAGAATGGGAACGTGGCCTGAGGGGGAGATTTCGTTCAGCTAGAGGCTGCTGGGGCCAGAGAGTTAAAGCAGAGAACACCTGCTCTGCCTGCTGTCAGGAGAAGGCGCTTCTCCCCACCTGCTGGCCAGCTGACCTTCCCTACCCTGTAAAATAAACTCCTGCACAGGCTTTGTTGACACAGTGCTCTCAGGTGTCCCTCTCACCTGTCCTGTCCCATTCCCCACCTCCCCGCCCCCACCTCGAAGGCAAAGATCTTCAGAATCATAAGGGAGGGTAGGGGGTGCTGGCATACCCAGCAGGGGCTTAGTCCTGGGGCAAAACCTAGTTCTTAGCAGAGAATCCACTGTGAGCTTTACCTTCCTCATCTGAAAAATGGGATATCCGTTGGCAGAATTTAATTAGGTAATGGCCCAGTGAACACTAGTTTCTTTCTCTTATTTTATAAACCAAGGACCCGGAGACAAGTGAATGATTCATTCCAAGAAGTTCATGGAATTGAAAGGGACTCCCTTAGCTCCCGCTGGATAATTTTAAAAGGTTAAATATAGTTATATTTGTGAAGGTATTTATTATAGTTATAAAAGTAGCACAATTAAAAAAAAAAAACTTCCAGTTTTGCTACTCAAAGATAAACTCCTGTTTAATTTCATTGCCATTTCCTCCAGTTTTTTTCTAAGCACAGAAAAACATGGTTTTGAGGGGAGGTGGGAAATTATTTTTACGTCGTTATAAACATGGTATATATGCACCTTTATAGCTTTTAAAAATTTAACGTGGTTTAAGAATTGCCTATGTCATGGCATGTTCTTTATAAAAAATATTTTTCCTAAAGATTTTTTTTTAAAGTAACCTCCATACCCAACGTGGGGCTCGAACTTACAACCCTGAGATCAAGAGCCACACATTCCACCGACTGAGCCAGCCAGGCGCCCCTATATAAGGTATTTTATGGGCTGCGCAGTTTTCCATTTCATGGGCCCATCGTGGCTAAGTTAACGGCCTCCCTTGTTGACTGTTTAGACTTTGTCACTAGCCAAAAAAAACCCAATGCTACCATACAGACCTTTGTGCATAATTGTTTTCCTCTATGCAGACCTACTTCTTCAGGATAGATCCCCGGGGGTGGGTTTACAGCCTCACCAAGTATGCTGCCAAACTGCTTTCCGAAAGGCCTGAGTGACCAGATGATTCTCTCCCTCGTCGCACATGCACATCAGCTGTGTTTCCTACTTGACAAAACCACTGGCGCTCAGCTCTGCCTCTTAAAAGGCAAGAAGTTCAAGCTCCCACAGGAATTATCTGCGATGATCTTTCAGGGTTTCTTCAACTTTGGGCCAAGTATCTTCACCCACATGGGGCAAGGGGGAAACTTCAGGAGGCAACAAGTTCAGGAGCGGCCTGGCTCGAAGCAGGACTGAAATCAGTCCCCCGGAGCCTCTCCTCTCTGCTGACGACAGCGCTTCTTCCCCATGTGGCAGCTGTGTCGGGTGGCTTCAGTCCACGTTCACCCAGCCTCTGCTGTGTGCTGAGTGCTCCCTAATGGCCCAGGACTCCCACTTCACAGTTCCTGCCAGTGAGGGGCTATGACTGGAGGGAGGGGGCGAGTCCCTTTGCAGAACTCAGGAGAGGGACCTGTGAGCAGTGAGCGGGGGCTCTGAAGGATGGGTGCAGAGCTGCATTCCAGATGCCAGTGAGGGGGGCGGGGGTGGGGCCAGCAGGAGGACAGCTCAGGGGCAGCGGCACAGGGGAGTGGAGGGGGAGGCTGGGCACAGGCGGAGGGCCTTTGGAGCCTAGGAGTTCTGGGCAGAGGAATGACAAGGTTGGGTTCATCTTATAGAAGCTGATGCTGTCCCAGCTGTGCTGGGGATGGGCTGGAGAGGGAGGGGGAGGGGCACCAGGAGACCCTAAAGGGGAGCAGAGGAGAGGGAATGAGAGCAGCAAAGATGACTTCCCGAGAAACTGAGGATGAAGGCTCCTGAGGGCACAGAAGAGAGGGACAGTGGGGAATGAGGGCATGGGGAGAAACGTGGTGGAGCCCAGGTGTCTGGGTAGGTTTGGCAGGGGAGGCGGGCAGACACCACTCACCACTTGCCCAGTGTTCACTCTCCCTCTGGTCACAGGACCCTAGTGTGGGTCAGGGGTGGCGACTGCACAACTGACCCACAAAAGCCCGCAGAGCAGCATCGGCAGTACCAGTGAGCTGCAGCACCCAGCCTGGGCTCGAGAACGTGACCACAGGTCTCTTAGCCCACAAAGACCCAAAGAGGAGTGGGCCTCATACTTCCGGCGGCTCGGATCTCCCTAGGAGCCAGGGACATGGTGGGTTCCGATTCAAGGCCTAACAGACACCTGCTGACAGAAGTCAGGCAACCTAACAGAATGATCCGGGAGTCCTAAGAACCCCACGAGCTCACCGTGTACTGGGAAAGCAGCCCAGAGAGGGGCCACCTCTCCTGGGACACAGCCTGACACAGTGTCAGCAGCTGGGACCCTCAGCTCTGCCAATGACTGACTCATGAGCCTCAGGGCACAGCTCCCTTGACCTCTTGGTACCTCAGTCTCCCCATCTGTAAAATAGAGAAAACACTTTCTACCCAATGGAGTGGGTAAGTTGGCAACTTACCACTGTGCTAAGTTGGCAACTGCCTTCCTCACCAGCCTGCTTCTCATCACATCTGAGCCCACCCTGTGAACTCATACTTTTGCCGATGCAGTGCTCTCTGCCCAGAAAGCCCTTCCAAGCTCTCCTCATCCTCCTCATCTTCCAGGCTCATCTCGAGCAGGGATGCCTGCGTGTAGCTTCCCAGAAGCTGGAGATCCCCCCTGCTCTTGGGGAGCCCCTTGGTCACGCTCCCTGCAGAGCACTTCTTACACCACAGAAGGTAGGCTGTTTGCACACAGGCTCGCCTGCGGACCACAGTCTTTCACCTTCTGAGGGTTTCTAAGCCTGTGCATGAGCGCGTGCGCACACACACACACACACACACACACACAGGCATCTGGTGTAAGCAGCAGGCGTGCTCATGGCTAGTGGTGGGAGGCCCTGGCAGAAGAGGTGATGAGGCCTTCAAGAAGACACGGCCCAGCCCAGAGCAAAGCAGGAAAGGCTGCCCAGGGCTGTTCCAGCCAGCACAGCCCTAGACTCGGCCCAGGGCGGAGCCAGCAGACCTTCCTTAGTGGATACACAGCTCTCCCTCCTCTGCCTCCCAAAGGCTGCTTGGTGGCCATAGGTCACGCCCACACATATTCCATGTCCTTGGAGCTGGACGGCTAGATAGAGAGCTCCAGGCCTGTCACTCATGAGCTGTGCCCACCTTACAGACCAGGTGAGGGTGGCTCAGGAAAGTTCCCTGACATGACTAGGGTCAAGGAACAAAAGGCACAAGGTACCCCTTCCTCTCGAGATCAGAGGTCTGTGTGGACTCTGATGCCCCACCCCATGGGATCTCAGGGACCCAGAAGCTGTTTAAGAACTCTAGGAGCTGTCCTTCTGGATTCTGCATGTGGCAGAGAAGACATGAATCCAGAAGCAGGAGTCCCTTAGGAAGCCAGTCTCCCTCAGAAACTTTCTCTCTGTCTCTGTCTCTTTCTCTCTCACCCGAATGTGCACATTGAATCTGTAACTCCCACTGGGCCTGCTAGGGCAACAGACACATATTTGACAAAGAACTTGCATCCAGAATGTATAAGGAAGTCTCACGGCTCAGTAAGAAGAAGACAAACAACCAAATGATTAAATATTAAAAGTGGGCAAAATGTTAGAACTGAAATTTCAAAGAAGCTATATGGATGGCAAATAAGCACACGAAGATGTTTAACAGCATGTGTCATTAGGAAAATGCCAATTAAAGCCATAAAGAGATCCCACTGCACACCTATCGGAATGGTTAACAGGGAGAAGATGGACCACACTGAGGGCTGGCGAGGCGGCGGGTCTGAAGATGAGATTATAGAATGATACGGCCACTCTGGAGATCCTTGGGAGGTTTTGCCCAAGAGGACGGGAAAGTATTATCTACACAAAGACATACAGACTCGCACACAGCAGCTGCATTTGTGATAAAAAAAAAACTGGGAAGAGACCCAACTGTCCATCCATCAGCAACGGAAAGGATAAACTGTGTTTTTTCTTCATCCACACAATGGAATACTACTCAGCAATAAAAAGGAATATATTAAAATCGCATGAATCCCAAAATAATTATGCTAAGTGAAATAAGCCAGACCCCCCAAAAAACAACCAAAAACGCACACACTGCAGGATTCCATTTTATATAAAATTCTAGGAAATGCACAGTCATGGACAGCAATAGAGAGCACATCAGTGGCTGTCTGGGGATGGGGGAGGTGTGAGAGGGAGGACTTACACAAAGGGGCAAGAGGAAACTTTCGGAGATGATGGGTTTGTTCATTATCTTAACTGTGGTGACGATCCACACCGTGTCAAAACTTACCAAACCATACACTTTAAATATGGGCAGCTTGTTGCCTGTTGACTACATTTCCATAAAGCTGGGAGAAGGAGAAAGAGGGGAAGGGGTGGGGGAAGAGAAGGAGAAGCAACCCCAGCAAGGAGTAGTGTTTCTCAGGAAGCCAGGCACACACGCACGCGTGCGCCCAGACGCACACATACAGACACTGAGTACAAAACTGCCATTTGGCCTCTAAGGGTCTCTCAACCCAGGATTCTGGCCAAAAGGGACACCCAGTTACTTATCATTTGCTCATAACTTTTCCAGGACTCCCGCCCCACCCCCCATGTGTGTGTGGCTCGAGCTGGGCCCTGGGGCTTCGGAGATGAAGTTCCTTCTGCCAGCCATGGTGCGGCTGCCCCAGAATTTGGCCTCGACCCTGAGCCGCATGCTTCAGACACACAAGCCAGGTTCCCTTCACCCCATCTGAGGTCCTTCTCTGCTCTAGGCTTTGCACCCCAGCAAAGGCCAGCTTTCTCTCTGTGCCGGCCACGTGGCTGGGCTGTACATGCAGAGGGCACTCGTGAGCCGGCCCTCAGCACAATCCAAGCAGACAGCAGCAGACCTCGGCAGCAGGACCACCGTGGCTTCCAAAGAACGGGACCTGCCCCCCATTTCCCGCACCAAGCTCCTCACGCCTGTCTCTCAAGGGTGGCTTCTGTGCCAGGCCTCACAAGCCGCCAGCCAAACCCCCTCTTTGGAAGATGCCGACCCAGCTTCCAGAGCCCCTGTGGCAGGGAGGCCTGGCCAGCACCAGCCTCAAGAGGGGCAACGAGGAGACACAATCCTGACAGTGTTGCTGGAAAGGGCACAGGGAGAGCCTTGGAAGCCGTGGGCCCAGAAGGAGATCTCACAAAGTACCAGAGTCATTCAGCCTTGTGGATGCCAGGCATCCTGGCCCAGGTCTGCGGTTCCAACCTCATCACCTTTCCCTGCCCTCACTCTCGCTGGGCAATTATGGAGCCCTAGGGGCTTGTATCTAGAATTCACACGGGAGGATGCCCATGGAGGGCCGGCCGCAGACACATTTTAATAGACAAATGTTGCCTGGTTGGCCACATTTTAGAAACAAAAGATGTCACAAACATCCCTGTTCTTGTAAGTCAGAGGATCCTCAGAACACAGGACCAGTACACTGGCATGGCGAGAGAGATGGAGGAGGCCAGCTCTTGCCAGTAAGTGCTTGGCAGGGGGCGACAGTCAAGACAACGGAACTTGAGGTTGCTTGCTCTCCATGTTTTATTCTGGCATCTTGATGGCATCTAGACCTCCTGATGACCTTAGGAGGTAGACAGCCTCATGTCCCCATTTCACAGAATAGGAAAGAGAGCAGCGTGACTCCTGAACACAAGAACACGTCTGTGATGCACAGAGCAAAATGTGGACAGCAGAGTTTTTAATGAAGCAAAATGCATTTAATTTGGAGTACCTTTTTTTTTTTTTCTAACTGATATTATATAGTCTTCTTGCTTTTGGGGGTAGAGGTGTTAAAATGCTCTTTCTCTCACTGTACGGCAATGGTAGTAAACAGAAATCTGTTTAAGTGTCATTTGAATGTCCATCTGGCAAAATACAAAGATGGCAAAGCTAGGCCAGATTCCCAAATGTACTGATCTTTGAAATTTAAGTCTGAGAAGCACTGCTCTCCTGTATAGCCTTCCAGTTCCAGAATGACAGCACGCTTTTCCTCTTTCTCCTGGTTCAAAAAAAAAAAAAACCTAAAAAAACAACAACTACAAAAAACCCTCAACAACCCACCAGTCCTAAACCATCTCTATCTTCACCTCACCCTGCCTTTGAAGTGGTGGCTTTTGAAGCGAGCCTTCCCCAAGCCCCCTCCCTCCAGCAAACCCACAGAGCCTTTGCTCGTGCCTCTTGTTATATTTCTCTCGTTCCTCCTCAAGTTACGGTTACCTGTATCCTACCTACACTCGTTCCCCTGAAGAGCTTATAGAACAGAAGAAAGAGCTGGCCAGTCAGCACTTGAAGGACCCTCAGACACCTCCGCCTCTGCCTGTTGGTTTGTGGGTGTGAAAAAGCCAAGGCCAGGTCATCCAGGGAGTTGAGGGCAGAGTAGAGCGGAGATGAGGACCTACGGCTCCTGATGCCTGGATGCTGGCTCTTTCTACTTCCCTAGGCTGCTTCCCAGACACTCCCTTCTGGTTGGCTCAGCACCTTGGTTCAGAGGACACTGCTGAGCATGAAACAAATCCTGCATGAGTATGTGTCCATTTGGGTGGGCAGAGCAGCCTGAGGGACATGGGCCTCCTCTTCTCTGTAGGCCCTCTGCTCCAGCTCCGTATCACTGGCATCAAGCCTTCCCTCAGCATGAGCTGCCCATCCAGTGAAGAAATGGCCCTCCAGCCCCTGGTGACCTGGATGCAGAAAGACCCCATATGGCTCAGGAATACAATCCCAATTAGGCCAGAGTTAAGATTCCAGCCTTGCTGCGTAATTTTGGGTAAATGCCTTCACCTCTCCAGGTGTCAGGTACTCCAGACAGGTGGCACACTGGGAAGAGAGATGAAGAAGTCCCCGAGCCTACTGGTTTAGCAATCTAGCACTAGACAGGCTTGCCAAGAGGAATTTCGAGAGCCTTGCCTCCAGAAGCCTCTAAAGACAGGAAAGGTTCTCGGACTCCTGGGACAAATGGATTATTCCACTAGAGCTGTGCCAGGGTGAGCTTGAATGGTCCCTCAGACTCCATGGCCACTTTTTTGTGTGGCTGGAGTCAAAAGCCAACAAATCTTTAGAACAGTCTGGAAATGTCCTAAGCTGGGTGGATAACGAGGATGATGCTGATTCATAAACTCAACTCTGAAAACAAGGATGTGACAATGGTACCATGTCTTTTGAGCCCTCCTGGCCCTCGGAATAAGAAAGGTCTTCACCCCTCTCTGACCTGCCATTACACACCTTAATCAGTATGCATCACGGCTCCTAGATGGTTTATCAGACCTGCATGTTTAGATGTTTGTCTCCTGCTCAGGTATCAGTTTCTTGAAGCGAGGGGTTACCTCTTTTTTTTTTTAGATTTTATTTTTATTTTTTGATAGAGATCACAAGTAGACAGAGAGGCAGGCAGAGAGAGAGGGGGAAGCAGACTCCCTGCCGAGCGGAGAGCCCGATGTGGGGCTCGATCCCAGAACCCTAGGATCATGACCTGAACTGAAGGCAGAGGTTTTAACCCACTGAGCCACCCAGGCGCCCCTCGAGGGGTCACCTCTTACTTTCCTGTATCCCAAGCACTTAGCCCAGGGTCTGGCTAAGAAATAATAAGCAAATGTTGACCAGCGTAGACAAGGAACCCCCACCCCTTTTCTGGGACAAGGTGGCAGTTAGGTCTCTGTCCATCTGCAGGATGGAAATGCCAGCTTTCAGAGGGAGACCGGCTTACACAAAGTTACTCAGTTAACACCAGGGACCAGACTAGAGACCACCACTCTGACTCCCAGTATGGTATGCCCCCAGCTCATCAGCTGTGTGACTCTGGGCGGGGCTCTTCCTCTCTCCACCCTGGCTTTGTCTCTGGTGAAATGGGTCAAAGTCATACCGGGATTGTTGTAGAAATAAATGAAACAGAGCACAACCCATTGGGAGCACTTACACTGTGCGTCTCTCGTGACTATTGTTCAGGCCCAGCAGTGAAAGGGCACCCACCACCCACCAGCAAAGCAGGGCTCATGGTGAAAGGAAGGCTTCCCACCCTGACATACACGCTCTTCAACCCAGCAAGTTCCCTGAAGTCATCACTTTGGGGAAGCACCTGATCTCCGGTCATGATCCCTTCACTGCTTTCCCTTCTCCAAACCCCAAGGCACGTGCACAAGAGCACACACAATTCACGGTGATGACAACAAAGTCTGCATGGGGCTGGGGAGTGAAACCTTTGGAAAAGCACGCGCTTCCTGGTCAGACAGACTGGTGTCATGTAACATGCTGTCCTTCCTATCTGTACCGCCACAGCCGAGTAAGTCTCTCTCAGCCTCGGGCTCCCCAACTTCCAAACAGGTATAATGTGTGACAAGGACCACCCAAGGTAAGTCATGGCCTGATAATCCAGAGATGATACTAAGAGTAATAATACTTGTCCCATTTTCATTTAACAAAATGCACATGACAAAACGTCAGATCAGAAGGGGCTTTAAGGATCAAGTCGTCCAGTCCTGTCATCTGGACTTGTCATCAGGACCCAGAGGTCCTGACTGGCCCAAGGTCACACACTGAGGCAGGGGTGGAGTGGGACCTGGGGCCTGGGTCTCCGGATTTTCTACTGCGTGTGCACTTTGGCCCACTTGATTCTCTTCATCTGCCCCCCTCCCAATACCCACAAGCACAGCGACGGGCTGGAATCACGTTCTTCCCAACCCTCTTCCCTTCACACTCTCTTAAACCAGCAGGCACCATCTGTTTGCCAACATCACCCCTCTCCCAGACTCACTGAGCCCCTTCCAGCCTGCCTCAAGGAGAAGATGAACCAACCGCTGGCTACTGGCATTAACACTAACGACACTATTAGTACTAGTGATTAATGGCCACTAGCAACCTGCACAGTGCCCTGGGCTTAAGCGTGCTTTTCCTACAACCTATTCCCGCAGTTTCTCCCTAACCTAGTGGGAGACAGCCTCATAACTTCCTCAAACTCATTCAACATATACTGAGCACCTACTTTGTGCCTAGCCAGAGGCTAGAGGTTGGAGACATAGATAGGAAGGAGGCACTCACAATCTAATGGGGATTTAGGGCCCAAATGATGCAGCAGCAATATGCCCTGCCCCAGCCTATGGGGAGGCTTCTCTATCATGCTGTCAAGAGGCAGAGTGTATCTGTGGAATACATTGGAGCAAGAAAGGGTGAGTGCTGGGCTGGAAGGACAGCAGGAGGGAAGATAAAGAATAGGAAATACAGACACCAAACACTCAACTGCCAGTCTCAGGGAGATTCTAGTGAGAGATTCCAGGGAGGGCAAGGGAGCAACAGCGGGCTCCCTATGGGATCAGGAGGCCCCAGTCCCTGACCCCTGCCAGCACACAAGATTCTGATGTTTCTCTTCCCTTAGGGACTTTGCCCTCGGATGCCAAGATTTCCCAAACCCAGTGCTGGGCTGTATATGCCTCCTTGGGACCATCATTTGCTAGAATGATGTCACAGCCCTTGCAGTGGAAATGTTGGTATCTCCTGGATGCTTCCTAGGCCCTCAGCCCAACATACTCCAGCATTCATTATCCCCTGGCAGGGATGCCATCCACAGGGCCGTGGAAGAGATCTGTGGGGTGGGGGGCAGGGAGAAGAGGCTAAAAGCAGCCGCCCCTCTTGTCTTCCCCGAGTCTGTCTCTCAAGTCCTGTGACCCTTGAACACCTACTATGTGCCAGGCACAGGCACTGTTTTAGGTGCTTCCTGACATTTCTCATTTAATCATCACTCAGCCCTCTGAGGGCTGCCTCTTCCCAGATTTACAGATGAGGAAATTGAAGCTTGGGGATGGAAAGCAACCCCACGAAGGTCACCCCAGCAATGGAGTAGGGATGCCACTCTAGGACTGCCTAGTGCCTCCTGTTTCACGAGGCTCACAAGGTCATGTTTCACTAGAGAAGTCCAGAGTTGAAAAAGGCCAACTGAGGAAACCCCAATTATTTCATAAGCCCAGACTTAAATTCTGGGTTGCTTTCGAGGGGTCCCCCTGACATGTAAGAGCTACTTGAATGACATGTCATAACTATACAGACCATTGAATCCAACTCCTGCATTTAACAGATGAACAGACAGACACCCACGCCTAAAGGATTTTAAGATGGCTACTGGGGGCCTACTAGCAGCCTAAGGGACTCAAACCCCACTCTCTGGCACCTCCTTTACACCACCGTGCCTGCAGAGACCACCTTTTCCCCCCGAGAAGTTCCTCCAGTCCATCCCACACCTCCAGATGGGCAGAGGAAACAGGCAGCCTTGTGACCAGGCCTCTCCTCAGTCTGCAGGGTTGAGGAAGGGAACATGGGGCTTCCCAGGCTAGTAGGTATTCTGCTGAGGAGCCGAGGGAGAAAGCATCCTATCCTGCAGGAGCTCCTGGAGACTGGGGCTCAGACCTCCCTCTGTAGGGGTCATGGGTATGTTTTCCAGATCTACTGCAGAGCCCTGCCCCTTCGCAGGGGGGAATGTGGTAAAGAAGCAGTCACTGGCACTTGACCTTGGGTTGGGAGGGGGGGGTTCCACCCTTCTTCCATCCTTCTTCCACCCCTAGGTACCCTTGCTTTACCTCAAAAAGGGAAAGGGGCTTAAATATTTGCTAAACGCCATAAGAGGAAGACATTTAGGAACAGGGTGGTCCCCAAACCTCTCCTAATCGCCCACCTTGGGCATCTTCCCCGCAGTAATCAGCATCCAGTAATTAGTGATTTTCACGGTTTGGGGGTGGGGGGGAATGAAGGGAGGGTAGGAATGAGTCACGGTTAACCCCTCCTCGGCCGGTGCCCTCTGAGGGATTCTACCGCAGCGGGCAGTCCCCAGCGGCCCCCGCCCGCCGGCCGGGTGCTGCGCAGGGTCCCCTCTCGGCGCGGCTTCGGCCTCCTCACCTGAGTCCGCTGGCGTTCCGCAGCCCGCCGGCTCGCACCGCTCCGGCCCCGCTTGGCGCAGCGCCTCTGCAGTCGCGGCTGCGGCTGTCTGGCCCTGTTCAGCAACCTGCGGCGGCGGGGGAAAACACACAGACAGGGGCGGGTGAACGCGGGCGGGGACACCGGGCGGTCGAGCCCCCCGCAGCTGCCAGCTGGGCCGCAGCAGCCAAGAAGCCTGGGGGCAGGTTGCTTGCCTGCCGGGCGCTTGGTCCCGTCTGCTTCCCGGCGCGGCCCGCGCCTCCCCTCCCCCCACCCGCTCTCGGCACTCGCCGCTGCAGTGGGCGCAGCTGGGCGGTGGGCCCGGAGGTCCCCGGGGTCCCTGTCATCACCTGCGGAGGCTTCCATGGCTTCGGCTGCCCTGCCCAGGCCGCCGACCTGCTCTCCGGAGCCCCTGCTGGAGGCGGCTCGCCAGGGCTGGGGCTGCCGGGAGGGAGGGAAAGGGAGGGTGAGGTGGATGGAAGGGACCAGCCAGTGGGCGGCTCGATGGCAGCTGCGTAAGCGGCCCGTCTTCACTTTCCTTCTTAAAGAGATAGTTGGCATCTTGCTCCAGAGGGCGTGGGAGCCGGGGCGCGAGCACGCATGGGGTGGGGTCCTCTCGCACCTACACGCCACCCTGTGCTCAGAGCTGGGCAGTGGGGCACTGAGGAAAGCGCAGTGTCCATGGACAGGTGGTGGGATCCCGGGCCAGTCCCTTCACCTCCCTGGGCCTCAGCTTTCTCATCTGAAACATGGGTCGATGATACCAATCTCACTTCCTGGCACGCTGACGTTTTATGTTAAATAGTTATGTCATCTGAATTCCGTGAGGAACACTTTTCGCTTCTGAGTACCGGGGTCACTTATTAAATGTGAACAGCATTTGGACTAGTAAGGAAAATGAAGGCAAGAATCTTAAATATCTGAAAATGAAAATGTTTGTCTTTGAAGTATTGAGATGGTTAATCTTTGAAAACACAGAGAGATCATCATAACCTGGGTTAAGTGTTCATTATACACCTTTTCCCTCTGTCGGAAATGTTGTATAAATACTATTTGTCTGTCATTGTCACCTTTACTAGAATGTCCGTTCTATGAGGGAAGGAACTTTGTACTTTCCCTTGCTATCCTCGCAGTGCCTAGAGTAGTACTTGACACTTACCAGGTGCTCAGTAAATACTGACTAAGTGAATGAGAGAGCAAGCACACCTTGTGCCAGGCCCAGTCTTCCATACAAACTAGGCCAGATGCCATCCTTGTCTCCTAAGACTCTTAGGTCAAGTCTGTCTACTCTTGGGACGAACTTGTTACCCTCTGCCCTCCACCTAAGCTGAGAGAGAATTTGTAAAGTGATTTTGCCCTCTTTGTATCATGATTCTGCAGTACTGGCCTGGCGAGAACAGTATTTATAAAGTACAGGGGGGAAATTTTTACTTTAAATTTACTGTTATTTGTCAAAGTTAAATCTTTTCCTGTGGCTGGAATTTGTGATAATCCACCACTCTGTAACAATGCCTATAATTCTGAAACTTATGTCTATAAATTTTTTTGGTGTTGATTATATTCTTCCTTCTAGTCTATTAAGTTGAATTTTCCTTTCAGATGGCCATCATTACAATATGCCTTGTGGAATAACATGGCAGGGCAATTGTAGCAGGAATAGGAAATTGTAGCTGAAAAAGCCATGTGAAATAAGGTCTGCTGTCAAAAAACAAAAGCAAAAACAACCTAATGCTGTATTAGCAAGTTAATCAATAATATGTTCTATCTGCCATAAGGCCCACTTAAATTGTGTCACTTCTTTGCACTCGAAGCAAAACCAAAGGAAACCATACAATTTGTTTTCTTATCAGGAGATAATTTCTAAGATCCTCACTAAAATAAATTTTGTCTGTCCCCATGAGTTTTTGGATTTGGTTTAATTAATTAATTAATTAATTAGGCTTGGTATTTAGAAGACTACATTTCCCAGAAATCTCCACAAACAACTTCCCCCAATCAAGAGAGCACCTGCACCCATATTACTTCCATCTGTGATGGTGTTAGCTAGTAAAGAATTCTCTCCTCAGCATTATAAGGCATGTGATGAAGAGAACCAGTATTTAGTTAAAATGTAAATTACAACAAATGTGGATTTTAAGCATAAATCAAATTATTCTAAAGAAGTTAGTAATTTGGGGGTACCTGGGTGGCTCAGTTTGTTAAGTGGCTGCCTTTGGCTCAGTTCATGATCTCAGGCTTCTGGGATCAGCCGCCCTCTCCCCTGCAGATAGTCTGCTTCTCCCTCTGTCCCTCCCTGCCACTCATGAGTGCACACTCAAGCTCTCTCTCTGAAATAAATAAATAAAATCTTTAAAAAAATTAGTAGTTTTGTTTTATACTAATTATGAGATACTCAAATTTGCTTTATTTCAAAAGCAATTTTGATTCCTACCCTGGATAAACAGAATAAACTGAATGCAGCAGTAAAACCTGAACAAATAGCAGCTACATGAGGAGTCTGAAGAGAAAATACTAGCAGGCAAATTGGGGAAGAAGGCCAGAATTTTCTGGCTTGGTGACTAGCAAACTTACCATTTTTGTTTCCTCTGGAATCTCCTGGCCTAGTCTCAAGGCAACCCAAATCTGGACTTGGAGAATCAACACAGAGAAAGCTCCCAAAGTAGCTCTCTAGTTCTGACCTGAAGTTCAGGAAAAGGAGACCCTCTTCTGTTCAGTGTGAGTGGGGGAAAATAATTTTCCTTCTTTAAACTTTTCTCCATTGTCTCATGACCCAGCCCCCAGGTGATCCTGCAGTGGTGGCTAGGACAACAGGGACCCACATGTCTCAAACTCTGAGAGAAGGAGAGACTTCTCCAATCAGAGTAACTGTGGTCCTGAGAGAGGGTGAGCCTCTGATTTTTTGTCTCCTTATGTCTTCCCATCATTTGGCTCCAGATGCAGGTGCAAGTGTGGGAAGAAGCCAACAAAAGAGAAGAGTAAATAAATATCCACACTCCAGCTTTCTGATGAACCCCAAAGAAAGGAACCAAATAATAATAATTTAAAAATGATAATAATTTTCAGTTACTAGTGAAAACTTAAGAAAAAAATCTTGAAAGCAATCAGAGAAAAAGTATGCATTAATTAAACAGGAAGAGGGATTTGAATAACTGGATTTCTCAACCAAAACCATAGATGGCAAGAAAAAATGGAACAAAATTTTTAAATCACTGAAAGAAAAGATCAGACAACCAGGATTCCATATGCAGCAAAATTATCCTTCAGGAATAAAGGTATATAAAGATATTCTCAGATAAAGAAAAACTAAAAGAATTCATTGTCAGCAGACCTGCTCTGAAGGAACTGCTGAAGAAAATTCTTCAGACAGAAGGGAGATGATATAAGGAAACATGAAATAAAAGGAAGGAAAGAACAATAAAAATGGTAAATATCTGGGTAAATTTAAGAAACTTTTTTCGTTTCTTGAGTTCTTTGAAGTAAGTTTGACAGTTGAAAGCAGAAATCATAACACAGTCTGATGGGGTTTCAATATATATAGATAAGACAATTACAATATAAAGGAGGAAGTGTAAAGGGAACTTTTATGACGTAAGGTTTCTACACTCCAGTTAAAGTGGTAAAATACTGATTCTAAGTAGGGTGTGAAAAGTTAAGTGTATATATTGTAATTCTCAGGGATCCTTAAAAATACCTATAACAAAAGATATAGTTTAAAAAAACAGGTAAATTAAATGGAATTCTAAAAATATGTTCAAATATTTTAATAAGGCAAGAAAGGGGGAACAGAGAAACAAAAAATGGGGAGAACAAATAGTAAACACATATTAAAAGGCAGATCGATGTCCAAACATACCAATATTTATATTAAAAATAAATGGTTTATTTTTTTTAAAAGATTTTATTTGACAGAGAGAGACACAGCAAGAGAGGGAACACAAGCAGGGGGAGTGGGAGAGGGAGAAGCAAGCCTTCTGCTAAGCCGGGAGCCCAATGCAGCACTTGATCCCAGGACCCTGCAATCATGACCTGAACCAAAGGCAGATACTTAATGACTGAGTCACCCAGGCGCCCCCAAACTAAATGGTTTAGATACATCAATTAAAAAGAGATAATCAGAATGGATAAAAAACGACTTAAATAGATGCTGTCTATAAAAACTAACTTTAAATATAATGATATAGGTAGTTTAAAAGTAAGACATAGAAAAACACATACCATGCAATCATGAAAGCTGGAGTGGTTTAAGATGAGAAAAAGTAGACTTCGGAGCAAAGAAAATTACCATGGTTAAAGAGAATCATTATACAAAAATAAAAGGGTCACTTTCCAGGAAGATATAATTGTAAATGTGTATGCACCTAATACAAGAGCTTCAAAATACATGAGGCAAAAGCCATCAGAACTAAAAGGAGAAATACACAGATTCACAATTACAGCTTTAGAGATGAATTCTCTTTTCTCAGTAATCAGTAGAATGAGTAGACAGAAAACAAGCAAGGATAAGGAGAAATGAAGAGCACTGTCAATCAACTAGGTCCAATCGACACTGACAGAACACTTCACCTAACAACTGCAAAATATATGCTTTTCAAGTGCCATGGAACATCTGCCAATACTGGGTCATAAAACAAAAACAAACCTTAACAAATTTAAAAGAATCTAACTCATTTAAAGTATGTTCTTTGACCATGATTTAAACTAGAAATGAATTACAGAAAGATAACAGGAAAATCTCCCTTGAAAATTAAATAATATCCTTCTAAATAATCTACAGGTCAAAAAGGAAGTCTCAAAAGAAATCAGAAGATAGGCATGCCTGAGTAGCTCAGTTGGTTAAGTACCTGCCTTTGGCTCAGGTTGTGATTCTGGGGGTCCTGGCATCAAGCCCTGCATCAGGTTCCCTCCTCAGTGGGGAGTCTGCTTCTCCCTCTCTCTGCCTCTCCCCCAAGTCATGTTCTTTTTGTCTCTCTCTAATAAATAAGTAAAATCTTTTTTTTAAATAAATAAGTAAAATCTTAAAAAAAAAAAAGAAATTAGAAAATATTTTGAACTGAACAAAAATGAAAATACAACATATCAACATATGGGCAATGCAGCTGAAGCAGTACTTGAAGGGAAATACATAACATTAAGAGTTTGAATTAGAAAAGAAGAAAGGTCTCAAATCAAGTAAGCTTCCATTTTAGCAAAACAAACTCAAAACAGGCCAAAGGAAAGAAATATTAAATATCAGAGCAAAAATTAATGAAACTGAAAAAAGAAAAAAAAGTGAGAAAATCAATGAAACCAAAAGCTGGTTCTTTGAAAAGACCAATAAATTTAATAAGTCTCTAGTATGACTGAAAAGAAAAAGAAGACACAGATTAACAATATCTGGAATGAAAGAGGGATTATTACCATCGACCTTGCAGACATTAAAAGGATAATAAGGGAATACTCCAAACAACTCTACACACATAATCACCAATTTAGATGAAATGGAACAATTCCTCGAAAACTACCAAAAGTCACTCAAAATGAAAAAGATAACTGAATAGGCCTACAACTATTTTAAAAAATGGAATTCGTAGTTTAAGACCTTCCCAAATATAAATTCTCAGATCCAGATTGTTTCATGTGTGAATTCTACCAAACATTTAAATAAGAAATAAAACAAATTCTCTGTAGTCTCTTCCAGAAAAATAAGAGGAGGAAACCCTTCCCAAGTTATTTTATGAAGCCAGTATTATCCTGACACCAGAACCAGAAGAAAATAAGTAAGAAAAGACAAATACCCTTATGAACTAATATCCCTCATGAGTATATAGGCAAAAATCCTAAACAAAAACAAAACACCAAATCCATATGAAAATATGTTCGACATCTTTAGTTATTGGGAAAATGCAAATCAAAACTATGAGATATTTCACATTCACTAAGATAGCTATAATTTTTAAAAGGAACAATAATAAGCACTGACAAATTGGAACTCTGATACATTGCTGACAGAAAGGTAAAATGGCACATCTACTTTGAAAGACAGCTTGACAGTTCCTCAAAAAGTTAAACATGGAGTTATCATATGACCCCGCAATTCCACTCCTAGGTATAAATCCAAGCAAGATGAAAACATGAATATACAAAAACGTAAATACTCATGTTCACAGCCACATTGTTCATAATAGTCAAAAAGTGGGAAGAACCACATGTCTACCAACTGGTGAATGGATAAACAGAATGTATATCCATATAATGGAGTAATAATTTAGCCACTAAACAGAATGAAGTACAGGTACATTCTACAACGTGGATAAACCTTGAAAATGTTATGCTAAGCGAAAACAATCAGACACAAGACATATACTCTGTGAGAGTCAAAAGGTGCATTAGCGGTTGCCTGGAGCTGTGGGGAAAGAGGGAGTGAGGAGTGATTGTACTAAGTATGGGGTTTCTTTTTGAGCGATGAAACAGTCTAAAATTAGATAATGGGAATAGTTGCATAACAATGTGAATATACTAAAAACATGAAGTGATCACTTTAAAAGGGGTGAATTTTAAGGTAAGTAAATTATGTCTCAATAAAGCTGTTAAAATAAATTAGCAAACTGAGATCAAGTAGAGTTTATCCTGGATATGCTAAACTGATTAAAATATTCAAAAATCAATTGGTGAAATCCACCATATTCAGTGTAAAGAAAAAACTCATGAAACAATCAATTCAGAAAGTGTTTGGCAAAATTAACATCCATTCACACACACACACACATACACACACACACACATACCCAACTCTCAGCAAACTAAAAATAAAAGGAATATCCTCAACCTGACAAAAATTATCCCTCTCCCCAAACCATTATAGCTAATATCATACAGAATGGTGAAGGTGAATGCTTTCCTTCTCACATTGGGAACAGACTGACAAGGAAGAAATAAAACTGTCCTTCTTTGTAGACAACATGATTATCTATATAGAAAATCCCAAGGAATCTACCAAACAAAAACAAAAACGAAAAAACACAGAAACCAAAAAAAACCCTCCTGGAACTAATTTTTAAGTTTAGCAAGGTCACAGAATACAAATTAATCTGCAAAAGTCAATTGCATGAATGACAAAATTGTAGAGATGGAAAACAGATTAGTGGTTGTCAGGAACTAGGGAGAAGGGTACAGAAGGAAGCAGTTCTGGCTTCAAAAAGGTATGACAAAGGATCCTCATAATGAAGCTCTTCTGTTTTTTGACTGTGGTGGTGGTCACATGAGCTACATATGTAGTAAAATTGCATAGAACTAAACACATACAAATGAGTGCATATAAAACTGGTGAAATATGAATAAGGTGAATAGACCGTATCAAGGTCAATTTCCCATGATATTGTACTATAATTATGCAAAATGTCACCACTGGGGGAACCGGGTAAAGGGTATACAGAATCTTTCTGTGTTATTTTTTACAATGCCATGGAATCCTATAATTATCTCAAAATAAAAAGTAACAAAAGGTCAGTTGTAACTCTCATACTTCTAATGTGAGTGCAAAAAAGTACTTCTACTCTGGAAAATGAACCGATAATTTCTTTATAGAGTTAAACATGCACTTACCATTTGAGCCAGTAATCCCACTCCTAGATATTTGCCCTAGAGAAACTGTGCACGAGTGTATTTAGCAGCTCCATTTATAATTGTCTAAAACTGGGTACAGCTTCAAGTGTCCTCCAGAGGGTAAATGAATAAATAAACTGTGGTATATCCAGACAACAGAATACTATTCAGCAATTAATAGTATCAAACCACTGGTAAGTGCAGCCAAGTGGACAAATCTCAAAGGCATACTGAGTGAAAGAAGCCAGTCTCAAAAAGGTTACATATTAGGGGCGCCTGGGTGGCTCAGTGGGTTAAGCCTCTGCCTTTGGCTCAGGTCATGATCTCAGGGTCATGGGATCGAGTCCCACATCGGGCTCTCTGCTCGGCGGGGAGCCTGCTTCCCTCTCTCTCTCTCTCTCTCTCTCTCTCTCTGCCAGCCTCTCTACCTACTTGTGATCTCTCTCTGTCAAACAAATAAATAAAATCTTTAAAAAAAAAAAGGTTACATATTATTTGATTCCACATATATAACATTCTTAAAAAGACAAAACTATAGTCATGTAGAAGAGTAGTTGCCAGGACTTAGGATGGGGAAGGGAATGATTACAAAATGATAACACAAGGGAGTTTTTGGGTGATATTACTGTTGGTATCCCAAATGTAGTGGTGGTCACAGGAATCTAGACATGTGTTAAAATTCACAGAACTGTGTGCCAAAATGAAAAAGTCAGTTTTCCTGTATGTTAATTTAAAAAATAAAAGACTTTTTTGGGGTGACTGTAAATTATGTATCTTTCAAAAATTAAAAGACATTTTAAAAAAGACAATTTTGACATTTCAATCTTATATAATTAATATGTTCAAAGAGGACATTTAGAATTCCATTTGCAGCATAATTCCAGATTTACAAGGGGATTGAAGAGAGTACTATAGGTTTTACTTTGTAGTATACTATGGGGTTCACAGAGCATTATATGAAAATTTCCTAATTAAAACTTCAACTAAGAAAAAAAGAAAAACAATGATTTTAAAGTAAAAAATGCTCAGTAAACACCAGGTAAAAGAACATTTATTTTAATGACCTTTACTTGAATTGTAGTTTTAGACAACATGCTGAATTAGTGTCCGCTAATTTTTTAACGTAAGAAGAAGACTTAGTTTTGTTGATACATGAATGGTAGTTATAATAATCATTAAATAATAAATAAAAATGCTAAATGACCTATAAATAGACTAAAATACACTCAGATAATTTAAAACAAAGATGAATTTTAGAACCTTTAAATTAAGACATTAGATTAAAAACCACAGTGTTAGGTCAAATCAAGGATGGTCTGCATTAGAATCAAATAAATTATCGTCTGCAGGGAAGTAAGGGAGTATTAATTATTAATTCTTCCTATACAATTTATGTAAATGATCCAATGTAAAATGGCTTTAAAAAAATATCCTATCCTTAAATGTTTCTTGAAGGCACATAGTATTTTAAAAATGTATTCTAAATGCAACATTCAAGTCAGGGAAATGGTAAATACTATACATTCAAGTTAGCTTAGTTAAAAATATTACTCAGCTACAATTAAATAATTCTGTAAGCACAGAGGTTTCCAATTCTGGCTATGATGATTCTGAATTTACAAAGGGGAAATAGGAGTCAGCCTGTATATGAAATGGATCAGACTTTAAGCTACTTCCAGACAGCTTCTGCATTAAACTAAATGGTCTACACAGAAATTCCAATGATTACATAAATCTGCATGTTCTGGATTTCCTTCACATTTTATGGAACATTGGTCCCACTGTAGCTATAATATCTGCATAGGGAGTACTCTGGCTCAGCTCAATAGCCTGCTGTTTTTTTAGGACAAGAAAGCTATAAAATTTGGCAGCAGCTTGTTTTCGGTCACTATTTCTGCAGAGTTTCATCAGACTAAAGTACTGCATTCCCATCTTGTTGGATTCCTGGGAAAATAATTAGAAAAGAAGAAAGAAAAGACAAGCAACATCATTAAAAGTACAGCAGGCTGTGGATGCATAATGAATAAAATATTAATATTTTTGATAAGTAAGTGTAAAGTCCTAAAATGGAGAAATGCAAAAGACTCACTAGTAAACTTAGAAAACATTATTGGTCATTGAGTATAAGCTTGGTTCATTGAGAAAATGTATGAAAAGAACTCTTAAAGTGTTATACAAATTTCTGATGTGTTATACAAATGTTAGGCCTTTTAAAAATTTGATGTTAACATAAGTGGCTTTGTGAAAAGTGAAGTTAGAGTTTAGACTCGCAGGCAGAAAACAAGCCACAGGACTTTAGGAGGCTTCAAATACAATGAAAATTATCAGCCCTATCAGGCTTCTTCTCTTTAAAGGTACTAGGAGGTGGGGGTCACTATAAACAACTATGGTGATAAATGTAAAATTATATTTATATCTTAGTGGCAGAGGAATATAACTATATAAATATCTCCCAGTTTCCTGGCACAGATTAAAAAGATGTTGGATTCACCACAGGGCACCTATGAACCTACTAGAAAAAAACTGAGATACAGTAAAGTAATTATGGATAAAGACAACACCTTTTATGAAGACTAGTACCTGGAGTCAGAGTTCTAGAATGGAACAGTATAGTACAGGACTGTCTATAGTACAATATAGTTTTTTTGGTGAGAAATACTGTGATGAATACTAGCCAGTATGGCTTGAGCTTCATATGCCTTTGATAGCTGTGAAGTATTTTTAGAAATACAATATACAGGTTTTTTTGCTAGTCCACAACACTTAACAAACTAATAAATTAAATACTTTATCATACTTTATCTAAACAAAAGGACAAGAAAAGGACAGTATCAGCAGCCTTTCAGAGGTGGCATATGCCAAACCTTCACTTATTCCCTCTTGAGGAGACAAGATGTGGATTGACTGGCTTTTTCCCCTGGAAGAGAAGAGGGACACCCTTTTCAATTTCAAGAATCTTTTTGAAAAACACCCCAATATGCAAGACTGAGCACTCATGCTTATTTTTCTGTTCCCTCCAGAAAGCCCTCTAAAATGAAGGTTAAAGAAGACAAGGTGACAAAGGAAGGGGATAAAGACAAAGTGAAAGACTGACTGACTTAGTAGAATAGAGAAAGTTAAAATCTAAGTACCAGCAGGAAGGAAAACCAGCAGAAAGCTAGTTAGTGTGAGCTATAGAACCTTGGAAAAGCTCAGGAATTGCAGGCAACAGTATGTTGGAAGATAGAGATAAGAATTCCTCAGAAGTCTTCTTGGGAGCAGTCAGACCCTCAAGTGCACTCTACCAGTTCACTGAACCAGGAGATCACAACTCCAATACCCTGCCATGAGGCAGGAAGTTGCCTTTCCAGAGATTCTAATGACTGAGGCTCCAGAGTTGGGACACCAAGCAATGTGGATAGTGGAGAATTGTCATACCACAAGCTGGGAGTTAAGTGAAATTCTACAAGCTAAACAATGAGACAGTCAAGGTTTCCCCTTCCCCGTCTTGGGTCCTGAATCACTGGCATCATGCTTTTCATTCCCTAGGCAGTAGATTTGAAGATTTAGCTGGGAAAACTGACCATGGGTGCCAGGGGATTAGGGGAACGACAGATAATGGCACCTGTATGTATGCAAGTGTGTGTGTGGCGGGGGGAGGCACAGCCCAATTATCTCACTGTTAAGACCACAAGTCTACAAGTGTCACCCTTGCTTATATAACTTCCAATCTGATATCTGCTGTCTGCTCTTTTTAAAAATATATTTATTTATTTATTTATTTTAGAGAGAAAGCACAAGCAGGGAAGGCAGAGAGAGAGAGGGAGAGAGAATCTCAAGCAAACTTCTCACTGAGCACAAAGCAGAGGTAGGGATTGATCTCACATCACTGAGGTCATGACCTCAGCCCAAACTGAAAGTTGGGTGCTCAACCAACTTTGCCACCTAGACATCCCTTTGCTGTCTCACTTTCAAATAAGAACAGATAATCAAAGGTCTACCAGACATTTGAGCTTAATTTCTAACATTCAAGAGCATTACTAACATTTAAGAGAATCACAAAGCAAACAGAGACAATGTAGGGACCAGAAGAAAACTATAACCAATGAAAGAGAAGACTCTGTATCCATAAAACATGATGAGAAGGAGGGAGGGGGACCAGTGGGAGAGACAGGACAAAGGATTATCAAGAAGCACAAGGAAATTTTGGGAGGTTGTAGATACATATGTTCGCTCTTTTGATTGTAGTGATGGTTTCACAGGTATATACATGATATTGAAACTTATCTACTGTATAATTTAAATAGGTGTGGTTTATTATATGTTAAGAATACATCAATAAAGCTATTAAAAATAAATAAATAAATGAGAAGATCAGGATGCTAAAAACTAAAAGAATAATTAATAACTAAGAAAAAACTTTGGAAAACAAAAGAGGTGAAAGTAGAAATATAATTCAATAAAAACTGGAAGATAAAGTTGAAGACATTTTCTAGAGAGTAGAAAAAAAGACAAAGGGAATTAATATAAGAAGTAAAAGATTTTTTAAAAAATTAAGGGGGAATTCAAGGGATCCAACATCTGACCTGTAGGCAATCCAGAAAGATAGAATAGATGAACAGCAAGGAGGAAATCTAAGAAATACTATAAAATTTCCTAAAATTCAAGGACATGAGCTTCCAGAATAAAGAACCCATTACCTGCTCAGCACAATAAATGAAAAAAGACCCATATCAAAACACATCATCATGAAATTTCACACCAGCAGGTACAAAGAAAAGACTTAGAAGTTTCCAGACAGAAAATAAAGGTCACCTACAAAGGATTGCCAACCAAGCAGCATCTAAATTTTCAGGAACAACACAAGAAACCTAGATATGTTACAAAGCCTTCAACATCTGAAAGATATTATTTTCAAACTCTGTTCAGAGACACCTAATCAAGTTAAAGGTAAAATAAATAAATTTTCAGACTTGTACATAAGGTGTCTTTCTCCTATGTACTCTTTATCTCAGAAAATTATTAAAAGATGTTAACTACCAAAAAATTTAGTAAAGGAAGATCAAAGCATTGAGAAATAGAGAAACTAATATGGGAAAAAGACAAAGGAATTCCCATGTTATGATAAAGGAATGTCCCAAGACAAAAACAATGGAAAAGACCTAGAGAGCAGCTAGTCCAATGAGAATAAGAAGATGATGAATTCTGGGAGGAATATCTTCAATAAAACATACTGGAACTGGTCAATCAATTGACATATTTGAGCATACTAAAAGAGGTTTCATTATATTGTCAGAGAGTTTGGGAAAAGAATTAAGGATGAGTATATAGACACTAAGCAAATGGGAAAAATGAGGCAATGATTAACTCCAAAAAAAAAAACCCACTATGAAGTTCAGAAGAAATGTAATTACACTAATTTTTACACAGTCTTTGTAGCAGTGACTACTGATTGTCCCTTAATATTCATTCTTGTCTTCTTTCATAGCAATAGAAAAATTAGCTGGGCCCAAGATTGCCAGATAAGGATTACATTTCCCAGCTAGATGTGGCAAGGTGACTAAGTTCTGGGCAATGAAATGTGAAATGACACACACAATTTCTGGTTGTACCCTTAAAGGAAATTTTGCTGCTGACCAGAATGCAGATGCGGTGGGTACTTAGCCATTTTTTAATTCTGAGAATAAAGAAAATGAGATAAAGGTAACCTGGGTCTCTGACAACCTTTTGAGAGTAGGGACTATACCAGATTATACTTTACCTTTTGAAACCATTGATACTTTGGCTCTTTGTCAAAGTCAAACCTACATCATAACTATTACAATTGTAACACTGTAGACACTGAATACTGTGCTAAAAACAGACTGGTGAGAAAGCTATAAATAAACTAAATTTTCTTTCTACATTGAAAGAAGTCAACAGATAAAATAGTAAGAACATGAAATTAGAAGTATAGATATAAATACTAAAAGAAACAGCTTAATATAGTTGCCTTTGGTGAGAAGGACTTAGGAATAAGGAAGATAAGACAAAAAATTCCTGTGTTTCCTTCTTAGCCTTATAGCATAGAACTACTGAACTTCAAAAATTATATACATGTATTATATTGATAAAAATATGTAAATTATTTTTGAGAGTGAGAGCAGGGAAGGAGGTGGGAGGGGCAGATGGAGAGAGAGAATTTCAAGCAGGCTCCATGCCCAACACAGAACCTGACTCAGGGCTCCCCATCTCATGCCCCTAAGATCATGACCTGAGCCAAAATCAAGTCAGATACTTAACTAACTGAGCCACCCAGGTGTCCCAAAATATAAGTTAAATTTCAAAATAATCTGCTTTATTCTTAAACTGTTATAAACTTAGTTCCATATAGAGAATTAGTTGATAGCCTACTAAACACAAGAATGGGACATACACTGGATTTCTAGGAGCATGAGTATAGGTAAGAAGTTGATTAGAATATGCAGGCACTGAAAGCAAACTCCTACAGTGAGCCCTGGGTATACTGCTCAAACTAATTTCATTCTAGTGGAATTTGGTCTCAACAAAAAAATAACGGAGACTATTTCATTTTTATTAACATCTAGAAGATTGATGTCAGCATTTTATTTTTAAAAACAAAAGTAGGATTGACAAATCCTACCATCTTACCCTCAAACTATTTAAGATCTGAAGAATTCTTCGACTCCATCTCTCTGTCTCAGTATTATGTTCATTCTCTGATGACTCCTGTTTGAATGATTGATAAAATATTTCATTTAAACAAATCTTACTAAATGCTTACTATTTGCCAAGCATAGTGTTAGCTGCTACAAGAACCCCAACTATAACACTGGGTCCTGCTAAAAAAAGAACTTACAGTCTGATAATAGAGAGACTAGGAAACAAAAAAACATATATCAATCCTTTGCAGGATTATATCAATGTTACCTAGGCAATGAGGGTCTCCAGAAGAGGAGATTCTGCAGTCTTTATTAGAAATGCATCCAAAAGCATTATGTCTTTACTCTCAAAAGTAAAATAAGCAGTGACTTTTGGTTAGGACTATCCCAGCTCTAGTCAATTTGAACTGAGTTGACAGGAATAAACATAAATCTATAGAAAAACTGCCTTGTAAAGGCCTTTATCTGAACTTAGCTGGTGATACAGAAGCTCTAATTAATACGTGATGTTTAGCCATCTGTGTACAATTGGATTAGAACTTTTTTGACTTCAAGGGTAACTTGTCCAAAAAAGATCAACACACTTCCTGTCATAGTCTCTGAATAGGTTCATTCTTTTCAGTCTTTAAAATTTAGCCATCTTCAGAGACTCTCAATATTTAAAAATCATCAAGCTGAAATCCCTTCACAGGAACTCATTCTAAGTTCTTATCAACTAACACTTTATGAGCTAAGAACAGAACTGGGCATAGGAAAGGTGCTGATGAATCTGACAAAAGAGCAAGTCTACAAAGTGCAGGGGGTGGGAGGTTGTGTGTGGCGGGGGGGAAGGTGGCACAGAACTGACCTAGTTTATAATTTTTCTGAGGCTAGCTCTGACCCTGCCATCATCCTTATCACAGGTACACTGTCAAGTGTCACTTCACGTGTACCTTTGGAGCCCAGATGCTTCCTGTCTGTTTTCAATTTCAGACTCCAAAATGATTTCAGAGAGTTCCAGCATATTCTTGAAGCTAAGGGGACTGACTGCAGAGTCCTCATTCCTACCAGTTATACTGGCTTCCTGGTCCTGCCTGTATAGCATTCGTTTTAACATTCCAAAGGGAATGACCTGAAAATATGGTCACTTTATTCTGAAGAGTTTTCCAAATCCCCTCAGCTACAATTTACTCATTTCTTTCTGGTCTGCCCTGGGATAAATGAGTTCACCCAATTGGTACTTATTATATTGTTAAGTATACAAATGCTGTTTTTCAAATATAAAAAAGCAATGGCCCAAGTCTTTGTTCAAGATCCATGAGACCACAGCTTCAACTATAACTGCACAACTAAACTAACCAGGAAAATGCTCCGAAAAAATAGTCTATGCGCTTTGTTGAAGCCTGTCTACTTGATCTATTCCGACACCCTACTGCTGAATCCATTGTGTGGAAAGCCCAGTGGATTATTAAAGCAGCTGAACTTGTACTGAGTTGTGGTTTGCTTGGCCATGTAGGAAAACAACCTGTGTCTACTGGAGCAAAGAGAAAGGCGAAAATGAATCACCCCACTTCTGGCTCTAAGGTGTTCAGGTATCTGTTCTGTCTTAGACTATCTACAGAATCCAGTCTATTTATCACATTTGAAAAAGCAATCTAGTAGTCTTGGAACTCAGTATAAAGATTATTTATTTAAGAACAAACTTACCATCTGGCATTAATAGCTATTTTGATATTATTCGATAAGAAACTTTAGCTAAAATTCATTACAATCCTAAAAATGCCTTCAGCACTGTGGTACAAAGACTGGAGAAATAAGAACATGATATGTATGGAGGCAGGTGAGTCAGATATTACTTCTGGCTTTGCTATTAAATTGTGGCCCTTCAGCAGGACCACTTTCTTTTTAGTGGTCTGATATAGGCCTTGAGCCACATAATGTTTTGGGGGAAAAATGCCGTGTTTTGTTTTTGTTTCTTGTTTTTTTTTTAATTTATAAATAAAGTAAAATTTCAAACACCCTAGGATGTACCTCTATTATAGCTCTGCTTCTTTAAAGATGTTATACATTAAAACAGTGATTCACAATATTTTTAACCTATGACTACCTTTGATAACATAAAAATTTCACAATTTTCTTTAAAATTATTTGAAATTTCAAAATAAGTTAAAGAAAGAAAAAAGGTCAAAGCAATTCTGAGTATGTCTTATCAAACTACTTATATACCTTTTTGTTGAGATCACTAATTTAATAATTCTAGAAAATAACATGACAGCTCTAAAACCAATTTTTAGGTAAGTAAGGTGGTAACTATTTAGGAACAAAGTTTTTTGTTTTTGTTTTTTAATATTTTATTTATTCATTAGACAGAGAGCCTGTGCACAAGCAAGGGGAGCAGCAGGCAGAAGAAGAGGGAGAAGCAGGTTTCCTGCTAAGCAGGGAGCCCACTGCAGGGCTCCATCCAGGACCCTGGGATTATGACCTTAGCTGAAAGCAGACACTTAACTGTCTGAGCCACCCAAGCACCCCAGGAACAAAGTTTGTAAGAACATTCTCAAGACTATGCATATATTTACCAACGCCACTGTACAAGTCTCATTTTCTTGTGCTAAGATGGCATTCATTAAAGAGGATTCCTCAGCAGCTAAAGATACCATTTCAACAATATCCTGCTAAAGCAAATTAGGGAAAAATAGGTAAGTCATCACAGTAGTAGTAATCGCAGGAACAATTTTATTTTGTTAAATGCTTTAATCACATGAAGGCTAATTTCTAAAACTGATTTAAAATACTACCTGCACTCACAAAATATTATTTCTGAAATATCCCAGATAGGCTGCCCTGTTTTCCGTATGCCTCCACAAATGAAGAATTGGCACATCCTTGCCCTTTTTGCTGCTCATCCTTTCCACTCCTACTTCCTTCACCACTGCTGACCTCATATCAAGCACCTTCATAGCTGTGTGGCTGAGACCATTTTCCTTTGAAGCATTTTGTCTAGCTCCAGCTCCTACCTCTATCCTCATGCCAATACCAGGTGGTGGAGGAAGAACTATAAACAGAGGGCTGAAAATGGAGGAAGGGATATTAATATCCCTACCTAGGGCCATGGCAAGATTGTTGCCACCACAGCTTGAGCTGTCACTGGCAAAAGGGAAGAAAAACAGTGTCTTCTGGAAGGGGAGCAAAGGCATAAAGGAAGAAGGAAAAAAAGAAAGCCAGAAATCCTCCATTCCTTATCATATCCTTTTTTCATTGTTATAGAAGTCATGGGCCCCTTTTTCATCTTTAACAGTCTTCAAGTTAGGAACCTACTACAACAAAGGGTATTTGATTTTTCACTTTATCTCTTAAAATTTTTAGTGAATGTAAGGAGTTGCATTTTATTCTTTAATCTACATGTTTGTGGAGACTTATTTTTTCTCTTCTAATTTCTATGAATATTCTATATTTTAGGTACTCTCCATTTTGTAGTTATTTTACATAAAAATGGTTTAGGAAGAATTGAAAGCAATGAATCAGAATCAATATTTTTCTGTCTTGTCAATATTTCCCATTCCTGATTATATTTCATATCTGTTCACCATTTTTGGAAGCACCATAAGAATGGAATTGAAAATTAAAGCATTTAAGTATAGAGTAAAGGAGTTAAGAGGGTCAAGAGAACTCATATATCAATCTCTTTACTTCAAGCACTTGGGAAAATCTATTTTGTTAACGTATTAAAAAATTGTGAACTAAACAAGCTTGCCTGATCATAAGTTTCAGTAGACGCATTCTAAGAAATGCTTGAGCCCAAAATAAGGAAGACAGTAGTACTGGCAACCCAATATCTCAATATCTAGTATACTATCAAATATTCAGTAAAATACATTGTTTTAATGCATTATGAAATTGTTTTTCCTTCCAAGGCCATTCAGTTCCAGTGTGGATTAACTTTGAATTCTCTGAGTGGCTATCAAAATACAGTGATGAAGGAACAAACCAGAAGAGCACTAGTTTATTTTTATATGGTTTAGTTATAATACTTACATTTGTATAACCACTAAGGTGACAATGGGGAATATATTTTAAAGCACACTGTTTCCAATGATGCCTTTTTTTTTTTAAGGATTTATTTATTTATTTATTTGACAGACAGAGATCACAAGTAGGCAGAGAGACAGGCAGAGAGAGAGGGGGAAGCAGGTTCCCTCCTGATCAGAGAACCTGATGCAGGGCTCAATCCCAGGATCCCGGGATCATGACCTGAACCAAAGGCAGAGGCTTTAACCCACTGAGCCACCCAGGCGCCCCATCCAATGATGCTTTTAAAGGACTATGTTGGGGCGCCTGGGTGGCTCAGTGGGTTAAGCCGCTGCCTTCGGCTCAGGTCATGATCTCACGGTCCTGGGATCGAGTCCCGCATCGGGCTCTCTGCTCAGCGGGGAGCCTGCTTCCTTCTCTCTCTCTCTGTCTGCCTCTCTGCCTACTTGTGATCTCTGTCTGTCAAATAAATAAATAAAATCTTAAAAAAAAAATAAAGGACTATGTTTTTTGAATAGAAATTATTTCTTCAAAAAATTTTTTTTTAAAAATTTTGTTTGGTCATGGATTTTTAGATAGTCTTTTGGATTCAAGACCAAGATAAATATAGGTCTAAGATTATGTCTTAGACATGAGAAGAGTGAATTTATGATCAGGAAAAAAACACAGGTGTACTTTCCAGAGTCCTAAAAAATTCCATGATATATTGAATGTGGGGTCCAGTAGGATTCTTGGGATATAACTGGATTCAAGTACACTCACTTATTTGATGTATCATGCAAAATGTTTCAGTATGAAACTACTTATCTTGTAATTTACTATCCGAAACTTCTAGAAAAGACTGTTCTGTAGATGAAAATCATGCTTTACATAGTACTGCCACTTACTAAACAAATTACAGAATAAGATAATACAGAATATAAACTATAATGCAAGAAGACTCATCAAAGTTTCAAGGTTCCTTCACTCTGTGTCAGAAAAATAATATTTTTATAATTTTCTTTGATTAACTTACCTCAGAACTAGTATTTTTATTGATATCCTCATGAGAGCTACAGTTAGATCCATCAATCACATCCTTCCACATTTTGGATTGATTTAAGTCTTGGTGGGAATTTAGTTCTTTCATCACAGAGGTCTCTGAATTATTAAGGAAGTAAAGAAGATTTCACCAAAATATCTTTCAAACTTAAATTGGAGTATGGTTGTTACAAAAGAAATCTTCTGACAGAAAACTTGGAATCTGAGAATTTAAGCAAAGGATGTACAAACTTTCTTATAATTTCCCAAGTATCATGTATTTATCTTCTCTTCCCCCTTGTCTGGTTCTCATCACCTCCACTCCCCATCCTCCACCAACTGTCTCCTCCACACTCACTTCAACACATGCATTCACAAGATAACATGGAGAGTTCAAGTCCATCTTGGTGTATGGTTCAGTAGATTTTTTAAAAAAGATTTTATGTATTTATTTGACAGACAGAGATCACAAGTAAGCAGAGAGGCAGGAAGAGAAAGAGGGGGAAGCAGGCTCCCTGCTGAGCAGAGAGCCCGATGCGGGGGTTCGATCCCTGGACCCTCAGATCATGACTGAAGGCAGAGGCTTACTTAACTCACTGAGCCACCCAGGTGCCTGGTTCAGTAGATTTTAATGTCTTCAGGACAAGTGATCAGGAAGCAGAGATTCGCTCACTGCCAAAACTGGTTTTATTATTCCTTTACAATTGTCACAATAACAATCAGTAATTTGTAATACTCCATGTATCCTCTAAGTAGATGGAAGTGTCTATGTCTCAGGTTAATTGTATTCTTTAAATGCTATTCTTATCACTAGGTGACTTATCATGTTCCTTGTCTTAAAGTGAAACATTATCCTCCTAGATAAAATAGTTTTATCTGTTGAAGGTTTAGGAGTAGGGATGGGGGAGATCGGGAGGAGTGAGATTAGGAATAGGGAGATAGGGAGAAGTGAGATTAAGGAGGTAGGGAGGAGGAGAGAGATTACGAAGAATCCGCATAATATATATACCTCATTTTTTTAATGTAGTTTGTTGAATGAAAATTAACCTGTAGGCAATGCTGATGTAACAATTTCTTTAAGCTGAAATACTCTTCTAGAGACAGCATTTATTCTTGGGAATATGGAACTGGATCCCATTTTCACTTGAAATGCAAAAATGACATTTTTGTTTCTACAACATTCCCCTCAACAGTTAGGATGTCTCACCTATTATGTTTTTGCTTTCCACTTCTTCCCTTACTGATTCCTTCTGTATCAATTTTCTTCCAAGTTTAAAGCCAGAGGACAGAAAGCATTTTGTAAACAACTGTAAAAATATACATTTTTATTTCTTGTTTTTCTACAAGTAAAACGATTCAATAAAATACAAGCACATGTGCCAAAAAGTGAAAACTACAATTCATGCACACACACATCAAGCAAATGAACTCAAAAGGAGGTATTTTTTGTAAGTCTATATTCTGTTGTATACATGAATGTAAATACGGATTTACTTATTTATAACCAAACACTGTACCTACTTAAAAAGATGCAAACTGTTACCATTTTCAGTGCAGCATGAGTCAAATCCTGGGCAGCAGTTGACAGAAGTGTGTCCACTCCTCCCTTCTTCTTCCACATCATCAGTCTTTGGGTAGGAGGTGCAAGTTCCAAAACCATGAGTGTGTCCGTAAAGGAAGTAAGCTGTTTATGCATAATTTTGCTACTGATCTCCTTGATTGGATCTATGAGCAATTTTCTCTTTTTGCCTTTTCTCTTCTCAGCAATGTCTAAATATAAGAAAAAGGCACAAATGTGATTGGTTGTACAGCTTTGTAAAGTGATATTCTAGGCGCTGCATATCTAAGAAACGTCTACCACAATGGAACCTACAGAGTTGCCATGGGAAGAAAATCCCTTTCTCTCTTCTAATAAATTATGCTTCACAAGGTTTTTGCACAGCTAGAATATGTGAGCAGCCAACAGTGGATGCATTTTGTAAAGTGTTTGTTCAAAGTGCTTAGGAGGGACTCTGTTGACCTAGCAGGCAGACAAATGAGGAAATGCAGAGCAGAGGATATAATCAGGGAAGTAACTCAATCTTGAAGTTCCCTAAAATATCTATATAAGAGGATATTTTGAAACATTAATTTGTATCTGTCCAGTATATTTTTCCCTCCTCCTTTGAAATTCATACATAAATTCCAAGTCAGTAGCTAGGTCCATGGGATTGCACTCCTTTTAGATAATTTTACCAGGTAGAAAGCAGGAGTCAAGCTTTTCCTTAGTAAAGATGCAAAAAGGGAAGATGAGATTTCCCAGAAAGGAAGAAGATCTGAGATCAGATGGAGCCAAATGGAACAGTAACCTGCCTGCTAATGTGCCTTAGTAAAATCCTGGGAATGTGGCGAGATCCCAGAAGGGCTGCTCTGTGATGACCCCAGAGGTTACATAGGCTGGGACAGTGGGTACCACAAACTGTTTTGACTGATGACCAAAGTTTCCTTTCTACCTGTCACACCCCTCTCCCACATTTTGATACTACATAGCTTAGGCCACATAGGGGAAATGTACAGATTGAAATTTTTACCAACCCAGTGAGATAAAAACTCAGAGTTATATAAAGTAGAGAAAAAAGCTTGAATCCTTTATCCCTTGCATGCCTGAATTTATAACTGAAATTCATATCAATTATACTACTTGAAACTATGATGTCCTTATAAGGTCAAGTTATATTCAATTCATATTTATCTTTTATTCCTTAAAACATGCATGAGGTTAAATTTTAGAGCTCATAGGCTTCTCTTTTGATCCTTTTATTTTGTCTTATTTTCCATTCATTTGCATGTTTATCTATCTTCTCAATCAGATTGTAAGCTTCTTAAAAGCAGTACTATGTCTTCTTCATTTCTGTGCCCAACAGAAAGTAATGGTTCAGTAACTACTGGCATTGAACTCAGTTTTAGATTTTCCTGTTTTCCACACTGGTTATATGGCTTGACCACAATTGACCATAATGAAAGGATCACCTCAAATTTCCTCCATACCCTTTCCCTATCATATTGCAAATGTTATTACTGGTTTCACTCCTTCCAATAATATTTCACAGATTATCTCACAGTAAATAATATAATAGTGTATCAAAAATAAAAACTAAGCCTGGGTGGCTTAGTCAGTTAAACAGCCAACTCTCTTGATTTTTGCTCAGGTCATGATCTCAGGGTCATGAAATCGAGCCCTGTGTTGGGCTCCACACTCAGTGGGGAGTCTAGTTGTGGATTCTCCTCTCCCTCTCCTTCTGCCCCTCCCCCTCAGATAAATAAATCTTAAAAAAAAATTTTAAAAACAAAAAACAAAAACATGATTTAGTCTGACCTGAAGCATCAATTGGGTCAAGGGTAAATCCTTGTTCTTCATTTGATAATGTGTCATCCATTTTTCCATTTTCAGGTAGACATATATACTCTGGATTATCTGGTTCCACTAATAATTCCACCATAAAAGGAATTGTTAAAAAAATAATGGTTATGTTATAACTTAGATGCTTATATGAGAATAAAAGCAAAAGATAATGATAATTGAATACTTATATTGTTAACTGGAACCAAATCTGGTTTTTAGAATCATGTACTTAATGGAGTTGAAGAGACACAGAAATTACGTGGTCTGGGGCAGTGTTTAAATGTGCTCTCATACCAAATAAACCCAATTCTGGCTAAATACTTTCACTGTAACTTTCTCGGAACCTAGTTTCCTATTTCATATTGTCCAGGGTCAGACTCTGAGGAGAGTTTGAGGGATAACATTCTTTACTATGTTTCATTATACTATATTGCTACTTAAACTGTGCAGTTATAGGGCTTAATCTGAATATTAGTATCTGTTCACTTTCTACAGAAAGGATAATTTCATCATACCCACTATAGTATCAGAAGGCTCAGGAGGCAGAGAAATTTCTCTGCTCAAATGCATGTCTTCTAACAGGATATTCTGATCATCTTGCAGTAGATTGTCTTGAAAAACAATAAATACTTTTGTCATACAGAGTTGAATCTGTCATTTGTTCACTAAACATTTACTGACACTATTGTATACAAGAATGATAAGGTACAACCCTACTTAAGTAGATTTGAATGGTTACACAGACTCTTGTATTTCAAACAGGATAATGTTAAATTATATATTTATCATTTCCTTTCCTTTATTAAGTAGATGTTTAATTTCAGGAGATATTTACTAAACTAATACCAAGATAGTAACCTTATTACATAACCATCTTTAGATTTCAAATCAAGAAGTAAAAGCTTTCAAAATTCTTTAGTAGAGATTTAAGGTAAAACCATGTATTTTCATAATTTTAAAATTTCAGAAAGTTTGCTATAACAAGCCTTTTAAAGCAAACTAGAGAATTTTAAAAAGATTTGTTACTTAACCATCAATATCTTTAGAACATGTGTATTTAGATTTCCCAGTTTTTGTCTACCCTATTTCTATGATTATTTTATAAAAACATCATGATATAAATATACAATTATAATATAAAATGTCAGACAGATCCTTTAGCTGTTTCACAATTTCTGTTAAGGAAAATAATGTTTTCTAATATATGATCTAATATATTTTGTGAGGACTATATTAAATCTACTCCTTCCCCTTTAAAAATTAAGAATTTGTAAAAATAAAAACAAATAGTATTTTATAACCTAAATGAAAAATGTGTTTAAATAGATGGCTATTCACTTAGACCTAGCCTAAATGTTTAAATACACCATAGATTTTTAAAAACTTGTGTAAAAAATATATTGATTTATATGACACAGGGACATACCTGAAATTTTAGTTTGATCTAATAAACAGATTAATACATTCTAGTATTATTGAAATAAATATTTGATTTCTATATAATCAGACAGCATACCAATCATCTCTCCTGCAGCCCCTTCATCTCCAAATCCATCTCCACTGTCATAGAATAGAGACTTTTCTCCAGCAAGGCTTCCAGAACTATGTTCAACTAGAGGACCACTGGAATTCAGCAATATGTTGTCATCAAAGAAGCTATGTCTTCTGAGAATTTCAGATTCTTCCCCTAAATGAATATATATCATTAATACTGAGTTGGCCATAGAAACATAAAGTTTTAGGGTTAGATGGAAATTCAGATATCTTCTTGTATAGCCCCTCCCATTTTACAGATAAGAACAATAAGAGCTTAAAAACGTATTTGAATTGTTCAACTAATGTCACTCAGTTAATCAGTGGAGACTGGATTTTTAGTCTAGCATTTTTTCCGAAAAAACATTAGGATAGGGTTTTTAGTTGTAATTCAATTTAATAATTTCCCAGAGGGTTATTATTGGTAGTGGAATAATGTCTTCTGCATTAGAAAGGTCATGTCTGCTTGATCAAGCATTATATCATATTATTTCAGTTTCTTGTGTTGTTTATCCATAATGGAAGTTTGGAAAATAAGAGGCATGTCTGTCTTCTCAGGAATGGAAAAGTAGATAAAATATTAAAGAATGGGCTTCTAACATTCATTCAATAAATACCTATTGAATGACTGGGTATTAAGCAATCTGCTAGGTGTTGGACATACAGCACTTAAAAAGAAAAAACACAGTCAGCTAACATTAACTGAGTGCTTATTATGTGCATTATATTATGTAACAGAAAATACTATTATAATCCTTATTGTACAGACAAGGAAACACGTCCATAGAAAGGTTTTATAATTTGCACACAGTCATACCCCAATAAATGACAAAGCCAGGATCTGAACCTAGCAGAGACAGTGACAGTATCAGTGTTAGAATTTCACTGGTAAAATATATTGCAAAATGGCAACTTATGAGAGCAACTCCTAAGACACTGACAGCAGCAGTTAAAGTGAACTCCCTGACTTGCTTCCAGATTGGCTGTCAGCACATGTATATTCTTTCCCTTTCTTGGGTTTGAATCTCTAGGTCCAGGAGTCTGAAACCAGTGGTCAGACAGAGCTGGTCTTCTCTTCCCTCTCTTTAACAACCATGTTAGTATTGGTAAAGAAAACAATGAAGAATCATTTATATTAAGATTTCTCTATAGGCCCACATCTCCTGGAAAGGAAAACTTGAAAAAGGGAGCCTTCATTGCACTGGATTAAAGATTTGTTCAATAGAAGACTGACTTAAAAAAACAAACAACCCTCCCCCACCCAAAAAACCTAAAATATGTTCACATCTTCCAGAAGCAGCTTGAAAGTTCCCAAAAGAAAAGCCAGCTTTGATCAATAAGATAATAAAATTTATCAACAGACATTGTATTCTGAGCATTGAGCATCACAATACTAAGATTACTAAAAAAAATTTTTTTAAAATAATCATTGCTTTCAATCTTATATTGTAGTTCAGAATAGTATGGATTAATATTAAACATTTCTCAGAAAACATTAGGTTTGAGCTAGTTTTTGGAAGAGAGAAAAATCATTTATTGGTGAAAAGAGCTGAAGGAGAGAATAAGGGAAGTAACTCTCTGATGTTTTTAGTAGTATCTCAGTTTACAAAAAGGGTAGTCAGGCTCAAAGAAGCTAGATGATTTGCCTAATATCACACAGCAGGGCAAGAGACAAAGCTGATTCAAACTTGGATCTATTGGTATACTAAGAACATGTTCTTCCCCTTTTTTGAATTGTGGGAGACACAGACTGAGAACAGTTAAATTGTATTTGTTGACTGGTAAGACATTTAGAGCAAAAACTGTAGTGAGAGTAAAACAAAGTTGATAAAACAAAGAAGATGATATACTTGTGGAGGGCCTTGAGGATAGGCAGGGGTGTCTAAAGTAAGTCATAGGAATCCAAGATACTTAAGTAGAGGAATGTGATATTTTAAAAAAAAATGAATTTAAGGACAATTGTTTTTGCAGAGATATATAAAATGTGGGAAGACACTGGGAGATATGTAGGAGGGTATTATAGCACTCCAGGCCTTTAGTACTTATGAAATATATATATATATATATATATATATATATATATATATATATACACACACACGTGTGTGTATGTAATGTAATACATTCTAAGTAATATATATACACACACACACGTATATATATGTGTATATATACATTTTTTTTAAAGTAGACTCCACACCTAGCATGGAACTCAATGTGGGACTTGAACTCACAACCTGAGATCAACCTGAGCTGAGATCAAGAGTTGGATACTTCATCATCTGAGCCATGCAAGTATCCCATTACTGGTAAACTAGGGTGACTAGGGAAATAGAAAGAAGACCTAAGAGGCATTTCCAATTTTTTATTGTTGTAAATCAACACTGGTATGAAGCTTACAGAAAGTGTAGTTAAAAGTGATCCTAGTGGGGTATCTGGGTGGCTCCTTCAGTTAAACATCTGACTTTTGGTTTTGGTCATGATCTCAGGGTTGTCTTCATGTCTGTCTGACATTCTTCTCAGACATGTCTGTCTGAGATTCTTTCCTCCTCCCTCTCCCTCCCACTCTCTCTATCCAGCTCTCTATCCCCCAGCTCTCTATCTCTCTCTCTCAAATAAATAAAATCTTGAAGAAAAAAGGTGATCCTAAAGTTTCAGTCCTAAAGAAGAGTAGTAGCATTTACAGGGAAATGTGTAAAGAGTGTCTTGGGCAGTAGGAAATATGATTAACTTTTTGCCAATGTATTACATTCTAAGTCTTAGGGTTACAGACAGTAAAAGATCCATGCACCTCAAAGTATGGTTTGTGGGTTGGTCCTCGTCCATGACAGAGTAAATACACAAATTAAAGGTAAAGTTTAGAACATCTTAGAGCAATTTTACAGAGTAGTTTTATATATGTTGAATTTAATAACAAAATTGAAGCATATAATTTTATTTTTAAACTTTTAATTTTTCTAGTAATCAATTTTTAAATATTTTATAAAATATCATTCCATGATAGACCAAAAATTAACAAAAATTATAAAACTTGTCCTTCATTTAAGAACACAGCTATGGATCGCAAGAGTTATGGAGGGAGAGTTAGGATAAGAAGAAGAGGTTAGAGATGTAGCTCAAGCATTACTGCCTTGACCACCCATCCCCACCAAACACAGATTTAGACTATCTATCTATGCTCAGAGCTTCAGGTACTATAAGTGAGTCAAAGATGAATATGACACAGATCTTATCATCTTGGGGTTTTCAGATTAACACAGGATATACATAATATCATGGTATAAGACAGAGGTAAGTGCCATAAAAAGAACAAATACTATATGGCCTCAATTCTAGAATACACTCAACATCTTCTGTTTCACAATCATGAGTATGTATTTGGCATCTGGTATTTCCTCCTTAGTCCCAAGCCATGTTAAAATCTGTTTGTTTGTTTTTTTTTAAGAATTGATATCATCATATACTGGAGGAATTATATTTTGAAGTCATGCTACTATATGCAGCACACATGTAAAACCTTATGTATATGTTACCACAGCAAATGTTTATTTGCATGTCTCTAACCCACACGGGAGCTCCTTCAGGAAATGCCTCTGCAAACTTTGCAGTGCCTGTGCCTATAATAGCGCCTACATGTATTTAGTATTCAAAATTGATTGTACAGTAAGAAGGGAAGTTTACAGCCTAAGACTGAGTCTTGGCATTGACAAAGGTAAAGGCAAACTTACTGAGAGTTGCGTTTACGTAACAAGAGATTCATTCTAAAGATATTCCTAATGGTGTAAGGATAGCTCTTTCTATTGACATTGTTTCAGTACAAAGCTGCAAGTACAATTGGTTAAAGCTTATAATTTTAATTTCTCAAATATTCTCACCAAAGCTTCCAGCTTGGAAAAGTAGGTCATTACCATAATCTTCTCTAAGTGTGATTTCCTCTGGTCTGCTTTGGTTCTGAGCAAAGTGTTCTGAAACATCAATAGCACTATGGAGAAACAGAAGATTGACAAAAACATGGGAATAGAACCCAAGGATTTTGCAATATCCTGAAAAAACCCCAAACCCCTAAAACAAAAAACAGGTTTTTATCATAAAACCACTTTTATTTTCTCAATAGTATTATTTACAAACACTAGTTTATTATACATGCATATATACAAATGATCTCCAGGTTGCCAAATCCAGGAGTCGATTCTCAGTCCTTATCTTACTTATCCTAACCAACCGCATTTGAAACAGATGTTCACTTCCTCATAGAACAGTCTCTCTCGACCTACTTACTTCTGATTTTTTCTGTATCTCACTGGCTGCTCTTTTTCCATCTCCTTTAATAGTTCTTCCTCATCAGACTATTAGCTACTGGGACTGACCCAACGCTCTGTTCTCAGATCTCTCTCTTTTTAAAAAATTACACACATTCCCTGTGGGTCTTTTATGACTCATGGATGAAGTTCCAACAATATGTTCACAATTTCCAAATTTATATATACCAATCCAGACCTCTTTCCTGAATTTCAGACCCAGATATTTAACTACCTGCCTACTGTCCTTGGGTGTGCAACAATCATCTCAAAATTTATGTCTAAAGCCTAAGTTAGCCTTTACCCTGCCCCTCTTAAACCTGCCATTCCCTAGTTATCCTCATTTCATTAGGTGGTTAACTTCATTCTCGTGCCCAAATCATATGATCTCTCTTTCCCTTAAAGCCATATCCAAATTTTCAGGAAATCCTGTTGGCTTTGTCTTCAAAATATATTCATAATTTGACTGTCACCACCTTGATAACATGAAGACTGAGAGTGAAGTGATCATGGACACTGTCATTTCTCCCTTGGACTTGGTTTTTCGTTGTGGTTTTTTTTTTTTTTTTTGGCTGGTGTAGTACCATTTATTAAGGAAGAACAAGACAAAGGCCACAGGAAGTTTTCTTCAAGGACACAGAGGCCAGGCATCCTGATCCCACATCTGTCATGTCCCCTTCCTGTCCATCCCAGTCATGAGTCCTGGGATCCCCCACCCAAGGCACTAACTCTTTTCAACCACCAATGCCCTCCTTCCCCCATGTCCCCTGGGCTTTCACTTTCAGATCAGTGGAGGGTGGGGATATGGTCTGGTGTGGGCAGGGAGACCTTCTCAGCTCTGGGCTCTCCCCCAGCAGTTCCTGGTAAGAACTGGGGTGGAGTTCCCCTTGCAGCCCCTAAGGGGAGGGGATCCAGGCTAGGTGTTGGGTTGGAGGGATCATCTGGACTTCTTACTGAAATAATCTTCTCATAGGCTCTTTGCTTCCTCCCTTTCCCCCTTATAGTAAGTAGCCTGAGGAAGCATGTTGAAATCAAGTCAGATCCAGTCACTCCCCTATTCAAAACCCTCCTATTTTTCCTATCAGAGTAAAATAAAAGTCTTTAATGCAGCTTACAACACCCTACATCATTTGCACCCTCTGCTACCTCTCTGACCTCATCTCCTACCACTCAAATGCTCATTTATAGCACTCCGGTCTCACTTGTTTCCCTGCTGTTCCCTGAAAATGTCCAATGTGTTCTGCCTTAGGGCCTTCCCACTTGCTCTACCTGGAACCTTCTTCCCCAAGTTACCGAATGATTTGTTCTTACACCTCCTTCAGGTTTCAGTTCTAAACCTTAAAAAAAAAAAGAAAAGAAAGAAAAGAAAAAAAAGCCTTTCCTGACCATCCTCATTTATTTACTTTATTTTCTATTTCTTCTCATATTGCTGATCATTTCCTGGCATATTGTGTACTTATTTGTTTATTGTTTGCCTAAAATGTAAGATTCTTGCAGACAGGAACTATTGTTTACTGCTATCTCCTTTGTGCTTAGATCAGTGCCTGGCATATGGAAGGCACCCAATAAATATTTACTGAATGAGTGGATGAACATATTGTCAATAGTGTGAACTACTTTCAGCAAATATAATGATATATTTTTGGCACTGTGTTTCAAAATTTCACACCGAATTTAAGTTATGTCAACTGCATGTGTTTCAGTTGTTACCTAGATTTCACTTGTGTTCATGAAATATGAAGGTGAAAACAACAAAATATCAAGAAAATCAAATTGAAGGAAAATAAATTTTAAAAATTTACTTCAGATTCTGGGTGTCAAAATCATGAAATTCTTCCGGCAGTGTAATAGCATTGTAAGCAGCTTCAAAATTCTCTTTTGGAAGGTCAACCAGTCCTGAAAAGAATCAAAAACCACATTCAATGAGCAATAATGTTATATAAGTAGAAAATCCCAACTCCTGACCTTCTTTAGTCCATTCTCTATGAACAGCCAGAGTGATATTAAAAATATTTAAAAAGCAATCAGATCAGTTCACTCTTGTGCTTAAAATGATTTAGTGACTTCCCCAGTGCATTTAAATAAAATCCAAATTTCTAATCTAATCCCTACAAATCTACCAGCATCATCTTTTCCTCATTCACTAGACTCCAACCATACTGGCCTTTTTGTTCCTCCAGATCTTTGCTCTCCCAGTTCCCTCTGCCGAGAATGCTATTCCCTCAGGGACTTTTTAACATGGCTGGGTACTTCTTCTCATTCTTGAAGTTTGACCTTAAATTCAATCTTCTCTGAAAGGCTTTCCCCAATCAGCCTAACTCAAGTAAAGTTTTCTGTTATTTTTTGTTGTAATACTCTGCTTACATTCCTGCATAGTGCAATTGCAATCTAAAATTATTGTGATAATTTAAAAAAACTTTTTCATTATTTGATTTCCTCACCAAACTGAAAGGCACCTTGTTTGCCTTGTTTGCCCTTGCATCCCAGAACCTAAAATAGTGTTTGGCACAAAATATGGGATCAATAAATACCTGTGGATTATATAAATGAAATAATAAACAAATGAACCATATTTGATTGAGTATAAACTTATGTAGAGATTCTACAAATATTTTAAATAAAGAAAAAAAAAACCCTGTCAGCCCCAATTCAACAAATATTAATTGAGGGAATAGTATGTTCAAGGCACTGAAACAAGTACTATAAGAGATTCAGAAAATTAACATGACAGAGATGTGACCTTCAAGGAGCTTGCAAACTAGTGTAAGAGGCAAGGCCTGTACCTAAATAACCATAATATGAGATAGAAATGATGAATGTCTTTAAGTTTAAAGGCATTATATTTATGATGCATGTAAACCTCTAAGACTTTTGAATGTCTAGAGATTTTCTATAATATTTCATAATAGCATGCTGCTTAGAGTTCTAAGAATTCTGAAAATAATGACAATTATAATATCTGGCTTTTGTCAATTACACTTCATCTCACAGAGGCAGAAACATACAGCAAACTAAGCAACCCGTTAAAACTGATCTCAGAATTTCTTACATAATTGTGGTAGCTTTACATATATTTTTAATGTAAATATGCAGGAAAATTACAAGTTTTTGAAAGTATAACCTTTTCCTGAAAATACAGGAAAAGAGCAAGGGAAAGAATATAATTTGTCCTTAACCATGGAAACTTAGAATCATTGAAAAGAAAGTTTATATTCATTATACACCCTGGAATTATAGAGCACCACCAATTAAAATAGCCCACCCCAAATAAAAATGCCAAGGGGAACCAAGAAAGTGAGACAAATCAACATTGCAAGTATACCTGGGCGAAATGTCATCTTCATTTTAAGCAATGCTTCACTGCAATCTGCCAAAAGATATTTTGCCTTCCTATTATAGATTCGCACAACTCCCAAAAGAAGGTGTCCTGAAGTTCGAAGTGCAATTTTCACCTTTCAATAATTTTTAAAGTATTAGAATGTTAAGAACTAGACCCATAAACCCTATTTGAAAATTACAAAATCATAGAATTTCTTCTCTTTAAAAAGGAGAAATTTTACTTATTCTTATTTAAAGTGAATTACTTTTACTTCATCTTGTAAAATGGTGAACTTTTGTTCTTACCCAATGAAGATAATCTCAGGTACCATTTAAGTGAAATGCGTTATTATTGGTTTCATGGGAATAATATAAACTCTGCAGTCAGGCAGACTCGAGTTCAAGTCTTAGCTCAGTTACTGAGGTTGTCATTCAAACTTCTTGAACTTCAGTTTATTAATAATGGCCACAACTTATTATACATTTATTTTGTGCCAGGCATTTTCTTAAGAGCTCTTCATATATTATTTAATTTTAACAACACCCTCTTTTTACCAAAGAAAAAAAAAAACAGACTCAGAAATGTTAAGTAGCATGTCCAAAGCAACACAACTACTAATGGAGTAGGAATTAAACTTAAATTTGACTAACTCAAAAGTTCATCCCCTTAACTACCACACTTCACTGAGGCTAAACGAAGCCCGTTTCATAAAGTTACTGTGAAGATTAAATAATCTAATGAACATAAAGCCTAGCCCAGTGCCTGATACATGGAAGGTTTTCTAATTATCATTCATCCATCTTTGAAGCAGAAAAACTTAACCTAAAAACATACAAAAACAATACTTTAATGCAAATTGTAATATCTTATTATAGTGTCTTAATAATGAAGTATTTTCATATATATTTTGAGTTATACTCAATTTTTTTTCTATTCTGTGTATTCATCTGTTCACTATTTTTCTAAGTAGTACTTATTTGGTTCCTATGACTTACATGGTATTTTGTTAAGGATATAAGGAAGGATTGCAAAACATGTATAAAACATGACCTCTACTTCAGGGTCCAATCTGTTCATGATAAACATATGAAATAGTATTTACCAACAGAAACTGACGTATGTTTAAGCTCAGGTAATAAATGTTATACGAATTAAAAGAATGAAGACCATTTCAGAAGTAAATTTCCTTGGAAGTTTATAATTTTAATTTTATTTATAAATAAATTTTGTTTATAATTTTAATCTATAATTTTAACCAATAACATACCTTAGGTGAAAGAATTTTTTCAATGGTTATCTCTAGATTACATTCAAATACATGAGCCTTTGTGAGTTTCTTCTCCCAGTGAGCAGCAAGCCAGATTTTGGCCAAAGGCCCTCGCTTACTCATAAGCACATGTGTGTAGAACATGTTGCCTCTATTCCTTAGCTGTATTTAACAAACTAGGAGGAACATTAAAAGATATTTAAATGTTGATTACAAAAACATCTCAGTGCTACTTTATAGCAAAAACACTTATTAATTCTATAAAATAACAGATTATCTTGCAATTCAAGGCATAATTCAAATTCATATTTTTTTAAGAAGAAACTGTTATTTAAAATGTGAAATTAGAAACTAACAAGAGCTCTGTTGGATTGTGAACCACACCCGGTTTAAATGTATTCTGATCTTTTATGGCTTCTTACATCCTACTTTGTTTTTTACATCCTACTGCGATTTATCCTGCAAAGGATTTGAGTTTTCTTTTTAATAAAGTCAAATAAAAAGAGGAGAACGCTTGGGAAAAATCGATGGAAATAGGGAAAAAAGCAACAGGAAAAGGTGGACAAAACTAAGAAAAGTGAACACATATCACCTCTTTTCTAAAACTTAGGAATTTGAGAAATGTTGGATCCTTGACTTATAACCAGGTTTGAATTTCTTTGTTTTCTGCAAGATGCTCTGGTTTATTCAATAATGTATTAACCTTTGAAGTTAAAATAATGGAACTGTAGAGGATTATAAACTGGAAAAAATGAAGAAAACAAGAAACTACAGGAAGAGAATCACAAAGCAAGAAAGGAAACAAGAATCAAATTTAAATGTTCCCAAACAAGAATGGTGAAAAAAAAAACCCAACAACCTTAAGTCAGAACAAAAACAATTTATGCGCATTTCTACCCACTGTACTATCCTCAAGTATATCATAAGGCCCCACTTTAAGCAAAGGGATATTATAATACTTTGACTTCTAGAGAAGAATCAGGTTATTGCTCACAGATAAGCAATTTTAAGCTGCCACCATAAAAGCTTTTTTGCTTCTTTTCTACTTAAAGTTCTGATCAAAAGAGAAAAGCCAAATGAACACAAAAACAAAATCAGTCAGAGAATTCAAAATTTAGGTGAACTTAGATCAATACCCATTTCCACCTCAAAAATCAAATCACTGTGCCTGAAATTAAAACTTGGACAATCTACCAAACCACATTCCCCAGAGAGCGAGCAGGCGATTTTAATGATTATGGCCTGCGCCTGCCCTGGTTCCACTTTCTTCTTTTCCGTTCTGTGTTTGGTATCTTAGAATAAATTCCAATTTATCTCACAAAATTACTCCCAGGTATACGGTTATTGATGTATTTTAAGGAAAAACAACCCTATGATTTAATTTTCCGGAGACACAGAATGTCCCGAGAATGTCCACCCTCCCCGCCCCGCCCCCAACACCCGTCACCCCGCACAGCCCTCGGGGTGTTTCTAGATTGGACCGGCTTCGAGCAAAGCGGAGCTGACGAGAATCGGGAACCGGGAGCCCAGGAGGGGCCGCTGCTGGGAGAGGGTCCCGGGCAAGGAGGGGGTTTGGGGGAAGGAGGAGGAGGAAGAGGGAGGCCGCCGGCGAGGGGGAACGAGGGGCGCGCAGCCAAGCGGGCGGGCCGCTCTGGGGCAGAGGCGTGGGGAGAGCCGGAGGGTTCCTTCAGGGGGGTAAAACCGGGTGAGGGGCGACGAAGAGGCAAGGTGCAGGAGGCGGGGTGGGGGGGGGGTCCGCGGCTGTGAGGGAAAGACAGCGAGCGCCAAGGGCAAGGACGCCAAGGGCTTCCTCCACAAACGACTCCTCAGACTTCAAGGCCGCCTGTTCAGAGAGGGAAACTGAGGCCAGAGAGGTGCCCACAGGCGCCCGTTCCTCTCTGCAAGGGCTAGGAGCGGCGGGTCGCGCCTCCAGCCTGAGAGGCTGAGCTCTGAGCCTCCAGCTGAGGGCGGCTGCGATCCTCCCTCAGGCGCGGTCCGCCGGTCTCGCGCCTCTGAGGAGCTGGCGGGGCGCGTGTGGGGATGTGGGTGGCCGCCGCCCCCATCACTTAGCTCGCCTTCAGTCCCCGGCTCCCGCCCAGTCCCTCAGGCTGCGCCCTACTTTCGGCGCCGGCTGTGAGGAGAGGCGTGCCCGAGCAGGGGCTGGAGGACGAGTCGCCGGGGTCCCGGCGTCGAGTCAGAAGCGCCTCGCTCCCAGTGCTGCCAGGCGTCAGGGCTGCGCGGCTGTGCGATGGGCGGGGCTGCAAGGGACGGGGCGGGGCTGCAAGGGACGGGGCGGGGCACTTGACCAGGGATGGGAGGGCGAGGGGCGGGGCGGGGTGGCAGATATGGGGCGGAGAGAGGGGCGGGGCAGTAGGGCAGGGGCGGGGAGCTCCAGTCCTGGCTGGGAGCCTCCTTCGTGGTGTTTGAGCTGACAGAGCTCTAACCTGGGATCCCCTTAAGCGGGGCGGCGGGGGCGGGGCGGGGCGCTAAAGAAGGGATGATGCGAGCTCGAGGGGGCGGGCCCTACAGAACAATTGTGAAAGGTGGTGTGACCACGCCTGGGCTCTGGATCCCTAGGATGGACCCTGCTCTCTTCCCCTGAGAGGTCCCTGGAGAAATTATTTAATCACTTAAACCTCAGGTTTTCTCATCTGTGAAGTGGAAGTGATGCTAATAAAAGTACATGCGCCGTAGGTATTGTCAGAGATAAATGAGACGAAGCATGTCAAGAACCCGGCAATAATAAATGCTCAAGAAACATCAGCTATTATTACTGTCATTATTAAAAAGATCAATCACATTGACCCACCCTTTAGGGACAGCATTTATTTTCCTGCCTGGGAACATCACAGCTTTCAATAGCCAAAGACAATTCCTAGAACCTAATAAAAAATCATTTCACAGAATAAGGATCCAAGGCTGGTTTCCTCCCTTGAGATTCATAGTAAGTACTAATAAACCCTGGAAAAACAAGGGCATCCAATATATAGGTTATTGATAACGTCCCAGGCTCCTCCTGATAGATTGTCTCATTTACTCATGTTAAATAACACCTATGCAACCAAGTACACTAAAAAAAAAAAAAAAGAAAAAGTCTAATTGGCTTTATTAAACGATTCATGAATCAGGCAGCACCCCATCTAGGAAGTAGGAAAAGTACAAAGTAGGTTTTTATGGAAGAGCAGTGCAGCATGAGAGTCAGTAAAAGACAAGGTTTGTTTCAGGCAAGATTGCTTTCACTTAGGGGCAAGGGCAAGGGATCTTACTGTGCAGATTAACTCATCTTTTCTGGTGGGATGGAGAGGGTTCCTGAGGCGCCTCAAGTGTACCCATCAGAAAATTCCTGACTGACCAGTTAAGACTACATTTCCTGGAAAGGTTGAAACTGCACTTGGCTCATTTAGTCCCAATTTAGGCACTCAGCCTAAGTGATATAATTTGGGGCCTGGGTTTTCCTTTTTATTTTATTTTTTTTAAAAGATTTTATTTATTTATTTATTTGTTTATTTGAGAGAGAGACAGAGCGAGTACAAGCAGAAAGAAGAAAGGCAGAGGGAGACAAGGAAGCAGGATCCCTACTGAGCAGGGAGCCCAATGCAGGGATTGATCCCAGGACCTGTAGATCATAACCTGAGCCACCAAGGTGCCCCTATTTTTTTTTTTTAATTTGATTTATTTATTTGACAGAGAGAAAGAGAGAGCAGAAACAGGGGGAGTGTCAGAAGGAGAAGCAGACTCTTCATTAGGAACAGGGAGCCTGTTGCAGGGCTCGATTCCAGTGTCCTGGGATCATGACCTGAGCCGAAGGCAGACCCCCCACCCAACTGAGCCACCCAGGTGCCCCTGTGGTTTTCAGTACTCTTCAACCTCACAAGGTAGCTGCTAGTTTTCCCCATTCTGCAATAAGGAGATGACCCAAAGACGAGATGTGACCTGTCCTGGATCACGGAGCTGGGAATGGTAGAGACAGGATTCTAACTCAAGTCTAGCTCCCATTTTCCTACCTCGGGGTGGTGTCACAGCAACCCTTCAAAAGAATATCTGGGAGACAACCTTGGTGCCCACCTCACCTCTACTTAATGTCAGTCCATCAGCAAGCCCACCCCTCACCTTCACACTACCACTTCTCACCACCTCTACCCAGCCCACCCTCATCTAAGCCACTCTCTCCTGGAGAAGGTCCCCCAGCCTCCTCAGCAGTGTCCCTCATGTTACTTGCCTCCCTTAAGCCCACTGTCCACACTGAAGCCAGAGCAGGCTTTGAACAATATAAATCACATCACGTTATACCCTGTCTTCCTCCCTTAAAGCCCTCTATGTTTTCCTGCTGCTCTTAGAATAAAATCCAAACTCCCTCCTAAAAACTGCAGGGTCCTGCATAGTTTTCCCCTTATTATTCTCTCTCCATTTCATGCAGGTGGTTTTATCTTGACAATAGTCAATTTTCAAGTTTAGGGCCCTTGTGCTTGCATGGGTCCCTCCAGGGCCCTGGATAAAACATAGCAAGGTGTTCATCTGGGTGTATGTTTTTGTAAACATTGCAGAAGTAAGATATTTAACTGCAATCCTTTTAAGGTTGATGTCTCCTTCCACCACCAGCTTTCCACCCATCCCAGCACCTTGGTAGCAGTAGGGTACCTGATGGATGTAGCTGTTAACCTTAAAAATATAAACAGCCAGTTATTTTACCCGCCAAAGAATGAATAAGCAGCGGAAGAACTGTAGGCATGTCCTGGGAACAACTGAGGGGCATGCTTTTTTAAGGAGAAAGGGGGTAAGTTGGAAAGGCTGTTATGACCTAAACTGGGAGTTTGAGATATGGTGGCTTTTTATTGGCTGAGCTGTCGCTGGAGGGATAAGGAATATGTCTCTTCCTCCACCTGGAAGAGTAGAGTAGTATCCATGTCCAAGGTCAAGTCTGGCTCTTCCTGCTGGGACTGTAACTGACTTGAGTAGTGGGGTGTGAGAACTTCCCCTGCCAAAACTTCCCCACTCCATTTTAGTGAGGTTCCCTGTTATTAATTTTCACACAGCTAAGGCAGAGTTGAGTTAGGCATACATTTAATTTTGGCTCATAGATGTTTTGGACTGAATGGTTGCATCCCCCCAAAATTCATATGCTGAATTCCTAACCCCGGATGTGATGGTATTAGGTGGTGGGGCTTTGGGAGGTGATGAAGCCATGAGGGTGGAGTCCTCATGAATGAGATTAGTGTCCTTATAAAAGAGACCCTGCCAAGCTCTCTCACCCCTTCCACTAAGTGGGGACACAAAGAGAAGAGGTGTCTGGGAACCAGGAAGCAGGGTCTCACCAGTCGTGGAATGTGTTAGCACCTGAATCTTGGACTTCCCAGCCTCTAGAAGTGTCAGTGGTAGTCTTATAGCAGCAGCCCCAAAAGACCAAGATAAGAGGGATCCATTTATACTGTTCACAGTTGTTTTCCTCTATAGTAAGGTCACTGCCATCCATCTCAGTGCGGGAAATCTTCCAGGAGTACTCCTACTGGCCACTGTTGACTCATCCCGTACTGTGACACAAAGGTGCAAGCCATACGTCATATTTGGGGCCCAGCATCAAGAGTAAGTACATCTTGGGTGGAAAATAAGATTTGAAACATACAGAGCCAGAAGCTATTCTATGAATAATGCTCACAGTCATCAGACATATTAAACTATAAGCAGAGGATTTGGTTCTGAGCAAAGCCTAGTTAAAGCAGACGTCCTTGCCCGTCAGAAATATACTGGGCAGGCAGTATAGGCAATTAAAAATGCACTATATGTTTTTTCCTCCTTTCTAATAGGAATTGCACAAACTAGAAATATAGGACTCCTGGGTTTATAGGCCATGCGGCAAACTTGTGGCAGGATTACAAACAGTTAGTACATCTGTGTGGGAAGTCGGATGTTTCGTGACCTCATCGCACTGTGTCATGTCTTTCTTAGCGCTTCTGCCCTAGCAATGTCTGGTGCTTACTGATAAAATGGCCTGCAGATCATAGCAAAAGTAATGATTCGTTAAGAGGAATGGGTACATTTCAAATCAAAGTAAAACATAGACCTGGATTATTAATAGTCTAGTTAATTTAAAGGAGTGAATTAGAAAATTCATTGGGAAAAGATTAAAATTTCTCCCTCGTGGGGCACCTGGGTGGCTCAGTGGGTTAAGCCTCTGCCTTTGGCTTGGGTCATGATCTCAGGGTCCTGGGATAGAGTCCCTCATCGGGACTCTCTGCTCTGTGGGGAGACTACTTCCCCCCTTTCTCTCCGCCTGCTGCTCTGCCTACTTGTGCTTTCTCTCTCTGTGAAATAAATAAAATCTTTAAAAAAATAAAATAAAATTTCTCCCTTATTTGACATGAAATACTGACAGGATAAAAAGTTCATCTTTTGGGGGTTGATTCTGACCATCTGGTCAAGGTGGTGTCAACTCAAGAAAGAGTACTTACCATTGGTCCCTACTGTGCACAAGACTCACAGCTCAGACATAAAAGAAATTTAGAAGTTTTCCCAAATTTGACAATATTCTGAAAACTTTACATGGCATTAAGCTTTACAACTTAAAGAAAATTGCTTAAACTAGCCACAAAAAATTTAATCTCGTAAAGGCCTAATTATCTTCCTTTTCTAGAAAGACAACAAAATCATTGTTTTATGACTAAATAATCAAAGAATACACAGCAAAAAATGCAGAGAAAAATTATTATAGAACTATACGATGGAGCTGATTATTAAAAATAATATTCAATGTCTCTAAAATGTATGATGTTTGTGATAGTGGTCAATTTTATAAGCTGTAATTTGTTATTTCTTCTTTTAAATATTCCCTTTCTAGCCTAGTTCTGTATTTAGGACTTGTATTCTGTTTCTTTAAGAAAAGAATACCCTAGATTTTAAAAGCTTCAGGCCTCCACAAAACCTGGTCCTGTCCCTGTTCAACATGCTTCCCCTTGCTTCCTGTCCTTGGCCATATTGGATTCCCTCTGCGCCCACCGCTTAGAAAAGTGCCTGACACATAGTAATATCAGAAAAATATCTGTAGATGAATGAATGACTCAGAAACTGGAATGCTAGAATGTTAAGTACGTGAAAATGTACATTTTGTCTGTTTGATTCATTACTACATTCCCACATCCAGAATATTGCCTGGCTTACAGCAAGTGCACAATTCAACTTTTAAAAACTGAATCCAGTCCTATTCAACTGCAGATAACGCTTATTTCCATTGCCTCCAATTATTCCCAGTTTACAAAGCACTTTCTCAAGATCCTCTCCACAGCTTGGAGAGGTGTCATTTTCATTTTAGAGTTAAGGTTAAATGGGGGATCAGAGGAGAGATTACTTGCCCATGGTCACTCAGTCCGTGGCAGAGCTGAAATTCAAACCCAGAGCTCGAGGACCAGAAAACTTTATCCTCCGTGGTGCTACCAGTAAGATGTCCCACACCAGGAAAGCAAGTATTGAAGAAACCAGTCCTACACCCCAGAACAGGCAGGTTCTGGAGGAATTACTCTGTATGGACAGCAGGTGGCGCCCGTGCACAGAGTAGTTACCCCAGTCTGCCAGTCTGGGAAGGAGTGCAAAACGTGTCAAAAATCAAACTTTGAACCGCTGGTTTAATTTGCTCTCGACTGTCCTGCATTTGCTTCCTTGATTATTGCTCTTTGGTCCTTGGTAGAAAAACCTGATATTTTCCTCCTGAGTGGGGGAAACCTCAGTTCTCCACACCTCCTATATGTTTCTCCTTTATTTATACATAGAACACTTCTGGCATTTATGGTCACAAAAACTGTGGTTCTCCGCCCACCCCTCTCCCTCCAGCTCCCAGCGATTCTCTGTGATACCAGTTGGATGCCCTAGAATTTAACTCAGTTTTGACACTATCTACCTGGAGATCCCACCGCTGAAGGGCTCAGACCCACAGACTTCTCCTCCCCATTTCAGATATCCTTAGAACTTCTGTCTGGTTTGGCTACAGATTGGAGAATCTCATGATCCCCTCCCTGGTTCAGTTAATTTCAAAGAATGGCTCACAGAAGTCAGGAAATGCTCACTTACCTTTACCAGCTAATTAAAGGATGCAGATGATGAGCCAGAGGAAGAGATACATAGGATGAGGTCTGGGAGGGTCCCCAGCACAGAAGCTTCTGTTCCTGTGGCACCAGAGTATGTCACACTCTGGTGCATGGATGTGTTCACCAATCTCGAAGTTCCCTCAACCCCCTAATATTGGGATTTCATGGAGGCTTCCTTACATAGGCACTATCAATTATAAGCTCCATTTCCAGTCCCCGTCCCCTCTGGAGGATGGGATTGGGGCACTGAAAATTCCAAGCTTTGTATTCATGGCTTTGTCTTTTTGGTGACTGGCCCACATCCAGGAGCCAGTCACCCAGGAGCCGACCAGAGTCGCCTCATTAGAGCCAAAGATGCCTCTAGTGCTCTTATCACATTGGAATTTACAAGGGATTTTAGATGCTCTGTGTCAGGGATGGGGTCAAAGACAAATATTGGAATAAGAGATACTCCTAGAGCTCTTATCCCTTAAGAGATTACAAGGGACTGAGAAGCTCTCTACCAGGAACCAGGGGCACAGATCAATACATATTTTCCATTATCTCACAGAGCCTCCGTTTTCTCCTCTGTCAAATGGGAATATTAATATGCGGTCCCTAGCCAGGTGATATGTTTTGGTGTCTGTGCATAGTAGATAGTAAGCATGTGTCCTCCTTCTGACAGGGCCCAAGGCACTCCCCAGCCATACAGAGTACTTCTTAGCCCTACATATTGGCCAGAACATGATTTCCAGAAGGGATAGGAGGGAAATTCACTTTCGTTGATCACCTACAGTGGTAGCTGAAAAGTGACCCTCACACCTTCGTCCCTGGCATTTGTGAATGTTACTTTACATGGGTAAAAGAAGCGGGGGGTGGGAGACATATGTCTTCAGAGATGTGATAGAGTTAAGGATCTTGAGATAAGATTATCCTGGATTATTCTGGTGGGCTCTAGAGGCACTCATATATCCTCCTGTCAGAGGAAGGCAGAGGGAGAGTTCTCACACAGAGGAGAGGACCACGGGAAGACAGAGCAGAGATGGGAGTGATGTGGCTTCAAGCAGGTCACCAGGAGGGCTGGTGGCCACCAGAAGCTAAGAGAGGCCAGGAACACACTCTTTTCTAGGGTGTCTGGAGGGAATAGAGGTCTGGTTGACACCTTGATTCTGGCCCACTGACACTGAAGGGCTCAGTGACACAGGAGCAGCACTGGGGCCTGCGGGTCTAAGGCAGGACAGGCAGGGGAAGGGCAGGACTCCACCTAAGATCTGGGGCTCAAGAGATGCTGGGGACACAGAGCAGGCACCTGGCTGAGGACACCAGATTCTGGGTCAGCTTCCTAACCATGGTGATTCCACAGGGGTTGTCCTAGGTGTCTGAGTTCCCCTCCCACACACAGTCCCTCTTGTCCAAGGGCAGGAAGATGGAGTACCTGAGCCTGATGTTTCTGTCTCCTCTCTCCTAGGGCAGCCCTCCCTCAACTGTTGATCAGAAGAGCCCGTCACCCCATGCATAAAAGCTCTGCTCGGGCAAGAGATACATCCACCTAGACATGCTGACCTTGACTCATTGTATTGTCCTTGTCAACTTAGCTCCACTAAACCTCAGTTCCTTCATCCATAAAATGGAGATGTAATATCACTCTTGCCAAGCCATCGAGTGGGTTGAGTGCAGTAAGATCTTTATAGTATTTCAGTATTAGGGGGAGTGAATACCAATGAAAATGAGTAGCTTACGTGGCATGTACACAGCCTTATTAGATAGCAGGCACAATGGTAAAAGTTCGATTTTATCAACTCATTTGTTCCTCACTACAACCTCAGGAAGTAGGAAATACTATTATTCCCATTCTACAGATGGTGAAACTGAGGTTCAGAGAGTCTAACAACTTGGCCAAGGGCACATAATTAGTGACTGGGATTTGAACAGAAGCAGTGAGGCTCCAGGCTCCAGACTCATTTAAAAATGGTAGCTGTTATTTTTTTTTAAGGTTTATTTAATTATGAAAGAGAGTGTGTGTGTACATGGGGCAGGGAGAGAGGCCTAGGGAGAGAGAGAAATCTCAAGCAGGCTTCATGCCCAGCACAGAGCTTGAGGTGGGGCTTAATCTCACGACCCAGAGATCATGACCTGAGCTGAAATGAAGAGTTGAACGCTTAACTGATGGAGCCACCCGGCTGCTCCAAATGGTAGCTGTTATTAATTATAATAGCTGAAATTTATGTGCCAAGGTCATGTTAATGCATTTCATTTGCTCAGTAGCCCATCAGGTAAATGTTATTATCCCCACTTGATCGAGGAGTAAACTGAGGCCAGAAAAGTGATTTGCTTAAAGTCACAGACCTAGTAAGTAGCAGACCTGGGATTCAAAGCCAGGCAGCCTGGTATCAAAGCCCTCGCTCTTAATCCCTACATCATATCACTGTGTACAGATGATGAATGAGAAAGGTGGGTAGGGAAGAATAAACCTACCCTACACTAACAAACTACAATATGTCCAGGTGTCAAAATTTGAGCAGATCCATCAGATTCCCTCTGTAAGGACTTTGATGTAGAGATGTAGCAGGAGGGCAAATCTTTTCGCCGTCACAGTGGAGACTGAAATGATGCAGAAGGAAGACCAGAAAGTAAATCCCAGGAGGCATAGTCACGGGAAGCGGAAGGCACAAGGTAGAACCAGGATATAGCCTTGGTTCTCAGACTTGCGCTGGGTGGTGGAGCAGCAGGTAGGGGCATGCAGACTCCGTCCCCAGGCCCCCACTCAGCAGCTCAGACTCAGCAGGCCAGAAGGGCACCCAGGAGTCAGCATTTCGAACCCGTGCCCAAGGAGCTTCTGATGAGAGACCAATGAGGACTGGCTCTGACAGGGTGGACAGCTGATCTGTGGAGAGAGAATGGACGTGCGTCTGGGGTGGAGGGGCGAGGGGGTGATCCCCATACACTCCCTACCAGTCCCAGCCTTTTGCCGGGACAGACCACATGACCAAGTCTAGCCACTGGGCTGTGGGCAGAAGGGACATCTATCCCTTCTTGGCTGATGCGTCAAAGAGCCAGTGACTGACTCTCCAGGTGTATCTCACCTGCTGTGACATCCCTTGACATCCTGGATGGTGGCTGGGTCCCTGAGCCAGAGCACATTCCCCAACCTGCCTGCACACGTGGTGTGAGCAAGAAGTGGACACTGAGATGCCAGGGTCTATCATAGCAGCAGAGCTGAGCCCACCTGTCAGTACCACGTTGTGGCACTGGAAAGCTGGGGACAAGAGAGTGAACTCTTGTAGACCCAGGTATATCCTCCACTGCCAAGAGTTTTTGCTCCTGGACGGTAAGGACGTTCTCCCTCTCCTATCATGCTGCCTGTCTTTACCGCAAGCCCCGCCTCAGTTAGTGCCTGGTCCTTGCAGTCCATGCTCCTCTAGAAAGATCTCTGGCCCTTCTGGTGTGCTGGTTTTAAATCATGACTGCCAACTCTTTATGCCCTCCGCTCAAGAGGCGGAGTTGAATTCTCTTTCTCTTGAATATGAGCTAGTCTTAGTGCCTGACTTCTGCAAGGAATGCAGAGTGGTGACACACGGTGTGGCTTCTGAAGCTGTGTCATAAAGGCCATAGAGCTACCTCCTGACTGCTTGGATGCTTGCTCCTGGCACCAGCCACCACTCTGTGAGGCCACGTGGAGGCGGCCCATGTAGATGTTCCAGCTGACAGCCGCATGTGAGGTCCCCGGCAACAGCCAGTAGCCACTGCCAGGCACACGAATAAGGGACAGCCACCATCTGACTGTATCCACCTGGGGGACCTGCGGCAAGGGCCACCAGCCAAGCCCCGCCAATCCCCAGAAATGTGGGCAATATGATCTACTATAATAAGGACGGGTTTTTGCAATAGTAAAATGATTGTCATTGTTTTAAGCTTGGGGACAGTCTGTGGCCCACGAGAACACAGGGCCCTGCATGGTGTCACACCAATCCCAGGTCTGGAAGCTGGCACTACACAAAAGTGAGCCTCTGATCATTTCTCATCAGTCATGGCGTAAGTCCTGAGCCGTCTGTCCTAACCTGCCCTGGCTATCACATCCTGAATGGTTCTTCCTTTTGCTCCTCATTTTTTAGCTTCCAACTTCGTCTTTTTTTTTTTTTTTTTCCACATCTCTGTCCCATCCTCTCCTCACTCTTGGATGTGAGGCTTGGGTGTATAGTCTTGTTCTGCTGCTTTAGCAGAGAAAATACTGGATTTCCCTTTCTGAAACCATGGCCCCAAGCTCCCTCTGGTGCTTACTGTCTGTTCTGAACATACGTGATTTCCAGCCCAGCCCTCTAAGAACCCATGCTGAAGGTGCCACTTCCACTCCAAGCCTCCATGCCCCACTAAGCTTGGGCTGAGTTTGCTCTGACTGAGCATCAGGAGCTGAACCTTGGTTCCAGATATGAGTTCTTGGAGAACAACAAATACCCTAGCAGAGGAGACAGGCTCAGGGGTCCCAGGTCTATCTTCCTAGATTGGTAGAGGGACACTTGGCAGGGGCTTTTGGTCTGGGGGCCCAGCTGTGGGAAGCTGGGAGGGGTGGTGGGTGCTGGTAGCTGACATTGGGCTTGGGCATGGCAGACCAGTATCCTTTGCTTTACATGGCCGGGCAGATATCTCACTCCACGATGGCTGCTAACAAGCTTGTCTGTCTGTAATAGTCACAGTTTTGCAAATCAGTACATAATCACACAACAGTAAGGACAAGTTACCATTTATTAGCCTTTCCAATGCCAAGTGCTGGGTCAAGTGATTTCTATGCATTTTTCATTTAATTTGTACAATCATCTCAGGAGGCAGATATTAGCTTCCCCCCCCCCAAATGAGATAACTGAGGCTCAGAGAGTTTGAGGGACTAATTGAAAAAAATAAATCGGGATGCCTTGGTGGCTCAATCAGTGAAGCGTCTGCCTTTTGCTCAGGTCATGATCTTGGGGTTCTGGGATCAAGTCTTTAATGGGACTCCTTGCTCAATGGGGAGCCTCTTCCTCTGCCTGCCACTCCCCCTGCTTGTGCTCACTCTCTGTTGCTCTCTCAAAAATAAATCAATAAAATCTTAACAAAAATAAGGTAAATAAATGGTGGAGCTGGAATGAGAATTCAGGGTGACAACCACGTTTATAATCAGAAGCATGCACGTTAAGATCACACTGTAATACCATTTTACACCCACTCTCTTGGCAACAATGAAGATTGATAACGCCAAGTGTTGGTGAGAATGTGGAGCAACAGGGACTCTGAGACACTGCTTTTGAGAGTGGGAGTGTCCCACTCTGGACAACAGGTTTCTTGTAAACTTGAGCATTCAACTACCTCCAGTTCAACCCTCCTTTACACGCCCTAGAGAAACTCGTGTTCCTGTGCACCAAGGGACATAGACATTAGTGATTCCAACAACACTGGTAGGACTAGCCAGAGCTGTGTCAGTCAGAAACAGGCAGGAGACAGAAGCCACTTCAGTTATTTAAGGGAGAAAATTTAACGTAAAGAATTGTTGGGGTGCCTAGGTGGCTCAGTCAGTTAAGCATCCAACTCTTGGTTTTGGCTCAGGTCACGATCTCAAGGTGATGAGATTGAGCCCTGTGTCAAGCTCCACACTCAGAGGGGTCTGCTTGAGATTGTCTGCATTCCCCCCAACCCCACCACACACAGCTCCGCTCTTGCTCATATGTGCGCTCACTCTCAATAAAATAAAATAAAATAAAATAAAAATTTAAAAAAATTGCTAACTAGGTATAAAGTTGTTAACTAGGTGACTGAAGGGTTATAAAAAGAACTCGAAGATAGAATGAAGGTAGCGCCAGGGCTGAGGATAAAAAGAAAAGCAACTGAAATTATTAACACTTAGAAACAGTGGAGGAGCCCTGGGAAGTAAACTTCAGATATCTGAGAAGGGCACTCTCCTCAATTGGGGCTCATGTCTCGCCCGCCCGAGAAGGTCCAGATGTGGCAAAAACCAGGCTTTAAGGATGGAGGCTCAGACCATCTGGAGCTGGTGTCTCTGGCTTTGGAAGAAGGGCCCTTTGGGGCTGGGATCTAGAACCTTGAGAAGGGAAGAGCTGCTGTGAGAAGAAGCCCTCCTGGCTGGTGCTCCCAGGACCTGGGGCCCACAGCAGCAGCCAAGAACTGAGATGAAAAAGCAAGTTCTTTCTCTCTGCTCTAGCCCTGCGGTGTCCCTCTAGCCTCACCCTACTTGTTGGCAAAGACTCACAAAGTCTAACCCAGAGCAGCTGGTTAACACAGAAATGTGGTGTTTGGGGTCCCAGTCCCAGCATCACAGAACAGGTATTTTTTTTTTAAGTATTTATTTTTAGCTGTGGTAAAACGTAGCATAAGGTCAATGTTACCTTTAGACACCAACTCCCCCATTGTCCCCTCCCTGAGCTCCTGGCCACCATGCTTCTACTCTCTGTTTCTATGGATCTGACTACTCCAGGTGCCTCATATAAATGGAATCGTACAATGTCCTTCCGTGACTGGCTCCTGGCACTTAGCATCATGTCTTCAAGGGTCACCCATGTTGTAGCACATGTCAGAATTTCCTTCCTTTTCAACAACCGACATTCCATTTCATGTATATACCATATTCTGTCTATCCACTCAGCTATTGATGGACAAATATTTTTTTATATTATCAAATATTGTATTAAAATCCCAGGTTAATCTGACTATAAACATTGTACATATAACACTCCTCCCCCCTCTTTGCCCCTGTATACAATGGGTTTACTTTTTCAAAGCCATAAAAATGATATTCTAACAACGTGCAAGTAGATTTTCCAAAAACAAAAGTCCTACCAATAACTGGACCATCTTAACATGAGGCTTTTTAAATTTTCGGCTGTCTTACTTAAAGTCTCTCTTAGGCAGATAGAGTCTGTCAAAGTGATGAGGCCAGCATCTCACACAACTGAGAACAGACTGGGTCTGCGGTCGCAGAGCTGTTGCTGTCAATCCTGAGTGAGCAAAATGCCCTTTTCTTCAGCATTTCTCTTTGCATCTTTGAACATCCGGATTGTGTTCCTCCCGATTCTTTCGGTTGCACAGGAGGGAAACCCCTCTAAGTCAGCTTAAGCAAAACCTAATGTGTGTGTGGCGGAGGACGGCGGTCATGGGACTTACTGGTTTCTGTCACTGGAAAGAATACAGAAGTAACTCACAGAACTAGGGCCTGAAACCAGCACCTTCCTCTCTGCCCAGCTCTCCATGGCCCTCCCTCCACCTCTCTTTCCTTGCTACTGCGCTCAGGTCTTCTTCACCCGGCAAGTGCGTGTGGCCCTTGCAACTCCAGGGGCAAGAACATACAGAGCGGGATCCCAGAGAAGGATCCCAGAGAAGGGCTGTGATTGGCTCTGTTGAGTCGCATGGTCCCCGGTTGGGCCAATCATGTTGTTAGGGTGATCGCGAGTTATTATTGGCCAGGCCTGGTCACATGCCCATCTGTAGGGCCAGATTGGTAATGGGGTCTGTGGCTTTCAGACAGAGGAAAGGGGAGGCCTCCTGGGAAGACAGAAAACAATTGCGGAGTCACTCTAATGGGGCGGGGGTCTGTTTTTCACCATAGTAACAGGAAACATCCTGGGCACACACTGAGTTCTTTCTTTGTTCTAATGATCACCTTGAGGGGATCGTGCTGGCCAGAGGCCAGTGTTTGAGAAGCAAGTCAACATCTGATACCTTATTTGTGCCTCACCAAAAACCCGGAGGAGCAACAGAAGAGTTGAGTGACAGGTTTAGGAATATACCGTGGATTACCGCAGAGAAGAACCCAGAGCCCTGGCTCCCTGACTCCCACTGCAGTGCTCTCCCCCAGCAACATCACGAAGTTTGGACAAGTGGTGGGAAGGTTCAAGCCGGGGGGGTCAGGCCCGGCCAGTTAAGGGAGGGAGCTTCGTCTGCTCTCCACCCCTTGGAGGAGCTGGGCGAGCCTCTTGGTGGGGATGGGAGGATGACCCCTGGCTTCAGAGCCTGCTCAAGCTCTGACGGGGGACGTCCCTCCACTGGACCTGGAGTCCTCCCAGTGGGCACTCTCAGTGCGCAGCTCCTCCAGGACACTGTCAAGATGCCTCAGTGTGAGCAGGAGTCTCTGGTCTTGAACTTGCATCTCGGCCTAGGAGAGAGAATCAGCGTGAGGGGGCTGGGCGTTTCCCAGAAAGTTTATTCCCATCACTGTCTCATTGGAGACAGACCCACAGCCTCACAGAAGGCGTGTCCACCCAAGCCTCAGTTTCTTTATCTGCAAAGTGGAAAGCAAACTACTTACCTTTCAAGGCTCTTAGGAGGACTGAATGAGCCAGTCTATGTTTTAAAATATGAGATGCTCCAGGCGCCTGGGTGGCTCAGTACACTGGGACTCAGACTCTTGATTTGGGTTCAGGTCATGATCTCAGGGTCATGGGATTGAGCCCTGTATCCTGCTCTATGCTCAGCATGCAGTCTGCTTGAGATTCTCTCTCTCCTTCCCTCTCCCTCTGCCCCCATACTCACACACTCTCTCTCAAATAAATAAATCTTTAAAATATGAGATGCTCAACTACAAGCCCTGTGATAATTTTCAGCATCATCAGCATCATCAAATGTTATTCTTATTTACACCCTCACTGTATGCTTTAATTCTCACTGCAACAAACAAATCGCTTTATAGGAATAAGGTGAAAGTGACTTCATATTAAAATAAAGTGGAGTGCACCCTACTGGCAGGCAGGAGCCCTTTGTAAATTATTAACGTATGTTAATATGTTATGTGAGCCTCAACATAAGGCCCAGGGAACCCTTGGATCCCAGAAAGATTTAGGGGTCCAGGGAGGTCAAAACGACTTTCATGACAATACTAAGATATTCTCTGCCCCTTTATACTTTTACGAGCCCTCAGTGGAATTTTCCAGAAGCTACATGATGTGTAATGTGGTATCTGATGGCATGCAGAAGCAGATAGGAGAATCCAGCAGTTTTCTATCATAAAGAGTTTACCGTTGTTCTTTTTAAGTGCATTAAGTAAACACTAAAAATGTGTCCTTCTGTCCACACTGGTTGATATAACTCACATCATATGATGTTAAATCTTTTTTTTTTTCCAACTAAGTAATTCTCACACATGATCCAATATTGAGAAGCTACAAAAGGGCCTGTGAGGAAGTTTCCCCCACCTCATCCCACTCCCTCCAGCAACTCAGTCTGCTTCTCAGGGGCTCCTCTGGGAACAGTGTCCCTTCTGTCTGCCCATCTTTCCAGAGGTAATTATTAACATTATTTTCCCACTAGAATAGCGTTTTATTTTCATGACAAACTAATTACTTCACAGGTGTGAAGATAAAGGCCATTTCCTACACGCCAGCAGAAGCTGGCCATCCAACAGAGTAGATGGAAGGAGGGAGAACCACCTCCCGAGAATGCTGGGGGCTCCCCAGGCTGCAATGAGTGTGGTAGCAGGGCCACCCCTTCCCAAATTCTTGGGAAAACATTAAGTCTGTGTTTTCTCACTTCTAGGGTTTTCCTCCCACACATTTTTATCTTTCAACCTTTAATGCCAGCTCTGGGTCCAGGCTCGTGAGAATGCACCCAGCAGGGAAGCAGTGGTAAGGGACGTGGGAGACTCCATGCCCTTGGAGTTGAAGGCCGTGAACCCTGAGCAAACTGGCTTCCCCAGGAGGCACGGTGTCCCATCTCACGGGGCGAGAGAGCTCTGGCTCAGTTTGCTCAAGTTCTGTACTGAAAGTTCTTTCCTGCCTCTGAATGAGTGCCACTGAGTCCATCAGACTGGTTTGTCTTGTCGCAAGATGGTGGCAGTTCTCTCCCCTCTTTTAGATCCCACCAGGTCTTTGGGCTTCTATGTTCCCCATCTTATAAGGGAGGGGAGAACATTGGATTTTGGTCCATGGTAGTTCAGTGTTACCGATTTGTCCCTTCTCCTGCATAAAGTCACTGCCCAATATTGATCCTTCCCTGTTATTCAAATGGAGCCTCTTGGCTGGGCTTAGGTGCCCTTATGGAGTCAAGTAAATCCCATGTGATCGAGGATAAAACAGGCTCTTCTGGGCAGTGTACAAGCTGGCATCCGTAAGTGGAAACTCAAGACTCCCATCTCTTGGCATCATGTGGAGGGAGGTGCTTGAGCCTGGGAGCCTATGCCCTATGTGGGCTTCCCCCAGCACTGCCTTGTTTTCCCTCTTCACGTGGTGAAAGAGAGAGAGACCTTATCAGGTGGATATTGGCCCTTTGGGTTCAGGCACCAAGCAGACTCAGCGTGGGAGCCCATTGTTTAGGGGAGCATGAGGGACACCCCTGTCCAGCCTCTGAATCCCTGTGGACTGTGAGAAGCTGTCCCACCTGCTGCGGGAGTCCCCTGGTCCCATGAGAAGCCCTACTGGGTCAGCCCTACCCACTAGGTTGAGGATAGGACTGGGTCCCAGCTGGGTCACCTGGCAACCGAGAAAGGTTGTCTTTGGATAATCCCATGGGTCTCTCCCCTGACTGAGAGGCTGGCCTATTGGGATCCAAACCCTGGGTGTTTTTTGAGGTTCCCTGAACCACTTCTTTCTCTCTTTTGGCTGCTATCCCCATGCACTTTGGGGGGCATCCCTCTATATTTGGACTTGGAGAAAATGGTACAAAGAGGGGCTTAAGGCTAGGCTTCTTGAGCAGTCCCCAAGGGACCAAGTAGCATGACCCAGAAATTCAGGAAAGTTAAGGCCTATGGGGTGGGTCTCTACCACAGGGAACAGAAGACAGGAGTGATCTGGGCAGGCAGAGTTCCTCTTCTTCCCTCTCCCCAGGGTGCAGCTCCCCTTCCATCCCTGCAGAGAAGCCTGTGGCCAGGAAAACCAGCTGCTGAAAGAGCGCCGGGTCTCTCGAGGCCCCTTGCAAAGTGGTGGCCTGCTTAGTGGCATGGTACGTGGCCTCACATGGCACCACCTTTTGCTGTCACTCCCTGTTTCCTCCCCTCTCACCATCTGGGCTGCCCCTCCAAATAAATCATTAGTACCCCAATCCTTGTGTGGGCATCTGCTTTCTAGAGGGTCTGGGCTAGGACAGTGGGTGTGCTCCATGTTGTCCTGGGCAATGGTGGTGATACCCCAAGCGGAAACGAACACGAAGTGAATTACACCTGCCTCCTTCCCATACTAGTAAAATAATGTCTGCAGTGTTGGTCCTGTTGTCATCCCCATTGTATGGTAAGGAAACTGAGGCTCACAGAGGTAAGATCACTGGCAGAGGCCACACAGCAGCAGAGCTGGGCGCACTCCCAGGACGTGGTGTGATTCCAAGGCCAGTCTGGCTGCTACAGCACCCAGAGCCGCCTCCTATGTAGGCCACGACCTACTTATCCCAGCCCCCAAGACAGCCATTGTGCGCCTTATGGCTGGTATCCCCGGGGTGGCAGGGTGGGGGCCGCAGGACCTACACCCTCGCTGCAGCCTCTGCCCCAGCCGGGGGGTCCGAAAAGGGAGGGTCCCAAGGAACCTGGGAAGATACGGGGTGGAGCGATCAGGTAAAAAGAAATGCAAAGCCTTACCAGCTCCTTTCTCAGCCACTCCAGGGTCTGCCCAAGACTTGCGGTTGGCTCTTCTGTTTTCATCTCAGTGTCCTTGGAGGAACTGTTGACGTTGACCTGCTGATGGGCCCGAGGGACCTTTGATTTATACAGTCTCCTACCTGCTTCCGGGAGGGAGAGGGGTCTGGCTAAGTCACTGAGGATGGAGTTAATGAGAGCAGGATGTGGCTTACGGTGGAAAAATGTGGGTTTTTTTTTTTTTTTTTTAAAGGGCTTCAGTGCTTTGAACAGAATAAGGAGAGAGGGAGGGAGACCATTGGGGTATGGGCACCTCAGTGCCCAGCGGCTCCAGAGTCCAAAGTCTGCTGCCAACAGGATCATAGTGATTGCAAAGCTTTCAGTGTTAATATTAATAATAAAATTAGTATATTAATAATAAAATTAATATAGTAATAATATAAATATTAATGGTGAATTAACAATTACAAGAATAGGTGTCCCTTTCTGAAGGCTTAGTTTTCTTCCAGTGCTTTACCTATACGGGACCCCAATTGGGGCAGATTCCACATCTGTGTCCCTAATCCCCTCCCTCCTCCTCACCTCACCATAGAGTCACTTTCCAGGTCCCCTAATTTCTGGGGTGTCCTTGCGACCCATTTCTAGACAAGGAGATCAAAGCAGAAATTAGTTGTTAGACTTCAGGGAAACCCACCTTCCTGAGAAAAGGAAAAACGTCAATGAAGCTCTTCCTAAACTCTAACTTCCTTCTCCTTCCCTCATCCTGGAATGTGAACATGATGCCTGGAGCTACAGTAATCATCTTGCAACCCTAAGACAAGGGCCAAAAAAACCCTGCAGAGACATTAGAACAACTGAGTCACAGAATCAAGAGCATCTGCCTGTTTTGTGAGACAATAAAACCTCATTTTTAATTGGGTAAACACAGGCCGACAGACACACCATTTATTCTTCATAACATACTATGAAGCGGGTATTATTTTAGTTGTCTCTTTCAATAAACCGTTATAGAGTATCTATTAGGTGCTAAGTTCTGCTCTAGGCACGGATATGGCCCCAAATCGGAGAGACACAGGTCCCGTTTTCCTGGAGGACATTGGAGTGGATGGAAACAAACAAACAATAATCAAATTAATATTATGATGGAAATAAATAGGATCTATTCCCACATAGGCTTTAAGATAATTTATTCTATCTACATGAGCGAGGAACTCCAAACTAAGAATTAACACGGTAATCCCAGACAGAGAGCTGAGGGGACCAGTAAAACCAACTCAACCCATTTTGGAGGGACCTGCCCTCAACCTAGGCTGCACAAGTGGTCCAGAGACAAAGCTCGTCTACAGAGGCATTCAGAATTCAGAATTACAAGGGAATCATGTACCATAAGTGAGAGTCAGCAGACACCATCAACAGCAGGGTTAGGCCCCTCTTTTCCCAACAACTTCAGATGAAGATAACAACAAAGTGTTTTGGAAAGAATTTAGTTCATAAAAGAAAGAATTAAAAAACAGAAGAGAAAAGTTTACTAAAAAGGCAGATTCAAAAAAGAACTAAACAGAATTCACAGAAGTAAAAATGAAAACAAATGTTTATAAATTAAAGAAAAAAAGAGCATACCTTTAGAGTAGTCCCAGAGCTAGGGCAGTGGGTACAGGACCTAGGGAGGCAGACTAGTACTCGGTGGGAGGAAAGTGCTGTACAGAATTCTACCCAGCAAGCACTCAGTGGAATGAGGAGGCACAGCCACCAGCTTGGAGACGGGAGCTGGGGCTCTTGGCAAGTCTGTGATCCACCAAGCAGGAAAAGGGGTCCCTACAGGAAGCCAGGACACCTGGGATCTAACTCCAGCTCTACCAACCTTTCTATGTGAACTTGGGCCTCATCCTTTCCATCTTAGGTAGGATGAGACTCAAAATAGTTACCAAACTGAGTTGTAAGAAATGTCACATTTCTTGAGCCCCTGGGGGGTTTACAGCCAGGGACGGATTCTGCCACATGCAGAGAAAATTTTGTGTGCAATTTCTCCTGGTTCCAAGGTCACTCTTTAGAATCAGAGAGGGTCCAAGAAACTCTCATCTGCCACCTGCATATGCCTCCTAACCAGAGGGGCCAGAAACCATTCCTTGCAGTCAAGTCACCAGGCTGTGTGTCACATGACCCTGTAATTATAGGACAATTGTCTGGGTCAGAGGTGGTGTCCCAGCCTGAGGCAACCATCTGACAGGACAGTTTGTGGGTATGAAACAGTGTGAAAGGACCTGTGTCCTGGGTGGTGACCAAATGACTCAATCAGATCTCCTCTCAGAGAAGGGGAATTTGCCAACAGATGAGGAGGTCAGACTGTCACAGAACACTGTGTGACAAAGCTCTCCAAAACTCCATACCTTCAAACAGCAAGTACTTCTTTTTGCGCTTGACTGAGATGGTCTGCAGATCAGCAGCTCTGAGCCTTCTCTGTGGGCCTCTGCTCCCCCTGGAATCACTGACCATGCTTTTCTCTTGGCAGTGACAAAGGATAAGAGAGCAGGTGGAATCATGCAACACTTAAGGCCTAGACTCAAGATGCCACACTGTCGCTTTGGTGCGCACCACTGGACAGAGAATCACATGGCGCAGCCCAAAGTGAAAGGGCAGGGACCCACACTCCACCTGCAAAGAGATCCTGCCAAGCATGTGGAGTCAGGGAGGAGTGGAGAAGTGGGAGCCCCAATTCTAGACCAGGAAGGAAGGTAGGTAAGGAGGGGCCCTGGGCATGGAGGGACCCGGGGGAAGGTGGCAAGCAGAAATGAGGAGATGGCAGGAGCCCGAGGCAGAAAAAAATTGCTATGGCATTGCTGGGAGACAGAGAAAGAACAAGAGAGATGGTCATTTCAGAATGACAGTTGAAGGATGATTTAGGACCACCAGCATTCTTTGATCTACTCTAGACCAGGCATCAGGCTAAGCCCCTGATATGCATAACTCTGTTTTGTCCTCAAAACCGTATGGCTGCAGTTCCCAAACCATGTGCCCCAGCACCCTGAGACACTGCAGAAAACTCACAGAGACACCGCAAGATATTTTACAGTTCTGAGGGAGATACAATGACATCTGCCAGTTACTGGCGGAACTACTATTAATTAAGTTGTTTGAACCTAGCTGCTTAATAAACAAGCCTCTGGTATTTATTTGAGCTTGGCACGCTGTGAAAAAATTATGGAGATGCTAAGGGTGCTGTGAGGTAGGTACCCTTGTTTTCCATGCTTGATAGTTGATAATAGGTAGCTTCTACTATTAACCTTTGAGGGGACTGAGGCTCAAAACATTGTGGATTTTCCTAGGATCCACCCAGCAGGTGAGCAGCAGGGCTGGAACTCGAACCTGTTCTCCCTGACCTGTCCCTGACGGGGACAGTCTTGCTCCATGTCTCCCAGGAGTGGAGGGTCATGGAAGGTCTCAAGCCGGGCCCAGTGGGTTCTCTGCCTGACACAGTAGTGGTGTTGATAAGACCATTTGGCAGTTAGAGTCTGACACTCTGTCCTTCGCCTCTAGCACTGATGCCCAATTACCCTGGAAAGCCATTTCTTGTGGTTAACTTGTTTTGATGCACTTTCATTTATTTTTAATCCCACTTTCAAGATCCTGGCTCACAGCACAGTTTACTTCGCAGGCTCAGCAAGGGTTGACACACAGGGACAAAGGGTGCTGGATCCAGGAGGCCTATAAAGGGAAAAACTTAAACCCTTGAGTGAGGAGAAATGTCCTCACCAAATACAAAAGCCAGAATGGCCACCCATTCATCATCCATGGGCTGCTAATAATACGGCTTCCGTGTCCTAGACTTTGCCCTGGATGCTGCAGGTACCTAATGGTGAGCAAGACAGACCTCACACCAGACCTCTGGGGTCAGTGGTCCAGCTAGTGAGAGGATCCATTAGCGATCAAGTGGTTCAAAAATCATTCTTCACACTACAAGTATGACACATATATGCAATATAATATATAATTGATATATATTATGTAATTGATTATATATTATATAATATACAATAGATATTTGATACATAATACACATGATATATAATATACATAATAGATCATATTATATAATATATATGCCAAAATATATTATATGATACATATAAAATAATACACAAAACAATATTATATTATTATGTTATGAATGAATTTGCAAACAAGGAAACTATGGCTCCACTGGACATGTAAATTGCCCCCACAAGTCAGCAACTATAGTAAAAATTGCAGGTGTCCCTCAATATCCCTTCTCCCTTTCACACATGGCAAAAGACTACATTTGCAGGCTCCCTCGCAGGTAGGTGTGGCCATGCAATTCCTGGCCAATGGGATATGAATGGAAGTGAGGTGTGCAATTTCTGGTTTGTGCCTTTAAAAGGAAGGAGGAGGCTTCCTGCCCCCTCCTCTTGTCCTCCTTCTGTTGACTGGAACGTAGACTGAAGGGCTGGAGGTGGGGCAGCCATCTTGGAACATAAGTGGTAAGAAGGCAGAGCAACAAGATAGAAGGAACCTGGGTCTCCTGAGATTGGTGAAGCCACATGCCAAGTATACATTAACACGAAGGAGAAATAAGTTGTTTTTTGAAAACACTATTGTTATGGGTCTTTACTACAGGGTTCCAGCTCCTAAAAAAATAGCAGCAGAGCCAGCTGCAGAAGCTGGGCTCCTTGATTTTCCCTGCTCAGGCCCTTTCCATAATCCACCCCCTTCCCCATATATTTTATTTTCTTTCACATGTTTTCTTGTTCATGACCTGATCTGTTCCTCACAGCAGTTCTGTAAAGTCCATAGCAGGGACAGGATGTCTGTGATGCTCACCCAAGAGGCAAGAATGGTAGGTGACCTGCCCTGAGGCACATGGATGGGGCAAGTGGGGTCAGAGATGTTATCTCATTTTGCCTCCATGTCTGACTCCTAGTCTAGGGTCCTACTCAGCCTTTGGTGATATCCCTCCTTGTACCCTGGGCACCTTTTGCCCTCACCCCCACTTCTCAAAATATGAACAAGATGGAAGGTGGGCAGAGAGATGTCTCTGCATTCTGAGAGCCTTGAGCCCTCCCAGTCTCCCACCAAGAAAGCACATGCTAACACACCAACAGGGGTGGGGGGTGGGGGCTAAGGATGGAGTCCAGCCAGCGTGGGGAGCCCAACACCACCTCTCTTCCTGTGGCTACTTATCCCTTCCAGCAGCCCCCACTTCAGCCCAGACCTACAAGGCCAGTAATCCAATCACTTGTCTGCTCCCTTGCCCTGTATCTATGTCTGTACCTGTAGGTCCTGAGCCAATGTCCCTCCCCTATCCATAGCCCCTCAACACCTACCTTCACCATATACATCCAGGCCTCCTCCTGCAAAGCACATCTGACTCTCTACTTAGGAAACATGCTCAACCCATGCAAAGGACAGGCTGGGGGCACAGGAGCATCCCTCACCAATGACAAACAGGGGTCTATGGGTGAATACCTCCCTTCCCTCAGCTCTCAGGAATCCTTCAGGATGGGGCCCAGGTGCCCGTAGCAGTCACATGCCCACTGATGCACCGGCAGTGTATGGGAGGCCTTCCCTTCTCAGTCTCATTTTCCCACTTCTCTACTGTGCTTTCCGGGTCCACCCTCCAGAAAAGCCACTTGCCCTCACATTCTTGTCTCATGTCTACTTCTCGGGGGGAACCGAACCTACAACATGTCCTTCTCCTCATGTGCACCATACACAGGAATCCCAGGCACCTCTTTCTGAGCCCATCTGTGCTGTGTGTGAGTGTCCTTTATACAGCACACTAGCCCCGTGGTATGCAGGTGTCCTACGCACACTGTCCCACGGCCAGTATCCAGTACACAGTCCTACATCCTAGGACATGATGAGCATAGCCCCTGCCCCCAGTGAGGCGGTGGAGACTCTAGTGAAGCAGAAAGGGGCAGTGGGAAGAATATCCTGGACCCAGCTGACCTTGGGTGTGACTCTGAGGTGAGATGCCTGCCTGATCCGAGCTCCTGTTTCCTCCCCTAGTGGATGAGCTCCAAGTGACGAAGCTGTCATTGATGCAGGGGAGACAAGCCCTGTGAAGTACAACACGGGGACAGGGGGCACACAGGAGATGCTCCAGCAAGCCTCCTCCTTTCTTCCTGCACCCACCATCTCCCAGGGGGTGCTTTAAATCCAGGGAACCCCATGCCTCCAGAGCACTGACCCTGGGCTGGCCTGGGAAGAAGGCACGGGGATAAGAGGAGACAAGGACCCTGTCCTCATGGAGCTGCCAGGGAGAGGTGCTTGCTTTTGCAAAGCCTGGGGACGTAAGTCTTGATTCCCCTTCTTTCTCTCTCCAGGTGAGGGAGAAATCACAGCATCCAGGTTTTTCATTCTCCAAAGCTGGGAGCTTCTGACAGACTGTGTGGAGAGGAAGGAAATGGAGGCTGAGCTGGCTGAAGATGTGTGTGCATGGGGGCGGGGGTGTGGACACTCCCTCCAGGGCCTGAAGAATGCATGGCCACCAGTTCATTTCCTCTAAACCCCGAACCATGCCGCGTTATTGGGATATCAGAGGCACTCCATAAGAGCATCAGAGCACCAGGAAAACCAGATGAGCTGGGCAGGATGGGACCATAGATAGATAGATAGATAGATAGATACCACCAGCACTCAGCAGGATGCCCAGAGACAGATGAAAGTGAATGGGGTAGGGGACACTAGGCATGTGGCCAATCAGCGCTGGAACTTTAGGTCTGACATCCCTGAATCAACCTGGAAGTCAGAGCCCTTGGTTCTGCTTACACTTCTACTGACCTTCAGTGTGGCCAGAGATCAATCTCTTTTCTCTTTGGCACTCAAATTTTCCAAATGCAAAAAAAAAATATATATATATATGGGAATAATGTCAACGACTTGGAAGTTTTACATGTGCTTTGAAAATTATGATGGGACCTAGCATAGTGGTTATGGGCACCAAGTTGAGGTTTGGATTTTTTTTTTTTAAAGAAAGAAAGAATGAATCAATGAATGAATTTATGTATGTATGTATGTATGAGAGGAGAGTGCACGCTTGTTCCAGAGTGGGAGTGGAGGGGCAAGAAGGGTAGGCAGGGAGAGAGAAGAGAATCTCAAGCAGATTCTGTGCTGAGCCTTGAGCCTGACACAGAACTTAATCTCAAGACCTTAAGATCATGACCCTGAGCCAAAACCAAGAGTTGGACACTTAACCAACTGAGCCACCCAGGCATTCCTGAGGTTTGGATTTGAGTCTGAGGTCTGTGGTATATTGATTGTGAGCAAGTAATTAACTTCTCTGTGCCCAGTTGCCTCAGCTTAAAATGAGGAGAATAGCACCTGTATGATAAGGTTGTTAAGGTGATTAAGTGGGCTAATATTTGTAAAGCACTTAGGATAGTGTTTGGTGGGATGCCTGGGTGGTTTAGTTGGTTGAGCATCTTCCTTCGGCTCAGGTTATGATCCCAGGGTCCTGGGATCGGGTCCTGCATTGGGCTTCTTGCTTGGCGGGGAGCCTGCTTCTCCCTCTGCCTGCTGCTCCCCCTGCATGTGTACTCACTTGCTCTTGCTCTTGCTCTCTCATAAATAAATAGATAAATATACATAAATAGAATCTTTTTTAAAAAAGGAAGAGTGTCTGGCATATGGGGAGGTTTATATAAATGTTTGTCAAATAAACACACAAGTAATTCGCTACTATCACTTCACCTCTGTTTAAGTGTTATTACCTCTCCCAGGAACACTCTTCTTTTCTTCCTTCTCCTTCATGCAGCAAAACCTCAATCTTACCTGGGTTATTCTTTCCTATCACCCTCCTGGACACACTGTTTCCTGATTTTTCTCACTTGGAACACAGGGGGGCTGACTGGATCTGTATTTTTCAAACTTCAGCCACTTTTGTACTACTTTCTCGGTTTTTGCCTACCCACTTCTACTTTGATTTACTTATATTTGTCTTTAAACTGACAAATATAGATTGGAATAGATCCTCTGAGTAACAGAAAATCCCAAGTAATAGTAGTTTATAGAACATAGGAGTTTATTTCTCTCACAAATAAAAGTATGGGAAATTATCCTAAGTTGGTAGTCGCATTGGTCATCTGGGATCCATTTTGTTGCTCTTCCATCTCATGGACCAAGATGGCTACACAAGTTCCAGCCATCAGGTCTGCATCCTGGCAGCTGGAACAACAAAAGAAGAAGGAAATCATGTCCCCTTCCTTTAAGAACACTCAATATATTTTGCCTACACACCACCTCCTCTGACAGTCTAAGGGCTTACCATTACACTTAGTCACACCTAAGTGCAAGGGAGGCTGGGAAATGGGATCCTTATTTAAAGGGCACTGTGCCAGGTACTACCCCAGTAGGAGAAAGGGAGAGTAAATATTAGAGGAAACCAGCAGATTATGTTACCCCAATTTTATAGACATTCATATTTTTTTCTCTCTCACTCTTAGCAATAGTATCCATAATATCTCTGGTTTCACGGGCTAGTTATATATTTTTCTAAAACACATTAAAATACATACCTAGCCATTAAAATGAATAGATATATACATATAGGGGTACATGTATAGGTACAGATATAGACATACTCTAGAGGGTGGGACACTGTTACCTTCCCCAGTGACCCAGGCCTCTCGGTACCTATGTAACACCTAAAATCACGTTATGCATCATTATTCTTTGAAAAACTCTAGATTAAGTGATGCTCTAATATTCTAGAAAAGTGTGCGCTCACGCTCTCTCTCTCTCTCTCTCTCACACACACACACACACACACACACACAGAGACTCAGACATCACCAGATAGATACACAAGGAGGAAACTGATTGAAGACTTGTGGCACGCCAACATAACCACAATAACCTCCCCAAGGGTCTCTGTTTTTGATCTTTTCCCCTTTGCACATGGGAGCAGCCAAAGAGAGAATGTTTGCAAAATGGAAATCTGATCATATCATCCCCCTGCGTATCACCTACTGCAGTGTGCATGAGGGGGTCTCCTCGGGTTCAACCATATACACTCAACAGATGACCATAAGCCACACTTGGTGTTGATCTACTCTGAAGGCTATAGGACAGGAACCTTAGCTTGCTAGCAGAGCACTCAATGAATGCTAGCAACAGGAGCTTCTCTCATTGGGGGGTTCTTCCTGTCTGCCAGCACAGTAAAGCACGGGTACAAGGAAACGAGATCCCATCAGCGGGTGCTGGTGGACCTGCCTGGTTACATGAGTCACCATGTTCAGGAAGCCCAAAGTAGGATTTTCCACCAGGTATTTACTGTTCGTTCCAGTCCAAATGAAGTTACCAATCTCTTGATCCTTGTTTTTAAAAAAATTATATAGAACAATTTTAGATTTAAAGAAAAAATTGGGAAGGTAGTACAGGGTTCCCCTAGACCCAGTTTCCCCTATTATTAATTCTTAGGTTGGTACAGGACATTTGTTACAATTAATGAACCAAAATGGATACATTATTATTAGCTAAAGTCCACACTTACTCAGAGTTCCTTAGTATTTACCTAATGTCCTTTTTCTGTCCAGGATCCCACTGGGGATACCACGCTACATTTAGTTGTCACGTCCCTTCAGGCTCCTCTTGGCTGTGACAGTTTTTCAGACTTGCCCTCTTTTTGATGACCTTGACCATCCTGAGAACTGGTCAGGCATTTTGCATAATGTCCCTCAATTGGGATTTGTCTCGTGTTTATCTCATAATTAGGCTGGAGGTTGTGTGTTTTGGGAGGAAGACCTCAGAGGTAAAGTGCCATTCTCAGGATAGCACATCAAGGGTACATACTATCAACATAAACTGACTGTTGATGTTGACCTTGATCACGTGGCTGAGGTAGGCAGGTTTGTCATGTATCTCTCTTATAAAGTTACCGCCTCCTCACAGTGTCCTCCCTGAAGGGCACTATGCTCAGCCCACCCTTAAGAACTGGGGAGTTATGTTCCCCCTCCTTGGGAATGGAGTATCTACATATTTGGAATTCTGTGTGGAAGATTTATCTTTTCTCCCCCTTCTTTTTCATTTGTCATACTTTAGGCTACAATCCATTATTATTTATTTGATCAAAATTGTCCAGCTTTGGAATGCTCTCAATGCCCTCCCAATGCCCTCTGAAACACCCCCATCATTGTGTGTGTATGTGTGTGTGTTGTGTGTGTACTGAAGGACCGCCTCACTTCCCGCACTCTAACTTGTTCCACACTCATCTCCTATATGTCCTGCTCCAGTCCCACAATCAGCCCGTTTCTTCCTGGTTCCTTGTGTTGGTGGATGGTATTAGAAACCAAGTTTGGGCACCACGTGTGCTCTCTGCAATGTAGTATCATTGTCTAGGCTCTCTGAGCTGACAGAGGAAGGAAATGTACATGTGTATACTAACTAACCTGTGTGCACACACATAAGCCATGAATATTTCTGTATGTAATCTTCTGCAGCTAAATTAAGCTAAATATGAGTTCATACTGATAGCTCCAGTTGTTGTTGGTTTTTTTTGAAGATTTCATTTATTTATTTCTGAGAGAGAAAGAGAGAGCGCAAGCAGGGGGAGGAGCCGAAGGGGAGGGAGAGGGACAAGCAGACTCCTTGCTGAGCAGGGAGCCCAGCGGAGGGCTAGATCCCTGGACCCTGAGATCTAGACCTGAGCTGAAGTCAGACACTTACCCACTTAACCATCTGAACCATCCAAGCACCCCTGACGTCTCCAGTTCGAATCAATTACCACATGGCTCATTCCAGCCTCTTCCTCAGGGGTCATTTTTATCATAGCAATGTTGCCTAGTAACATAGTGGACATATGTTTATCTGTTTCCAAGGAAACAGAGCTAGATAGTTAACCAAAGGTCAAATTCTCCTGCAAAAGCAGAAGAGGTTTTGTTAACCCTTTACTCACGGGCATCAGTGGTTCCCACTGCTCTGTGGATAAGAACAAACTCCGTGGCCTAGGAGTTCTGCAACCACCTGGCTTGCCGACGACAGTCCAGCCTCATCTCCTTCCATGTTTCTCCTTGGCAACCACCTCTGCCAAGCCTCACGCCATCCTACTTCTCTCTCAGGGCCTTTGCGCATGCCAGACCCTCTGCTAGGCAGGCCTCTCTTCCCTGCCCTCTTTATCTGGCTGGCCCTCTTCATCCTTTGGACCTCAGCCCAATCCTTGCTTCTGCAGGGGATCCATCCCCATCTCTGGGACTAGGTCGGCACCCTGCCCCAGGCTTGGCACAGCACTGCCTGCTTTTGCTTTATGACATTTACGACGGAAGAGGTGTTACATTTTCTCGCCCTTTTCTCCCAGTAGAATATGAGCTTCTTGAGGGTACGGCTGAAGTTTCCTTAGTTAACCAGTATATAACAGGCACTCTAAGTAAATATGGGCTCACTTGCTTCATTCCTCATTTAATAAGTATTTATCAGGGACCTTCTATGAGTTGGCCTCTTTTCGAGTCTGCAGGATACAGGAGAGTGGGAAACAGGCAAAGCTTCTGCCTCCGGTACTTACTTTTTAGCGGAGGTGACAAAAAACAAACAAATAAGCTCTTGGCAGGCGTTGATCAATGCTACGGAGAAAAATTCAGACTTAAGGAGTAAGGGATGCTGGGGCAGTGCTGGTTTTAAAAGGATGGTCTGAGAGGGAGTCTCTGAGACGGGGGCATCCGACCAAGGACTTAAAGGGAGTTGGGGAGCAAGCTCTGGGGCTATCAGGCCTTAGAATGTTCTGGGAACAGGCAACAGCAAAGACAAAAGCTCTGGGGCAGGACTGCGCATGACTGTGGGAGGGGCCTGGGAGCGCTTTACGCTGAGGTCTCAGCCAATCAGCAGAGTCCTTACTCCGTCCATTCCACAGATGATACCACCCAGGGTTGTGGCAGTGCTGGGAGACACGCGGGAGTCTGGCCTCACACCTAGCTTCCCCGCAGAGTCCAGAACAGGAGGCCAGACCTCCGAAGGCAGGGAGAGACTGAAGCCTCCCCATTCCCGAGGTCCCTCCCAGGTCTCCACCACCCCGGCCTCAAAGGCGCAGGCCCTCAGTCTCCAGGAAGGCCTCTGGCATCCTGCTTGGCAGGGACCGCACAGGCCTTCGGAGCAGGACGTGTCAGGCTCTCCCATGAGGTGGCTAAGGAGTCAGGACAGGACATCCTCTTCTGCCTTTCTTTCCAGGTGTCCGAACTCGTCCGATCTTCTGAAAGCCCCCCAAGCCCGCATTTTCATGATCCCACTGACAGAGGTGAGCCCCGAGGCTCACAGAGGTGAGATGACCTCGCTGAGGACATGCAGGTGAGCTGGCCTCCAAGTGTTCGTGGAAACTCCATGATCTCCGGACCGAACTTCCCTCGGGGCTTGTCCTGGGCCTTCAGAGGCGGAGTGTCACCTTCACTTTCGTGCTCTGGGCCCCTCTCTTCATGCCGCCTTAATCTAGGCCCTGTAGAGGAAAGAAACAGCTAGCGCCTACCCACCTTTCATCCACGCATACAGGTTCTAGGGGATCAGACAGGGACCCTGTGCTCCAGGAGTGGCCAGTCGGATGAGGGAGGCTGACCCGCAGAGAAAATAACTTTCAGAGATCAGAGCGATAGTGCAGGCAAAGGACCGGCGCAGCCGACTCCCCTGAAGTCGGCTTCCCAGGGGAGAAGGCACTGCAGCTAGGCCCTGGAGGGCTACGGTGTGTGTAGCCATGGGCAGTTCCCCAAGAGAACACCCACCTTGGACTGTGCACCTCACTGTCCCACAAAGAGCAAGGAAAGGGAGGGGGGTTCGTCAGAAGCTTCCTTTCAGCCTTCAGGTGGCGCCGTTGAGCCACGGAGCCGCACGCGCCTGGGAAGACTGTCCCGACCTCGGGACCTGGGAGAGGACCCAGGTCTCACCTGGGGGCTGTGCGCGTAGGAGCGGGTCGGGGCGGAGGGAGCGTCGCGACTTTGCACGGCGGGGGCAGCTTAACGGGGTTGCTGGGGGGGTGGGGAGGCAGACGGCGGGGGAGGGGTCTCCCTCAGCACCCACCCCCGCGCCCCGCCCCTGCACCCGGCCCCGCGGGCTCAGAGCTTCAATTCCCAGAGCCTGGGCGCGGGCGAAACAGATAAGCCCTCGGGGGACAGGGAGGGGCTGGAGCCCGATCCCCCGCGGGCCCGACACCCAGCCTGCTACCCGCCTCCCGGTCCCTCCCCGCGCTAACTCTCCCGGCGCCCTCGCCCGCCGCGGGCGGAGCTCGATCGGCGGCGCTCGGAGCTCCCGGGCCCCCGCCCCTGCCCCTCCTTCCCCGGAGCCCCCAGCGGCCGCCGCCGTAAAGCCCCGCGCGGCGCGAGCAGGTACGTGCGCCTTGGTGGCGGCTCTGGGCCGGGTCGGACCGGGTCGGGGAGGGGGCGGGAGCCGGGGAGGATGAGGCAGTGGCGGCCGGGCCCGCGCGCGCCCGGGCTGCGACGCAGCGGAGACACCGGCGGCCGGGCGCCAGTGCTGGGAGGCGGGCGGGCGCCCGGGGAGGACTCGCCCCTGCCCTGGCCCGCGGGCCGCCGGTGCCCGCGTCTCCCGCGCGCGGAGACGGGGAGGGAGGCCCGGCACAGGTACGCACGCGGACCGGGAACGGCGGGGGCCAGCAGGAGGCCGAGGGCCCCAGGCGTGGATGGCCGGCAGGGGAGAGCTAGCCTGACCTCGCGGCCCGGCCGAAGGACACGCGGCGAGGGGACCCGGGCGCACGCCGGTCCCCGAGGAGCCGGGCCTCCCCGGGCCGCCTGGCCGCTCTGCTACTGGCGCCGCCCGGCCCGGTCCGGCCTGGCCCAACCCCGCCGCGTTTGTGGTCAAGGGCAGGAGCAGGGGGTGTGAGCTGCGGGCAGGCGGGCGCGTGGTGCGGCTGGCAGCCGGGGTGCGGGGGTTTTCAGCGTGGAACTTTGGGTATAACAGCGTGGACCTGCGTGTGCGTATGTGAGCGCCCCGAGGCTTTGTGTACAACTCGTGCGTGTGTGTATCGATTGGGTTTTGTGAAGCTTCACCCACGGCCGCTGTGCGTCTGTCTCCCCGCGTGTTAGTGCGTGTGCGGTGAGAGGGTGGGGTGCTGGGCTCCCGGAGGGGCTCGGTGGGTGCCCTCTGGGGGGGGGGTAGTTAACTGTGTGTGCGTAACAAGCTCTACCCCTTCCCTGGGTGTGAGTCCCAGTGTGGTCTGCGGATCTGTGGGTTGCACTGCGTGGCTTCCCAAGTCTCTGGGTGTTGCCTGTAGAAAAGGTCTTTGGGGGTGTGAATGTGGATCCGGGGTGTGTCTTTCGGTTCTGTTGGGCTGCAGATGAAATTGGAGTGATTGGAGCGGTACTGGTACTGTTGGCGGAAGGAGGGGTGTGTGGTGAACAGTGGACACCAGCATCTTTGTCAGTTTCTGCTTGTGTGTGTATGGGGGGGTGGTAATTGGGCATTCCCATGTATGACTGGTGGGGACTGGTTGGGATCTCTGAATCTCTGTGGGAGACATCACAACTCCGGGTGACAGGGAGCCTTTTTTTTTTTTTCTCTGCCCTTTTCCTACCTCTGGCATCCTGAGAAAAAGTTTCGGATTCCTGCTAGCTGAAAGCCCTGCTCCCAGAATGTGGGTGCCCTTAGTTTCCTTGGGATACGGAGGTATTAGCATGGGTGCTGAATATCTGGGTGGAGGGGGGCACATCTGGACACCTAGTGGACAGGAATGGTCACAGCCCCTCCCTGTTTGTGGTGGCACTCAGGAAAATGATTTTGGTGCTAAGACTGGGGGAAAAAAAAAAAAAGGCCAGCCAGCACACCACACCACACCACACCATACCTCTCCTCTCCGTTTACTGGAAAGTGGGGACAGCCTGGGCAGAGCCTGGCTCTGAGTAGATACCCTGCTTCCCTGGGGTGGGGGAGGGATTGTCTTCCCTGGGGCCACTTGCCAAGCCATTCCTGAGGGCTGGCTGTGTTCCAAGCCAGGGGGCTGGGACCTGGACAGGATTCAGACACATCCCTGCCCTCAAGCTGCTCTCTGTGGCCTTAAACAGTGGGACCAAGTAGAGTCTTTGGGTGGGGGCTGGAAGAGCCAGTGAGGGAGGAATGATGCCACGGGTGCAGAGAATGCAGGTCTGCAGGTTTGTAAGAACAGTTCTTAGGGAAACCATGTTCATCTTCTGACCCCCGGGGGCATGCCAGGGGAGCTTGCTCCGGTTTGTAAAGTGGAGGTAGTAATTCCTGCTCGTGGGGCTGGTAAAGGTTACAGGAGAGAGTCTGAGCTGAAGTGCCTACTGTTAGGCGGGCGCTCAGTAAACGTTTATTAAATTGGAACTCAGGCAAGAGGGCCATGGTGCTAGGAATGGGTTGTAAGTGGAAACAGGCTTTGTACTCACATGAAAGGCCCGGTGTGTGCTAAGAGGAGGTGTCTGCTGCAAAGTCCACGTTGGAAGCAAGATCAGAAGGATTGAAAAACGTGCCTTCTTGCACTGAGGTTCCATGAGTTTCATTCATTCATTCGTTCCGTTCATTTGCACTTCATTTGCTCATATTCTCTCTCTCACTCACACACACACACGCATGCACGCACGCATGCACGCACACACACAGAACCACAGGGCACAGGATAGTAGTCAGGTTTGGAAATGCAGAGAAATGTCTTGACTTGTGTGTATGTGTGTATAGACATACCATGGCATGTGAGCTGCTCTGTACCTGGGGGTCTTTGTATGTAGGACACTGGGACTTGGGTCTGTGTGCCTGGGGCCCTGGGCGTGTCCTGCCCCCAGGATGTCGGTGTGTGCAGGGAAGGCTAAGGTGGGGAAGGGGCCTGAGCTGGGAGCTGGGAGCTGGGGCAGCACTGGCCGTCCACTCCAGTGGAGGGCGGCTGTGAGGGAATGAGAGCCTACGTGGGCCAGAGTCTTCCATTTTACGAGAGAAGCCAGGAATCCAAAGTTTAAAATGTAAAATCTTTTGCTTTTTATATATTGGCAACCACTTCAAAAACAAGTGAACAGACCAGAAACAACAAAAAAGCAAAACTTCTGCCAGCCAAATATGGTCCGTTGGCTGAAGCTGGCATTCTCTGACAGGAATGGACATGTGCTGTCTGTGTGTGTGGGTGTGTGTTCGGATCCTTGGGTGGGGTGTCTCCTCTTTGAGCGGACACTGCCCCCTCCTACCCTCCCCCTCAGCTCCCTTCTTTGATCCCCATCCAGGCCCCTGCCAGCTTCTACATCCATAAAGGCATTGGGCTTTGACCTCAGTTATGGCTCTCAAATGGGCTCCTTCCTCTTCACCTTCTCAGCCACCACCCGTGCCGCCCCCGACCACAGAAGATTCCTTCCAGGACTCCTGATCTCTGCCCTTCTCCTGTCCTGTCTTCCACGTAGGAAGGAGCCAGAGAGAGCTTCCTGAAAACTAGGCAGATATCAGCACTCTCTGCCCACACCTCAACTCCCTGGCTCCTTAGTCTGGCCTCCAGAGTCCTTTGAGGGCTGGTGCCAGCTGCCCTCTGAGGCACCCCTCTTTAGAATGCCTTCACCACGCCCCCGAGCTGGGGGATTTCCACTCATCCTCTGAGGTCCAGTTCAAATGTGATCAACTTCTAGAAACTTCCCTGGCTTTCTTCTCTTTGTCCGCATACCATCGTCCTCATCTCTGCCCCTCTCCTCACCCGTAGTCACACTTGTTTCATTAATTGAACTGGCTGGGGCCTTACATTATTTTATGAACTCCCCACATCAACCCTAGGAGGGAGGCATTTCACTTATTCCCATTTAACAGATGAGAACATTGAGTCTGGAGGGGTCACATCACTTGCCCAAGTTGGAATGGTGAAGCTGGGCTTTGAACCTGAGACTCACTGTGTGAATGATAGCTTACTGACCACCTACTGTTCTGAGTCCTTTGAATGGATGATGTCAATTGCTACGCCGGTCCCATTAAGTAGGAAGGAGTAGTGTTACTATCACTTAATAGTCCGGGAAACTGAGGCCAGAGAGGGTAAGTAGATTGTCCAAAGCCATGTGCCAGCCAGTGATGAAGCAGGGTCCTGGCCTGGATTGGATGACTCTGTCATTGTCTGAGTCCCCATCTCCACGTCTATCTGGCAGGCTTTCGCAGGTGGGAACTGTGCCCGGCCATCCTCACATCGCTCCCAGCCGAGCCTGAGGCCCGGCGCCAGCAGGCTCCTGGTAGAGGTTTGTTAAATTTGCCTTTCTCTCTTCTCTTCTAGCTGCCAAGGGCCAAGGGATGAGTGGGGGCCCACCTTCCCAATGGCATCTCCCCCCGGTCTGGAACTGAAGACACTGAGTAATGGCCCCCAGATCCCAAGGAGACCAGCTTCTCTGGGCCCAGCGGCTGCGTCCAGGGAGGGTGTGGAGAACATCTGCTTTTCCTCAGAGGAGCACGAGACCCATTTCCAGAACCCAAGGGACACCAGACTGGGTAGATCCCCCAGTCCCCCAGCGGGGGGCTCCTCACGGCCCCGATCCCAGCGATCCCAGCGAGACGATCTATCCCTGCGTTCTGAAGAGGGGCCGGGCCTGGAGCCTGTGAGCCGCCCAGTGGATTACGGCTTTGTTTCTGCTCTGGTTTTTCTGGTGAGTGGGATCCTCCTGGTGGTGACAGCGTACGCCATCCCCCGTGAGGCCCGCGTCAACCCTGACACAGTGACTGCGCGGGAGATGGAGCGACTAGAGATGTACTATGCCCGCTTGGGCTCCCACCTAGACAAGTGCATCATCGCGGGCCTGGGGCTGCTCACTGTGGGCGGCATGCTTTTGTCAGTGCTGCTGATGGTCTCCCTGTGCAAGGGGGAGCTGTACCGCCGGCCCACCTTCGTCCCTGGCAGGCGCTCCCGGAAGACCTATGGCTCCATTAACCTGCGCATGAGACAGCTCAATGGGGAAGGGGGCCAGGCGCTGGTGGAGAATGAGGTTGTCCAGGTTTCAGAAACCAGCCACACCCTCCAGGGCTCTTAAGTAAGAGCCCACCCTATCTGGCTGCTTTGGCTTCAGGGCTGCAAGGCCCCCTGAGAGCCTGGGGTTGCAGATTTAGCTCCACAGAGGGCCCTGCAGGAGGGGCCTTGGGTGCTGGAGGGGGAGTCCTGGGGCCAGATCCAGGTGGCAGGTGGGAGAGCGCCCCCCCATCTGTTGGCAGCTTGAGGTTTTGCATTATTTGGAGGATGGCTTCTGCTGCTAAAAATACAAAAGTTTGGAAACCACTGCCCATGGAGGATGAGGTTTCTTGGCGTTTCCAAGGATTGAGAGCCATCTGAAAGGCTGCCCCTCCTGTTCCCCATGCCTTGGGGAATTTCGGAATCTCTGTGGTCCTCATCAGCCAAGTGTGGGTTGTTGGGTGACCTTGGAGGGACCCCCTTTTAGCCCTGTCTCTTGGGAGGTGGCTTACCGACGAGAGGAGAAATCAGTACTGAGGTGACCGTCCTCTCTCCAGGTCTCAATCCCCCACCTGTGAAGTGAGAGGGCTGGGCTTAATGATCCCCAGGGCCCCTCCAGTTCTGCCCAAGGAATGGGAGCCCAGTAGATCTCTGCCTCTGGCCACCTCTACAGGAAAGAGGGTGTTCAGCAGCCACTCACCATTCTTTGTGCCATTTTCTGGTCTGGCTCCAGTGACCACCACTGTCACACATGCAGCAGCTCACATGATCCTGCCGGGGAGCCTCTTAAGTCCCCTGGTTAGGCAGGGTTCAAGTCCAAAATTGGCTACAGCCTGATTTGGATCTTGGGATTGAATTACCTACAGTGACCAGATCTTAGCACACGTCTAGCAAGGTCAAGTGCATAGTTTTCACCAACCCCCCCGATAGGAGGGCTTTGTTGTATTTCCGTGGACATGATGTGGGCTTCCAGGATCTCCCCCTTCTTAATATTATGTCTCCATGCCTCACCTTATTCTGGTAGCAGAAAAAAAATTTTTTTTTTTAATGCCAAATTTGTAACCTCCCGATACTCCCCTTTAGCAGTAAAGTGAGTCCCAGTGTATGTAGGAGAAATCAGGTATGTTCTGGTGGCTTAGAAGCTCCCAATGACCACTGTGTGTCCCGTTTTTCCTGTGGCATGTTTACAGGCTCTGTCCAGACTCTTTAAACTACTGACCAGGAAAGAAGTGGGCCATGGTGGGGGGGAGCTCAAGGTGCTTGAGGACTGGAGGAGGGATTGCCCCATATGAACGACCCTAGGGGGCTTCGAGAGTACATGCCTTCTAGGCCCCCCTGGTGCGAAGACTCTGACGCGGTCATTTCTGTGAGTCCCCTGACCCCACACAGATCATACTCCGTCTCTATTGGCCGTGTGAGTCCTGGATCCTGACTGTCTCTTGGGAGTGGGAGAGGCGGGGTGGGAATGGGGTCTGTGGGCTAGAGTAGCCCCGATTAGCTGTAACCTGAGCCTTCACTCTGGTGAGCTGAACATCTGGGCAATGTAACATCACAGCTTCTAGGACAGATCAGATATCTGCTCCTGCTGGCGGGTTTTGCCAGGAGCAGAGGGTTGGGGGAGGCCTGGAGGGGACAAGGGCTCTTCAGTGTGGCCTGCCGGGTTCCCTTCCTGGCGCTGAAGGGCTGTGGTTTGAAAAGAACAAAGCCTCAAGTGGGTAGAAGATGCCCAAGTCAGGGCTTCCCTGTTGTGTCGCTTCCCCCACCCGCACTACAGGGGAGGAGTGCAAGCAACAAAGCGGCAGGAGCCGTTCTAGGTAAACTACAGTTTGAGCTGAACATTCCAAATGATGGGCTGAGGCCTTTCCAGTCCCTACAGTGATGATAATACAAATACTGGTCCAAACCATGTGGATTACCATGGCGGCAGCAGGGGGCGCGGGGGGTGGGGGAGGGCTTGTTTCACTCAAACCTGTTGAGTGGATGCATCTGGGACCATTAGTGCCTACCAGTTTAAAGGCAGTGAATTGTATTTAGAGGCTAAGTGTGTTGGAAGATGGAATCCCGGGAATCTCAGGTTCTCTCCAAGTCAGAGAAGCCTGCTTTGCATCCTAATGCAGAACCTCCTTTAGAAAATGTGTATAATGGATCGAGGCAGTCATTACCTTGTCAGTAAATTAAGAAAACTTGAGAGATGCCAAAAACATTTCCTCAAGACTGCAGCTGAGCTCTCCCAGTCAGTGGGGCAGAAGTAGGTTTAGGAAAGAATCAGAGAAGAGCACAGCACAGGGTGCCGAGAACTTTCTTTTTAGGTTTTCTGGGGGGTAGGTGTGACGTCTCAGGGGACCCTCTGGTCACTGGAACGTGCTTTGCTTGCAGGAACTGCCTCTCCTACCTGACATGCTACTGGGGTCCCCCCCCCCAAACTTGTTTCCCGTGTTAGATATCTGCTTGAGTTGGTAAACCTGGCTTTAATCCAGGCTCTGCCATTTCCTGGCTGTGTGACCTTGGGCAAGCTACTCAACCTCTCTGAGTGTTGTGTTCTTTATCCCACTTTATGAAGTGGGAGATTTATGAGGTCCAGTCACTAAGGTCACTCCTTTCCCTCTTCAGTTTGGGATAACTGTCTTAGGCCTAAAATCTGCCTTTTCTCCTACATCTCCTTCCTACCCAGGAGCACATCTGCTTGGTTCTACATTAGGAATCTGCCCCCTGACCACCCACCAGCCACAATTACCGGCTCCACGCTGCACATCACTATTCTAATTTCGCTCCTGTCCATGCTCTGGGCCCAGTTCATCTTTGCTCTGCAGCCAGACAGATTTAATTGGGTCAGGTCCCTCCTCTGCTCAAAACCCTCCTCTAGCTCCCTATCACTCTGGGCAAAGGCCAAAATTCTCCCGCTGACCAGAGGTGGATGTACTGTTCAGGCCCCTCACTTGCCCCAGGCACCCTGAGTCCAAATTTTATTTGTAATTTTGATCTTTTAAAAGGATGGTCTCTTAAATTGCATATATTCAGGTCCCCCTAGATGTGGGTCCATCCCCCACGGCGGCCCATGAAACCCTACACGATCCAGTCCCTGTGGCTCTCTGACCTTATTTCTCACCCCTTGCCTTCTTGCTTAGCCCAGCCACACTTTCCTTGCTGTTCCTCAGCCCTGCCAGGCACACTCCCACCTCAGGGCCTTTACACATGCTACCAGGGAGGCATTTCCCCTTGATAGGTGCAAGGCCCACTTGCTCACCTCCTCAGGGGCTTTATTCAAATATTACCTTTTTCAATGAGTCCTCTGCTGACTGCTTAATTAAAATAGCACCCTCCCCCCCAACTCAACCTCATTCTCTCTTTTCATTCCCTGCTTTATTTTTCTTTAGAGCACTAATCGCCACTCCGCCAGCTGTGTTTTATGCTTCTTGTTTCTCTAACCCACCAGCTCCCCCACTGGATTGCAAGCAGAATGAGGGCCCAGGGCTAGAACAGTGCCAGATACCTGGTGGATGCTCAGTGTTGAATGAGTGAATGAATGAATGAATGAATGAATGAATGAAACCCATGTTTCCTCCACCTGCTGTGTGGCAGCCAGGCCCTGGGCAGGGCCCCAGAGACCCACAGGCCCTACCTCACTCCCTGGAACTCCCTTTAGGGCAGAATATCCTGTGGCTGGAAGGAGGGACAGTTTGTCCCTGGGACCTGAAGTTGGAGCTTCGGAACCCATTTGCCTTCCTCTCTCGGGCCCTTGGTACTGCTTTATGTGGGATAGGTAGAGGGCTTTCTCCTCTGATGGAACAAGACTGTTCTTCCCCAGCCTTATTGGAGATGGGTTCCAACTAGTCTTGGGGGACATTTACTGGCTACCTAGGAGCCTGTGAGATTCACCAGCCTGATTATCTCTTACTCAAGAAACTTGAATGCCCAGGCCTGGGCCTTTGAAACAGTAATCCGTCTTCACCTCTGCTCACTGACACCAGGCATCCTGAGTCTTCAGGCTGAAAACATCTGCTGTCTGAGATCCCATCGTTATTGCTCCCTTCCTTGAGAATAAGCTTTACCTTCTCTGGGATGCTCTTCAAAATGCCTCCCTAGGTACATGCACACACCCACACGTGTGCAGGACACATACTTGTGCATGCACCTGTGTGTGTGTGCACGCACAGGTACCCCCGACTTTCTCTTATTTCACCTAGCTCAGAAGCCAGGACACATACTCTTCTGAAACAGCTCCAAGCCAAAGCAACCTCTGGATTACTGAGAATGTATTCTTTCTCCAGAAGCCACAGGCCTTGCGGTTCCCAGGCTGCTAACCTCATAGCAACAGTCAAGTTTCCCCTGTCCGGGTAATGCTGGTGTCTCTATCCTTCCTGCTTCCCTGTGGGGCACAGGGGAAGAGATGTCCACAGAATGTTTCCACCAGGCATTTGGGGAGGGGACTGTATGGTCTTGGCTGGGAACCAGAGGAGCCGGGTCCTGCAAGTCACCCTTCCCTGGGGACCTCTGGGCCAATCACCTCCTCTTTGGTCCTCCAGAATGAAATCGGAAACCTTTCCACTCTGCCTTGTCTGGGGACTGAGGAGATAGGGAAACACAAGCAAAGGCATTGCAAAGTTAAGAGCATGTGACCCCATGTCTGGAGAGCTTTGTAGGGGCAGGAGGAGGGAGGGGGAAGGGAGGCATTATGAAGCCATACGAGCTGGAACTCTGTCTTCGAGGGAAATAGGGTGTTGGTGGCACTGATGAAGTCGGGCCTGTTGGTTTCCCTGGGAGAGAGTAGACTCCCCTTGATGTCCCCAGGGAGGTAGATATTGGCTAAGGGAGGGAAAAGCTTGCTGAGACCTTGCCCTGGTTGGAGTGGCCAGGAGCTCCTTGTTAGTGCAGTTATGTTAGATTACTGGTCAGGTATTGAGTATCTTTAGGGATGGAACATAGTAGAGTTGGAGAGGATTTAATCAAGAGGCTCCCCCTGCTTCCAACCCCTATTCTTTAAGATGAGCCAATGTCCCAGTGGCCCTCTGTATATTCTCTTTGGCCTGAATACCCTCTTCCCCAGATCATTCCTCTTCCTGGGTTAGGTCATCCAGGAGCCAATGAGAAGTAGGCCTAGGATATCTGAATTGTGCTGCAGGTGGCGGGATTATTGCCATCTTTCTCCCAGGAGGCCTTGCACTTCTGAGCTTTGTCCCTACTCAAATTTCAGAGGTTTGGGGGCATGGCCCCTCATGGAGTAGGTCCACTGAGATGGCCCAACTCCGGATATGGGAACTGGCTCTGGATTCTGATCACCTGGATGCTTGGTGGATGTCTAATGTCCCCAAGCCTTTGTTTTCTCATCCTATAATGGGCTGCTAATAACAGCACCTTTCCTAGAAGGCATGGGGAGCAGTAAATGAGTAAAGTCAATACAATTAGCTATTCACATTCATTCATTTGCATCTAACCAGCATTCTTCCCTGGGCAAGGCACTGTGGGGACACACTGCCCCTGCCCCTAAGTTAATCACAGACTGCCTGGGGAAACCGGACAGTGCACACCAGGCTGTGTGTGTGCATGCGTGCACACCCAGAGGAAGTATCTGATTAAGTTGGGGTCAGAAAAGGCTTTCCTGGAAGGGATAATGAATAATAGGAATCTTAAATAGGGAGGCAGTGTCTGATATGAAGAGAGTGTCTGATAGTGGGGAACAGGAAGGGTGTACTGGGCAGGGAAACAGCATGAGCAGAGGCTCGGCGGCACACAAAGCCTGGGGTTTACTGGGGAGGGAGGTCTATAGGTTCTGTGCTGGAATGCAGTGAGGCATGCTGAAGGGCAGGCATGTCATCATGGGGTGACCATAGCCCTCTGCTCACAGAGGTGTTATGAGGACTGTGTTTGCACAGGTGCAGGGCAGGGCATGGGGCCTGGTACATGGTGAGAGCTCACTGCTGACCATCATGACTGCCTGCAGATGCATGTGGCAGGAAGACACTTATGATGGCAGATGTACTGTGGGGTGACACTGGCACTGGGGAGGCCAGTCGGTGGGACTGTGGTCTCCAGCTGCAGCCAGAGGACATGACCTGAATCTCCAGGCTCCGTCTTGGGAACCCATTCCTTCTGTGCCTTCAGACTGCCCAGGTTGAGGTGCTGGCTCACCTGGGCCTAGGGGGAAGTTAGTGAGTGGAAGCATCTTCTGACAGGGAAGCTGGCCCCAGGGGAGTAGGGAGGGCAGGGGAAGAAGGTGCTGCCAGCAGACCTCTTCCCAGGGGGTGGGGCACCTGGGCCAATACTGACTTAGCATCAAGGGCATTCAGCAAAGGCCACGTCCCTCCCTCTCCCAACTCTACTTCTCCAGTCTCCCTAACCTCCTCCTCTTTGGCTCCTTTCTTTGTGTCCACATCTTTCACTGAAGCCATTGCTGGGGGCTAAGAGCTCATAGGTGAGTTGTCACTATCTGCTGACTCCCTTTTATCCCCCTGACTCCCCTCCTAAGAGTCCCCACCCTCTCCCATCACAGAGGAAAGCAGAGCCCACATGCCCTTGCCTGCAGGGCTCAGCAGGTGACATTCACGAATGTTGCAGGTGGCCCTGGACAGTGGGGGCAGGATTAAAGGGGTGCTCCCTTCAGTTCTGGCTGGCTGGTGCCCTGTGGTGGATGGGCTTGGGCTTCCCAGAGCTCTGGATCAGTCAAGAGCAACTTGGGCATCTGGACATTGTGGGTAAAAGGAACCTCATAGGGATTATCCCATGGCCTGAGAATTGTAAGGCAAAACTGAGGACACAGGAGTGTCTGATGAGATGCTGCCTGCTGGGCTCAAATATTCACCCCCTGTCCCCTGTCCAGGGCTTACTAAGTCACTCTGAAAGATAGGTACACCCTCATCAAGTGGACTGACCTCTGTCTCTTGTCTGGAGGCTGGAAGTACAAGGCCTGCAGACCACCCGAGTGCGGCCATCCGAGGATCCTTCTTCGTTCATTCTTTTAACAAAGACTTGAGCATCAATTCTTTGCTAGGTTTGGAGATAAAGTACTGAACAGATGAAAAACGTAGAGAGTACTCTGGAGAGGGTTGGAGATATATCTTCTGCAACTCAGGAGGTGTTCGTGAACAAGGAGATGAGGTCTGTCTTTGCCCTGGAGAACTTCGGACGTGAGAGTCCATGGAAATGGCCAGTGCTGGCTTTGAGGGAGAGTGTGTTGGGAAGGAAGGGCAAGCCTGCCTTCCCTCCTGGTGTTCTGAGGTCCAGAAAGGTAGGCAAATGGAGGACCCTGTGACTGGAAGGGACCCAATTGTTGGTGCAAGGAGGGGAGGGGAGGCTCGAGCTGTGGAGGGCACGGTGCCTGTGCAGCTGGCACATGAATTCAAGAAGCAGATGGGCTGTGAGCCTCTGGTGGACTGGACAGAAGCCCCCATCCTCTCTGAGGGTCTAGGACAAAGCTCTCATCAGCCCCCCCTCAAAATTATGCCTGCTGTTTACTAGGGACCCAGCATCAAAAAACCCACCCAAATCACCCTGTATGAACTAGAGCAAGAGCATCTCCCCCCACCCCCACATCATGCCAGGGAAGAGATACTTTGCTTTTGTTTTCCTTCTCCTCACCCTACCACAGAGGAAAAGCTACGGTCTAAAAGGTCAGGGGAGACCTCTTGCAACTCCAGTTTTAACAGGACGAGACCGAGTCTGTGAGTCAAAAGAGATCAGTTTGTTATTGCCTGAGCTGTAGATGTGGAGATGAGAAAGGGGGCACTGGCAGAGGTCAGCTGGATGAAAGAAAACTTTGTTTCATTTCATTGAACTGGCTATGCATTACACGACGTCAGTTATCCCATTCTTAAGTGAAATACCATGTTCTCTTTCTGCCAGGCCCTCTTCTAAGCATTTGCCTCTAACAGCTCATTTAAACTTCACAACCATCTTGCAGAGTAGGCGCTGTCATTCCTTCCATTGTGCAGATGAAGAAGCTGAGGTTAAGTGACTTGCCCAGGGTCGCACAGGGTGGTACCCTTCAGAGTCAAGACTCAAATTTAATAATATGCTATCATGCCTCTTACTACATTTAATAACATGCAGGCAAGGGCATGTTGGTAGGTGGATCTGGGCTGTGGGCTGCCACCTTGAGGCCTGTAATTTCAATGTGTTGGGAGCTCTGTGGGGGAGAGGATGAGGGAGTACTGGAGTACTGGCATGCACGGGAGTACTAAATTGGGCCAGGCCCGTGGCCCACTTGGAATCGTGGATTCTCACAGATGGGCAGGATCTTAGAGACAGTCAGGTTGACCTTTAATTCCATTTTACCTATGGGGAAAGACATAGAGGGGCAGAACTTGTCCAGGATCACCATGGCTCAGGCCCTATACCTGTCCCTCTCTTCATAGGCTTCTTATTGAATTTATGTCCTGGGAACCAAGAAGGCTACAGGATGAAACTGCGATCCCATGATTTTAGTCTGAAGGAAGGGAGGGCAGGACTGTCTAGAAGGGAGAACACCTAGCTCCAGGTCCCTTTCTCCTAGGGATGTCTGCCTGCCTGCCCCAGGAGTCTGCCATCCCAGGTTGGAGAGCCGCTGCCAGTCTGGCTTACCCTGGCCCAAAGGCAGCTGTGCAGGATGGTGCTGACCAGGGTGCTGAAGCTGGATAGGCCCCTTCCTCAAACACTCAGTCTAGCTGAGGGGAGAGGGAGGTTGAAGGCAAGAGACTTATTCTTTTTCCCTCAAGGATAAAAATTACTGCTTTGGGCAGTTTAGTGGAGCTACAGTTTCTGTAGGTCTGAGGCTGTGGGAAGGGCACTCAACTGCTCTGGACATGCTTTTTCATCCGTTCAATGGGGAGAGCAGCTCCTATCCTACTAAACTTAGAAGGCAGAGGTGATCATCTCTTGGGGACAGGTGACAGAGCCCTGCACAAACCCCAAGCCTATCTCTGGGGCCTGGTGACGGCTCTCAGGAGCTCACCCTCACAGAGGGGCTTCATAGGCCAGTTTCTTCTTCTGAAATGGGGGTTGTGCTGGGTAACTTCAGATGCTTCCAGTCTGGGTGCTCTGGGTGCTGTGACTGTAGGTGGAAGTGGTCAGGAGCATGATACACATCGCAGACCTGGGAGTCTTAGCCCATCCTGGGGCTTATGTTGCATTGTTCCCTTTTCACACAAGTCCCTGACAATTTTCCAGCTTCAGGAGTGAGTTTTGCACAGGGATCCATGCTCCTCCCCTGGAGAGGGTGGGGGGCTCTGAGTATAGCAGTTCTTCGAAAAGAGCACTGGCTTTAGAACCAGGCTGACCCAGGTTCCCATCTTGGTTCCACCATCCCTAGTGGGGAAGCCGAGCACATCAGCCACTGCTGTTAACAGTTTTCACCCTGCAGGGCTAGAGTCCTACATGAGGCTAGGAAAAACCAAGTACCCCGTGGGCACCAGATAAATATTGTTTCTTGCATTGGAGGGCAGCCTTATCCTAAGCCCTCAGCCTGATCCATCCATATGGCCTCAGTAATAACTACTGGTCCCCACTGAGCTCCAGGTATCTGTTTATAAGACACAAAGTTTGGTAGGACCCTGCAACAATCCTGAAGATAGAAATACAGCTGACTTTGCATAAAGCCATGTACCAGCGAAGGGAAGTCTGTGAGTCATACCCACGCTTGCCTGATTTCTCAGACTCCTGCTTGGCTTTGAGCATGGTGAGCCTATTAGACCTTTTCAAACCCTCTTTTTCTCATCTAGAGAGTGAGGACACTACCTCATTATGGTTGTTATGTTCTGAAGATATAGTGTATGCTATTTTAAAAGGGTACATGCATATTTAGATGCATACATGAAACACATATGAGTGACCCATAGAGGCAAGGGAATGGAGTGGGTACAGGGAGCAAAACTTGAAAAACAAAATGAGGGAGTTCTTGTGTGCATGAGTCATTGTGTGTCATGAACCAAGAAGACTGGCTGAATTCTTTGCACCTGACAGCCAGGTGAAAGGAAGCAATACAGGTATTACACCAGTGCATCTCAAACTTTGCATGTGCATGTGCATCACCTAGTGAACTTGATTCTCATTTATTATGTCTGGGGTGGACCCTGGAATTCTGCATTTCTACCAAGTTCCCAGGTGAAGCTGCTGGGTGCAGCCAGTTTGAGCAGCAAGGATATAGAGGGTCTTCCCTTTCCTTCTTGGGAATTCTTAAACTTGTCTGATCATACACATCTGAGGAACTCATAAAACAAAACAAAACAAAAAACAGATTTAAAAGCCTGACTGAAGAGATCTGGATCCATGTGTTGGTTGGGGCAGGATGTACTGTGTACTTGGAGCAAGCACCACAGGAGACTGTTAAGTTCCTGTTCAGCCATGGTACTCCTCTCTACCCTGGCCCCTGGTACAGCTGGACCCAGGACACAGAGTAGACAGAAGCAAAAAGAAACATGTCCAGCTCTAGAAGTGGGACGGAAACAAGGCAAAGGAACAGAAGATGGGGATGTGGGGGCTGCCAGAGGTAGGACAAGTGATCTATGGCATGTCACCGTTAACATAAAGATCTGGAATCAAACATTTCTTTTCCTTGTAAGCCACTGGGTAAACACAGAAAGTTCAAACCATGCAAAAGTAGTGCCGTGAACTACACTAGACCTGGAAAGGTCATGAGAATTTCCCTATAGCTCATCCTGACCAGAACCTTCCCAAATCAAACCCAACCCCTCTGTGGCATTCCAGCCACAGTACACCAAGGTGGCTACTACCAAAGCCATGCCCTGCTCCCTAGGGGTGACTGATTCTGGTCCCCATCTTGCTCAGCCTAGGTCAAATTCTTTTTTTAAAAAACAAACAGAAGACAAAACCACAATGAGATACCACTTCGCACCTACTAGGATGATTCTATGCAAGAACAACAAGTACTGGAGAGGATGTTGAAAAACTAGAACCTTCCTACCCTGATGGTGGGCATGTAAAATGGTGCAGCCAGTTTGGAAAAGTCTAATATTTCTTCAAAAAGTTAAACTGAATTGCCACACAATCGAGCAATTCCACTCCTAGGTATGTACCCAAGAGAAATGAAAATGTAGGTCTACACAAAGATCTGTACACAAATGTCCACAGCAGCATTGTTCACAAAGATGAAAAGTGGAAACAAACCAACAATTGTCCCTTAACTGCTGTGGCTAAAGAAAATGTGGTATATATTCCCACAATGGAATATTATTTAGCCATCAAAAGGAATGCAGTGCGGACAACCTGCTACAGCATGGGTATGAATCTTGAAAATGCGAAGTGGAAGAAGCCAGGCACAAAACGCCACACATTGTGTGATTCTACTGAGAACTGTCCAGAACAGGCAAATCCTTAGAGAGAAAACAGACTATTGGCTGCCCGGGGCTGGAAAGCGGAGCTGTGGGGATGACCCTTAATAGGTACCAGGGGGTTTCTTTTTGAGGTGGTGAAATGTTTGGGAATTGATGTGGTGATAAATGCACAACATTGTGAATACACTAAAAACCACTGAATCGCACACTTTAAAAAGGTAAACTTTATGGGTATGTGAAGTGTATCTCAATAAAGTTGTTATATATAAAAAAAGGAACAGGTTATTAAGTGCTGATTTTATTGTTAAGGCTCCCACCTTTCAAATTCCACAAGACATACCCGCAACCACTCCTGTTGGCTGCCTGGCGATTGCTGGCAGTTGGGAGGAGTGAAGTGGCCCAGACCACGAGCACAGACAGCATGACCTGAAAGTTCCTGAAGGCCCCGTTCACTACCCCCGGCACAACTAAGACATTGTCTGTGTTCCTCAGTGTCCTTGATACAAGGAGATCCATGCAAAAAATGGATGGCTGATTCTGCAGATGACAGTCACTGAAGTTTCTGTTTTCAGAAAAGAGAATTATGTATAAGACCATCCTTTTGACCTTTGCTACTAGAAAACCTAAGTGGCAAATTCATTGTTCCAATCTTCTTTTCCTCGAATCATGGTTCTAAAGTGATCTACTTTCCCTGCTTGTCTGATGGTTTCTAGTGTGATGTTTCTTTAGATGCTTCCTTTCATGATAAAGGATGCCTGTGTGACCAAAGTGCCCCACGTCCTTTCCACAACAGGAAAAATCCAGTTCCAAAACAAAAACGTTCCACCCATGTGCAGGCCCGAGGAAGACTATGACTGATGGCTGCATCTGTAGCTCTGCCAAACCTCTGCATCTCTCTCCAGAGTAGAAACGTTCTAAAGCTGCCGAGGTGGTCTTTTAATAACTCGGTGCTTGAGATGGGGTCTGCCAGAAATGCTCACACTAGCCTCCCCACAGGCCCCAGCTCAGTTTATCCCTGACCCACACTCGGACAGGCATTCCCCAGCTACAGCATATTAGCAGACACCTCAGGAAGTCTCTGGTAGCCTACCCTCTGCCCATAGATAAACAGTATGCCCTAATATCAGGGAAAGAACCCAAGGAGCTGAGAAGTAAAAGGACCCACCCATGGATGAAATGCTAGTTGTGGAGGGAAAGTGACTAATGCCTTGATCTCTTGCCTATGAGCCTGGTGCTCCATGGTGTTCTTTCCACTCCAGCACAGGGGTTCATCACTGACCACGTCTGTCAGGTCTCGGGCTGAAAAGGATCCGGAGAACACCAGAGGTCAGGCGGGCCTGGACAAAGGACACCGGCTTCCAGAGGCTGGGCTCCCTGCTCTTGCCAGAGTTCAATACCATACTCAGACAGAGCCCATGCTCCTTGGCTCTTCTTGGCCGGGCCCCGAGGGGCACAGAATTACTCTGTAGGTAAGTACCACACAGAGCCTCGAAATTTCATTCTAGAGGTGGCCCCATTCCTAGAGGTGGCCACACACAGAAGCAGACACCAGAATGTTTTAGAGTACGAAGGGTCCCCTCACATTTCATAGACAACAAGAAGGCCCCGCAAGGGGAAAGCCCTTAGGGTCAACTCAGTAAGTTAGCGGCAGAAATGAGATCAGCCTTCAGGTCTGTTTATTCTGCTTCAAGGCTTCCACTGTCTTAGGTACAGATGGACTGAGGACGCACACAGGCGGAACTAGGTCCCTTCTCGGAATGACGCAGGCTTTTTGCAATATGCCTGCCCTTGTGAAAGTCATCCTTGTGGCCCTACGGGGTTTTCAATCCCTCATTTTCGGCCTTGCAGCCACACTGGGACCCACCTGAGTGATGTCAGGAACCAGAAAGCAATTTATGAAGGGATGGGGCCTAAGAAACAAGAACAGGCCCTGGGTAGGAGAAGAGTCATTTAGCCCCACAAAGATTTAAACTCTAAAGTCTCAGAAATGGAAAGAGCTGGGCAGTAAAGAACAGTGGGAGACTGGCAACATGATTTTTGTATTGACATTTGGTTCTTATAATAACATCCAAAATGTGTTCTGTTCTTATAGCGCTACAGCTGGGACTGCATCGGGCTGAGGGCAGATGTTGCCGGAGTCTCTCTTGAGAAGTGTGGGGGAGCTGGTAGGGAGAGAGACGCACACATTGGTTTCTCTTTGGGACCTATATGCAGCTTGGTGGAGAGCTGCAGCAGGTGCCTTGGTTCTGACAGGGGGTGGGGAGGCAATCCCAGCCGGCCCGCAAACACATGGGCAGAGTCCCTCGCCCCCAGCCCTCAAGAACACAATTGCTGATGGGGCGGCGGTGGCAGCTCCAGGACAGTGGAGGGAAGGCTGGGATGTTACATTCTTGAGGCCTTCACAGGTACATGTCATCGAAGCCCGGCGGGGGGAGATGGTCTGGGTTGGGTCTGGAATGGAAAGAGGGGCTGGTGAGTTGGGAGTGATAGAGGGGCTGGGGCACACGGGCAGATGGGCCCTAAAAGCAGAGGGAGCCTGTCCTCCAGAACGAAGTGCTCTGTGGGCCGGAAGAGCATGTGCTCTACAGTCATGGCTTGAATCCTGACTCTCCCACCTGGGAGAAGTTAATTCATTTTTCAGGGCCTTGATTTCTACAGGATGTGAATGGAGTGTTGCTATCAGGATCCAGCGAGTTCCCGACACAGACTAAACTTCAGGAAGCGTGAGGAGCTCTTCCTCCTGAGTGCTCTCTGAAGGGGGCTGGAGGCAGGGAGGCACTGAGGGATGGGGAGCTCCAGGGAAGCATCAGGCAGGGGCCTGGATGAGGCCCCACTCCCTTGGATGGAAGGGGGATGGAGCCAGGGGCACCTCTGCGCCTGCAAAGCTGCACCTCATTCCTGCAAAGCTGAGCGGAGCTGCCATCAGGCCCTGCTTCGCAGCAGGCCCGAGTACCTACCCAGATGGACTGGTCCCAATGGGTCCAAAGGGGTCAAAGCGTGCTCCTGGGGGCACAGCGCCTGGAGGAAGACGGTTTGGGAGGCCCGAGGATGGGTCAATGAGTGCTCTTGGGAAGCCAGTTCTCAGGGGATCCACAATCATGCCACCTCTCCGACACCTGAGGCAAGAAGAAAAGACAGGTGAGCAGGTGTGGCAAGAAGCTGCTGAAGAAGAGGCGAAGGAGGTGAGAGTGGACGAAGAATGCCCCGATAGCTCCTCTGGACAGCTCAAGCAGACAGAGGTGGCTGGTTACCTGAGTGCCAGCAGGAAGCGGGCAAGAACAAGAGCACACCAAGAGCACACTTTTCCTGGAGCATGCGGCCTGTCCTTTGAGATCTCCAGGCTCCCTGAACCCACAAAACAGAGATTGCTGCCACATCTTACATCTAAGGGGGACAATTTGAACAAGAACAGGTGCCAAAACTTGCCAAGGTCAATGCAGAACCATCTCAAGGCTCTGCAGGGCACTACTTTAGGTCTACAGACTAGTAGTAGCAGTGAGACGATTCATGACGCTGGCTTTCCTGTGGTTTCCTTAGAGGGCCTCGGGGTGATCTATGACTCCACCACTAGGGCCAGTGGGGCCAGCGGGTGACAGAAGAGCTTGCCTGCCCAGCTTGCTCGGCCCTGCCCGGCAGCAGAGATCTCCACAAAGCTCCAGGCACGGCAGAGCCGAAACAGGAGCAGGGACTTCACAGCAGCTCAGCAACAGTGGCCTCCTTCACCCCAAAGGAAGACTGACACAAAGCTCTAAGATTAGAAGATAAGCCGGGGCTGAAAAGTCACAAAAGAAGTAGGGTGTGTTGCTGCCCCCTCCCCAGCAGCACTCACCCGAAGGGGTCCAGATCCTCTCCCCCGACAGCAAACGGGCCCAGGGGATCACACCTGAAACAAACAAGGGGCAATTACCACAAGTCCCAAAGCAGTCAGGTGCCTGGGTTCCCAGGGGCTTAAAGCCAACGCCTGTGGGGTCACAACGACACTCCCAGGTATGAGGACAGGGGACACCCCTACCTGAGACCATTAAACAAGGGACACTTCAAAGTGGTCTTCCACACAGACTAACGCTGATAATGAACACAAAGCGAGGAGGATCCACTTATAAATATATTAAATAAATAAAAATATTAACCGTGGTATCCTCCAGATAAATTTTGTTTACACTTTTCTCAAGTTCCTAAACTTTATGTAAAGAACCAAGAACTTTTAGCTCAGAATATACTCGAACACTAAAACCAGAGCTCCAAGACTAAGATTTGAGAGCTTTCAGGATGGAGTGAGATGGGTGACCACAAAGCCAGAACAGGGCTCCGCAGCCTTTTTCCTTGATGGCCTCTGTGTGACACTTCAATCCCACAGACCCCGTGTGTCTGCTTATGCATTGCAGTCCATGGAGGGCCAAAAACCACTGCCCCCCGAAGAGTTTTTCACCCCCATATCAAAAGCCCATTTTTGCTCTCACTGGGAATGCACAGGCTAGGATCATTAAGCGAGGGCGTGCTTTCTGGAGGCAATTCTATACTGGCTAACATATAAATCATAATAAGCATCTTTCAAAAGTCTTAGGTATCTTCACACTTTTTGACACAACAGTTTCATATCTAAGTCTCCATCTCAAAGAACACATCATTCAAATTAAAGTATCACCACAGACTTTAATCAAGGGAACTGGAATTGGCCTAAATAGGGACCAGTTAGGCACGTTAGTTTATCGCTGAATGCAATTATGGGGACAATGTTCTTAGTTTTAAACTGATATGAAAAAAATATTTATGCTCTAGTGTTAACTGCGTGGGGGAAACGGACAGTCTAGGAGTAGCCTAGGAAATCAACCATGAGAAATGTGTGTGTGGGTGTGTATGTATAAATAAAACTAGAAAGAAGCACATAGAAAATATAAACAGCGATACTTACTCCTGGAATGATTATCTTTACTCTTTCCTGTTTTTTTCTATAAAGGATATGGATATAATAAAACAAAAAAGATTTAGAATTTGCAGAATTGTGCTTTGGAGTCTGATGGAGTCCTAGAGAGTGATATGAGCCAGGCAGTTCTGAGGTTGGTGGGGGGTAGGGGTGTTTCTGCCAGACCTTTGGAGCTAAACAGCAGCTAATATATGCTTACAGGTAAGGGACCATTATTAAAGAACTGGGGGAAAAAATCCAAAAGGAGGTGTTTCTTCAGTTGGTTTTGCCTAATACGCTGGAAGGGATACTGTGATTTAGGTAGACATGGCTAGGTTTCCAAGGGAAGTAATTCTTCCTGACCTAGATGACTGTTCCCAAGTCATGGTTCATGGAGCTGATGGTGGAAGTTTCTGGTGACCTCTGTTACCTGCCACCCTGGATACACCAGGTGTGCTGGAGAGCTGTGAGCATCTTACCTACTATTCCCATGCCCTGCCCTGCTACAGAACAGCAAACAGAAGGAGCCTCTAATGACCACAAAAATGCCTGGGAGAACACAGCCATATTGTTCTCATACTTCAGACTTCTCTCTTTCTGTCTCCTGGGCCACAGAGCGTGGGGCAGGGAGAACAATGGAGGCTGGAAAGGCAGCTGCTGGGCCCAATCTGATCACTGGGTACTTGAAATTGTCACAACACTCATGCCTCACTTCAGGTCAGGTTTTGCTAAGGAACAAGGTTTGGCACCAGTCTCATGGGAAAAAAAACCAAAAAACAAAACACAACTTTGGTTTTCAGAGCTCTTTTGATATCAGAATTGTACATAAAAGATTGTAGGCCCACAGAAGTAAAAATTCTCCTTCTCATCCCTGTTCCCCAGGCTCCTAGGTCTTCTACAGATGACTAAGGTATCAGTTTCTTGTATGTTCTTCCAAAGACACGCTGCATACAGAGTGAGCAAATATGTATCTCTCCTACTTTTTTAACAAATGGATGTACTGAGCTCCTTACATACATTATCTTATTTCGTCTTTGCATCAGGCCTCTGAGTACACATATTTTTATTCTTATTTTACAGATGAGGAAACAGGCTCAGAGAAGCAAGGCTTCTTATACAAGGCCACAAAGGTAGTAAGGGCCAACACGATATTCATGCCAGGTCTGCCTAACTTCAAAACCCATGCTTTTTAAACTAATGTGTTGAGACCATTTACATTTAATGTGATTTTATGTGAGATGTTTAGATTTATATCTACCATATATTGTTTTCCAATCTTCTGTTTTCCTCTCTTTTTATTCAATTTGAGTGTTTCTGACTAGATCTCTTTGTAGACTTTTTTCCCAAATAGTTGCTCCAAGGATTGAATACACATACTTAACTTCTTCAGCCTACTTAGAAATAGTATTTTACCATTTCAAGTAGAAGGCTGAGACCATACCAGCATATATAGGTCCATTTATCCTCCTCCCTTTATGCTACAGTTGATCCATATTACACAACATACATTGAGATGCCACGATTTTTGCTTTCAACTTTAACACATTTTGGAGAATTGAAGAGGAGAGCAGTCAATTACATTTACCCAGACATTTACCATTTTTGGTAAATTGCTTTTCCTTCATTCCTGATGTTCCACGTCTCCATCTGGTATCATTTCCCTTCTATCTGAAGAACTTCCTTTGGCAATTCCTTTTGCGAAGAGTTGTTGACTATGAATTCTCTTAGTTTCCTTTCACTGAGAATATTTTAATATCCTTCAGAAATAAAGCAAAATATTTGCTGGATACAGAATTCTGGGTTAACAATTCTTTTTTCTCCACACTTTAAGAACATTGATCTACTTCTTCCTGGTGTCCATGATTTCTGATGAGAAATTGATATTCAAGTCCTTGTTCTTCTATAAGCAAGTCATTGTTTTTCCTTAGATACTTTCATTTTTTCTTGGTTTTTAGTTTTCAGGAGTTTGATTACATTTCCATGCATGGAATTCCTTGGGTTTATCCTATTTAGGGTTTGCAGAGTTTTTTGAATTTGTGGGCTTATGTCTTTTGCCAAATCTGGGAAGTGTTCAGGCTTCATTTTCTTCAAGTAATTTTTCTCTACTGTACTCTTTCTCTTTTTCTTAGACTCAAATCACCCCAATGTTAGACCTTTCATAATTCACTCACAAATCCCTGAAACCTCATTTTTAAATCTTTTTTTTTCCCCCCTCTGTGTTCAGACGGGATAATTTCTAGTGCTCTGTTTTCAAGTTCACTCTTTCTTCTATTATTTAACCATTCATTCAGTGAGGTTATTTTGATTATTTTATTTTTCAATTCTAAAACTTCCATTTGGTTCTTCATCGTATCTTATTTCTTCGCTGAGACCAATTATTCGAGACTGTTTGCCCTCACTTGGAACATTTTTATAATAGCTGCTTTGTATCTTTGCCAAATAATCCCAACATCTGTGTCATTTCAGAGCTGGCATCTGTTGTCTTTTTGGGAGTTGAAGTTTTCTTGGTTCTCTGTATGCCCAATAATTCAGGATTGTATCCTGCATAGTCTGAACATTTGTTATGAGGCTCTGGAGGCATCCTGCTATTTTTATTTTAGCAGGCAACCAACATAGCTGGGTTCAGGATCCAAATTCTCATTTTAATGTCAGTTGTTTTCAGAGCCTTTTGCTGTGCCCTTTAGTTCTATAACACGTATGTGCTAACACTGTCTGAACCACCTTGGCAGTTCTACTCGAACTTTAATGTGCAGATGAATCAGTGTGGGATCTTGCTAAAGTGCAGGTTTTAATGCAGAAGACCTAGAATGGGACTTGAGATTCTGCATTTTTCACAAGTTCTCAAGTGACCCGATTTTGTTACTCTGGGGAACACAAATGTCTAGGCCCATCAGGGTACAAGTTCAGCTAGGAAATTTTGGTGTGTTATATGTATTCTGTTCTGCTAAGTGTGGAAACCTAGGACTGGGGACATGGGGATGCTGAGAAGTGTAGACAAAAGTGCATATACATGCTCATGTGGAGCACAGTTAGAGCACTCTAAGCAAATGGGACACTAACCCTTTCCTTTTCCCCACCCTGAGGAAATCCTGTGAGTTTAAGGGTGAACTGGGAACTGATACTGCATTTAGGCTAGGTGAACAAAGATTTAAAAAAAAAATGCACAAATTATACTAACAAACTGTTAGAAAAATGTTACCATAATCTAACGCAATGATTCTTACTGCTGTTTTTCTAGTCTTCTTCCATAAATATGCTTTTATGAAATTATAATTTTAGACCCTACTGTTTTCCTCCACTTATGTCCTGTATTTCCCAAGTTGTCTGTCTTTGCTATTGACATTTTATTGACCAAGTAATAATCATTCAAGTGAAGCAAATTTTTAAAAATTTATGCTTCTACTGTAGGTACTGGTATTGCTTCTGGTCTGTGTAACTATAAATAATGGTGTGAGTAATAATTTTCCTGTACATGTTTTTTTCCTGTCAGAAATCAGTAACTGTTATCCTCTGCCTGTCCCACCACTATGTGGTGGGGGCAAATCTGTTTCTCTGCTCAAAAGATAGAGGAGCTGTATTTAGGAGCCTCAGCTGCATCTGACTTAGACAATTTAGAAGGTGAGATTTGGGTCCTGCAAGCTGAGGAGATTCAAGTAAGATCTGACACTGAGCTGATGCAGGAATGGGGAACTCTTAAGAATCCTAGGGAAGGGAAGATGTATACTGCATTTGGGAGGCCAGAAGGTAGGCTGTGGTAGTAACATTTCTAGAAATGGCCCCTTTCAGTATTCCACACTGCCTAATCCCCAGAACCCGTGTTATGAGATGAGGAATCAATCTTGTGATTGTGTTATGTAAAATGGCACAGCTGACTTCAAAATAGGGATGATCTGAATGGGCTAATGTACTCATATGAGCCCTTAAAAAGTAGAAAACTCTCTCTAGCTGGCAGCAAAGGAGAAGTTGGAGGGGGAGAGTCAAAGCATGAGAAGGGCTTGACAAATTATTGCTGGCTTTGAAGATGGAGGAGGCCATGTGAGAAGAGATGTCGGAAGTCTTCAGGAGCTGAGAGAGAGGCTCTCGGCCAACAGCCAATGTTGGGGTTGGAATGGGGACCTCAAGTCATACAAAAACAAGGAACTGAATTTGAGTTCAGTCAGCTTACAAATGTTACTGGGATCATGCATTTCTAATTAATTTGAAAGAAAATGGAGACTAATTCCAGCAATATGGCAAGGATAGGGAAACATCAAAATATAGTGGAAATGCCAAGTAGTTACAACTGTTTAGGAGGGCAACTGGGCAACATAAAAATCTTGAAAAACAGGCTTAGTCCTTAATGGAGTAATTCTACTTACAGCAATATATGCTATGGAAATAATTCACAGATGTGCTCCAAGTCTGGAAGTATGTTCACTGAGGTATTAGCTGTGGTAATCCCAAATCAGAAGTGACTTTGGCAAAAATACCCCAGATGCATCATCCTTGATTTGTCTCCCCTTTGTTAAGCCAACCCATCAGCAAATCCTGTCAGGTGTAGCTCCAAATATACCCAAGATCATCTGCCTTGTCTGCCATTTACTACCTACCACCACAGTTTCTTGCCTGAGTGCCTGTGTCAGCTCCTGACCTCGTCTTCCTGTTTCTACTCTTGACCCTTTGTGATCCATTCTCTACAAAGGAGCCAGAGAGATTAAAAAATAAAATGTAAACAGTATGAAGCCTCTCTATTGTTAAACATACCCAGGGGTTCCTACTACTTCTGATCTTGCCCCCAAGGCTCTGCATGCCCTGGTCCGTGCTTACCCCTACAGGGTCATCACCTCTCTCTCTACCCCACCAATTTACTGAGCTCCAGCCACACTATTTTCTCTTTGTTCTCAGAACAGTCTAAGACAAGACTGTTTCTTTTGAAATGACTGCCGACATGCATGTTGCAAGGAGGAAATACTAGGGCTGAATCCTGCTCCAATGTCTGTGCTGTGTTGGTTTGGGTAAGTTAATTAACCTCTCTGTGCCTCAGTTTTCTCTGTAAAATGGAGGAATTTCATTATGAGGAATTAGGAGTTTCATTAGGAAGAATAAGACAGATTACAAATTAAACTTAATGTAACCACTTGGCACATAGTAAGGGCTTATTAAATATTAATAGTTGTCAGAACCTAACTTCTTCCTCAAAAGAAAAGTCAGTGGTTCAAGGGGTCCCAATCAGAATGCTTTCCAACCCAAATGTTCTGACAGTTCCCATTACCCAGGATCAAATCTAGCTCCTTAGCCCACAGGGGCCCTCGTAATGTGTTCCTTACATTCCCCTATTCCTTCCACATGCCATTACAGGTAAATATAATGGCCCTATTCCCTCCCTTGCTGCCCCCCAACACACACACACACACACACACACACACACACACACACAGCCTCATTTATACCCACTGTCCCCACAACAATGCATGCCAATTACTCCCAATACCACAAAATTTGTATTAGTCCTTAAAATTTAACCCATCAAGCATTATCTCTGTGAAACCTTTACTTCTATCTTGTACCAATCAGTCCTTCAGAATAATCACCTTTCTCTGTGCTTCAGCAGACCTCAGAAATATGTCACTGTTTTTAAAAGACTTATGATCTGGAATGAACAGGGCCATCAGCCCAGATTGACTGTGAACTCCTAGAAGGCTGGGTCCATACCTCGTCATGTAATTCCAGTGCCTGGTACAGTGCTCGACACACAAGCAACATTTAAACAGACCTACTCGGAAATGAGAAACTGTGAGAAGGTCAAAGCAAAGGTTTTAGAGTTAGACCCAAGTTCAAATTTTGGCTTCACCACCTAGCAGCTGTTTGATTTAGGGAAGGAAATGAAATTTCTAAGCCTTTAGCTTTCTCTCCTGCGAAATTTGACAACACTATTTCTCAAGGTTGTTTTAAGTATTAAATGAGAATGTTTACAAAAGTGTAACACCTGGTACATAACGAAGAGTTTAATTAAGTGGTATCCAATATTCTATTATTATATCACAACTTCTGCTTTATACTGGTTATGATCAAGTTACTTATTATACATGAACATCAGTTTCCGTACTTGTAAAATAGGGACAGCCCTTATCAATCTCTCGGGATTAAGAGGATTAAATAAGAGCATATGGATGTTTCATATGGACGAAGGCCCAGCTTATTGCTTGCAATAGCTGACACTCAACTAGTAGAGGCTGTATAATTATTATTGAGCTAACCTGACCATCCATGGGAAAAACTGAAGAGATCAAGTTTATTTGGCTCTAAGAGGAAAAGCAAAGAAGGCAAATTTTAAGAACAGGAAATAATAGCTTCATGAGTAGTGAAAAATGAAAATTTAATTATTAAGGTGGCATAGGTAGAGGATAATTCTTTTCAAAATATGGTGCTGGATCAACTGGATAGCAATACAGTAAAATATCAACCTATCTTGTTCCACACATAAAAATTAATTTCAAATGGATTATAAATCTAAATACAAAAGGTAAAACAAAGCATCCAGAAAATATGAGAAATACTTCATGACCTTAGGGTAGGGCAAAGATTTCTCAACAGATAAAAAAAATTACCACCAAACTTTAAAGGAAAACATTGATAATCTAGATTACATAGAAATGAAAAACATTTTAATTTAAAAAACCACTGACAGGGTGAAAAGGCAAGCTACACAGGGAGGATATTTGTAATACATTTATCTGACAAAAGACCTAAAATCCAGAATATATAACCAATGCCTACAAATCACAGAAAGACCAAACAACAAAAGAGAAAAATGAGCAAGAGATGTGAAAGACTCCTCAGCAAAAGGGGATGGCTAAAAGAGCTTATAAACATTTTTTTAACAAGAAAAAGAAAGGATGCAAAACGTCCTCCATAGAATCCTGGGGGAGTGGTCCCTGAAACTCTTTCACTTCGGGGGGTCCATGAGATCAAAGCTATTTCATCTTAGAAGCTATGTACTTTTGTCCACTGTGTTGAATCTGCACTGATGGTACAAAAGTGGTGGTGAGGAAAATCACTGAGGCCTTAGCATAAATCCCAGCAGTAGCTCCGAACTAGCTGTGAGTGTGCCCTCCCTGGTCAGCCATCAACGATGCACTATGCACATCCAGTGTCACTTTAGAATGTTCTCGATGAGGTAGTAAAAAATTACCAAGTGTTCTAAAACTGCCATCTTTGAACACACCTCTTTTTCCTATTCTATGTAATGCGATGGGAAACAGGCATAAAGCACTTCTGCGGCATAGAGAAGTGCAATTGTACTTATCAATACTTTTGCATTTAGGCTGCCAGCTCAACTGGCCATTTTTTTTCACGGAAAACCACTCTTACTTGAAAGAATGACTAACAGAAAAACCATGGCTATTCAGACTTTTTTTGTTGTTTTTTTTAATTTAAGACATTTCTCAAAACAATGTGAGACTGTTACCGCAAGGAAAGCAACTGACATTATTACTAATGATAAAACGAAGCTTTCAAGTGAAAATCAGCAATTTGGAAGTTTGTATTAAAATCTGATGGCCTCCCAGTACTGATGGTGATGAGACGGGTAATATTAATAAATGTGATTGATATTGGATAATGGTCAGCCTTTAGCAGATCTATATAACTCAGTGAACCAATATTTCCCAAATGATCAATATATCATCTTCCAATATCATACCTGGGTTAAAGATCCACTCAAAGGACACGACAGATTTAATTTTTTATTTTTTAAGATTTCATTTATTTATTTACTTATAGTGTGAGTGAGCAGGGGGAGGGGCAGAGGGAGAAACAGAGAGTGAATCTCAAGCAGTCTCTGCACTGAGCACAGAGCCTGACATGGGGTTCGATCCCATGATCCTGAGATCATAACCTTAAGCCAAAATCCAGAGTCGGATGCCCAACTGACTGAGCCACCCAGGCACCCCTGAAAACATTATTAAACCACTCTTTTATCTAATAACTATCTTGATAAGGCTTCAACAAAAACGTCACTGCCTGCAGACTAAATGCAGAAGCAGAAATGAGAATCTTGTCTTCCATGCCTGATGATAAAAAGGCCTACAACAACGTGAAAGTCATTCTCGCCAAATTTTTATGTTTGAGGAAAAAAATAGGTATTTTTGTGAAAACTTCTTAGTTGTGTTTACATGTAATGGGTTCATTATTGTTACTTTTAAGTGAATGAATAAATGTGTATTTTTAACATTTTAGCTATAATATCAAATATGGTAAAATGTTGACTGATAGAACCCAAACAAGAACTCTTTTTTTAAAAGATTTTATTTATTTGAGAGACAGCAAGAGAGAGGGAGAGAGAGAGCATGAATGGGGACGGGGTAGAGGGAGAAGGAGAAGCAGACTCCTCACTGAGCATGGAGCCCAATGTAAGACTCGATCCCCAGACCCCAGGATCATGACCTGAGCTGAAGGCAGAAGACACTAAACCAACTGAGCCACTCAGGTGCCCCAAGAACTCTTTAATAATTCAAAATTTAATAATTCTTCCTCAATAATTCAGAGTTTAAGAGGGTTTTCTGAGACCAAAAATGTTGAGATCTGCCACTATGGAAAATATAACTCAAATGAAGCAGAAGAAAAAACTATATACAGATGCATATAGCTTTACTATTTAAAATGAAAAATTGAACATGCTTAAAATATCCCATGGAAGTTAGGCAAACTATAGCATATCAGCAAAATAAAATATCAGATACTAAAAAAGATAGATTCAGCACTTTAGTAAACAGGTTATGAAATTTTAAAAAGAAAATGCAGAACACAAAATACTGGAAACATCAAAAGTATGTAAAGACAGGCTGATTGGTACTGAAAATGAATCTTGAATGACAAGAGCTCTGTATCTAAGGATTTATTTTTAGTGAAGCCTGTTAAGCGTAGGAAAAGCTGGTTTTTCAAAAGAGCGAATAGGATTTGGGGCATACAGTCTGCCTGAGGACAGATGGAGCAAAGGGAAATGGGTTAGAATCGCAAGACAACAACAAAAGTTAGGCTTAGATTTAAAAAAAAAAAAAAAAACAACCAAAAAAACCTTCCCTTACAGATGGGCTGTTTTCAGTAATTCTTCCCCCTAGAGATCTCAGGAGTAGGACAGTCCTACTTTTCACTATCAACTCTCCACCACAATGGAATGTCCTCTCCACCTGTACTGCGGGCTGAGAAGCAGCCTGCGTCACGCCCAGTATCCTCTGACAAACTCCGGGTACACATCTCCACACACTTAGGGAAGCAGATCTCTTTCTGTCCCAAGACGGACACCCTATGTGTTTGCTTTTGGAGATTTCCAGGGGTGGGCTACACAAGATGGGGTGTGGAAAGCAAGCAGGGTGACATGGAACCGTGTCCTCTGTGAAGGAGGCAGAGGCTGACTATTTCCCACTCCGAGTACAAGCCTCGGCTGTTCCCGTGATGGGCTAATTAACACCCTGCCGCAGCCAGATGGGCCGGCTCCTGTGCCGCTCCTTCCCTCCTTCCTGCCCTACAGCCCCCCCCCCCCCAAATCCTGCATTTGAGGAAAAAACAAAAAGGTGAAAGTGTGAGTGCTGGTTGCCCAGCAACCTGGTGGGGGGGGCTCTAATAAAGGAATCGGTGTCATCACAGACATCTGTGCCAACAGAGGAGGAAGGGGGCTGGCAAGGAGGGCGGGCGGAGGGGGGTGAGCGGCTGACAAAAAGCCTCCTAAACATTCTGCCTCTTCTCTGACCATCTCTCACGTAATGCAGTGTCCTAGTCCTGGGAGAAAGACTGGCTTGAGAAAGACCTAACTGAGGGATGGCAAGGGGATGGATTTCTCTCCACACTGTGCACTCACTATACTGGATTTGTACATAAATTGATTATCGCATAAACTAAAACTGAAGGGTACAGTGGGGAAAGCATGGGCAGAGTTAGACCCACAGAAGGCGCAGACTGGGCCCAGCCTTCCCCCTTCCAGTTAGGTAAGGCTGGGAAGCCACGCTACTTTCTTATCTACCGACCCCTCCCGTGTAGTGCACGGATGCTACGGACCTTCTCAGGGGCTTGTCTGGAAGATGAGTCACCATAAATGAAAGCACCTGGTTCGGCGGTCAACACGGCCGACAACCAAGAAATGGCAATTACCACTCTCCTTGATAAATGCAACCAATGTTGATGATAAAGAGACCATGTCTGTTAAGGGGCTGGGCCTAAACGCAGTCATCCCACACAACCCCAGGTCCATACTCTCACAGCTTAAGTGACTCCACAGCATCAAATCCTTTTGTGGGGGTAAGATGCTAGGTATTTGGGAGGACCGTCCACTCATTACACCTTCAGTCTGGTTTTGATCTCCACTTGCTATCTGAATGGGGTCCACTGAGTATTTAGCTAACCTTTACTATATTCTGAGCAATGAATTCAACACATGATATCCATTACATATCAATCCTAAGAGACCCTGCAGACCGGCATAACAATTCTCAAGGCGCAGATGAGGAGACCAAGGTGCTCCCAGAGGCTACATGTGCTCACCAAGGGAGAGGTCAAGCTACAAGGTCAGGGTTTGAATCTAGCTGATCGACCTCCAAAGCCTGTGCTCCAGACTGCCATATAATATTCTCTCGTTGATATGGGGGAGGTGGGTGGGGTGGCAGGAAAAAAGGGACCAAGTCCCACGTGCTAAGAGTGGCATGTGGAAACAAGGAGTCTCAGCTTTCTGTCTTACTGCTGCCCCCCTCCCCACCCCCACCATTCCATTTGGCTCTACTCACTTCTTATCTTTCCAGGGCTCTGCACAGGCCAGGCCTTCATGCTGGGACACCCTCCCTATCCCACTCTGAACTGGCTAACGCATCCTCCTCATTCTTTAGGAGCCTGCCGAGAGGTCAGCCCCTCCTTGGGGAAGCCTTCCCTGAACACCAAGTGTGGTTCAGGTTCCTCTTCTACATGCTCCCTAGTACGCTGTCCCTCCTTGATGAGAGGACAGCAGGAGCAGATGGCATCACAGGTCTTCACGAAGCACCTATGGCTGGATCTAGTGTCACACACCTAGTGAGCTCAAGAAATACTCTGGACTTAAGAACCTAAGTGGTTCCTTAGCATCTACATTTTCAAATACCTTTCATTTTAAAATAAAGAGTCATGAGAAGTTGGAAAAAGAGTGCAGAGAAATCCTGTGCACCTTCACCCAGTTTTCTCCAAGTGATACCACCACAAAGCTCCCCTCATGCTACCTCGCCCACCTTCATAGTCGCACCTACAGCCTGCCCCCATCCCTGGCCTCCTGCAAACACGGATCTATGTAGCACATCTACTAATAGTGTCATTCTGAAAGTTTTGTGAAGGTGGAATCATACAGTTTGTAACCTTTTGGAATTGGCTTTTTCTTACTCCTTTACCTTGTGGAGTATTCCTCAGGCAGCACCACAGCGTGCGTAACCTCTCACCAACTCAGGGACATCTGAATTGCTTCCAGTTTTTGACTATTACAAATAAAGCTGCTATGAACATCTGTCTATAGGCTTCTGCGTGGGCATAATTTTTGTTTCTTGACGATAAATGCCTAGGAATGCAATTCCTAGATCTTCATAGGAAGTGTTTGCTTAAGAAACGGCCAATGTTCTTAAGTGGCCATACCATTTTACATTCCCACCACCAACAGGTAAGAGACTGAGATTCTCTGCACTGTCTCCAGCATTTGGTATCATTTTTATTTTTAATTTTAGCCAGTCTAGTAGGTGTGAAGGATTTCACTGCTTAATTTCCATTTCCCTAATGGCTAATGGTGCTGAATACCTTTTCATGCTTCACATGCTATGTGCCATCTGTGTATCCTTTCAGTGTGCCATCTCTTCACATCCTTGTCCCATTTTCTGATTGGATTTTTTTTTAAACCCGTGGAGTTTTGAATGTTCTGTATCTTCCTAGACACAACTGCTCTGTCAGATGCGTGGTTTGCAAATATTTCTCCCAGCCTGTAGTTTATGTTCTCATTCTCTAACAGGGTCTTTCATAGAGCAAAAACATTTTTAATTTTGATGAAGTACAATTTAACCATGTCTACTACAGATTGTGCTTTTAGTGTCTTACAAATGCTTCAGCAAGCCCTACATCCAAAAGAGTTTCTCCTGTGAGTTCTAAAATGTTGTAGCATGAAGTTTCACATTTAGATCTGTGATCCTATTTGAGTTACCAGCTCAAATTCATTCGGAGCTCTGGGCTGGTAACCCTTGCTGAACTCGTGATTATTACTGTTGCTACTGCTATTATTTGGTAGATTCCCTGAGATTTTCTATGTAGACCACGGTCATCTGCAAACACGAACCGTTTTATTTCTTCCTCTCTTATTTGTATCCTTTTATTTAATTTTATTTCTCATCTTAATGTGGTAGCAAAACTTTCAGTACTATGATGAGTAAGACTGGTAAGAGTGGATACCTATGCCTTGTTTCTAAGGGGGGGAAGTATTCAGCAGTTTATTTTAAATAAATCACTTCTGCTGGTATGATGATGAACCCATAAAATACAACTTAGGTACTAACAAACTACTCTCTAGTTGAAGGTAAGACACAAAAGTCTCAATCATGAGCAATTATCAATTTTCTTGTAGTCTGAACCCAGAGACCTCATTTCTGTTGTTATATGTTCACATTTCCAATAAAGCCAAGGCAAGGCTAGGACTTTTTTTTTTTTAACAGTTTACTGAGATAATATTTCACATATAACAAAATTCACCCAGTTATATTATACAGGGAAATGGCCTTTAGATGTTCACAGAGTGTGCAAATATTCTTTTTTTTTTTTAAAGATTTTATTTATTTACTTGAGAGAGAGACAGTGAGAGAGAGCATGAACGAGGAGAAGGTCAGAGATAGAAGCAGACTCCCCATGGAGCTGGGAGTCCGATGCGGGACTCGATCCCGGGACTCCAGGATCATGACCTGAGCCGAAGGCAGTCGTCCAACCAACTGAGCCACCCAGGCGTCCCGCAAATATTCTTATTAGGATATTTTCTTCACCTGGGCACCTGGGTGGCTCAGTTGCTTAAGCGACTGCCTTCCGCCCAGGTCACGATCCTGGAATCCCGGGATCGAGTCCCACATTGGGCTCTCTCCTTAGCAGGGAGGCTGCTTCTCCCTCTGATCTCTGCCCTCTCATGGTCTCTCTCTCAAATAAATAAACATAATCTTTAAAAAAAAAAAAAAGAATATTTTCTGCACCCAAAAGGAAACTCTGTACCAATTAGCAGTCATTCCCTATTCATGCCCACCAATCCCTCCACCTCGGTTCCTGGCAATTATTTATCTTCTTTCTGTGTGTATGGATTTGCCTATTCTGAACAATTCACATAAAATCATACAATATGTAGATCCTCTCACTCAGCAAAATGTTTTCAAGGTTCACACGGGTTGTGACATCCATCAGTAGTTCATCCTTTTTTTACTGGTGAATAACTTTCACTGTACACACTTGTCACTTTGTAGATCTGATCATCAGCTGACGGGTATTTAGGCTGTTTCCACTTTTTGGCCTATATGAATATACTATGAACATTCACATACAGAAGTCGTACATGCTATTTCACTGTGGTGTGGAGTTCCATTTCCCTGATGATTAATGATTTTGAGCATCTTTCACATGCTCATGGGTTACTTTAACTATTCTGAACCACTTTTAAACTGGGCTTTTTTATTACTGAGTTGTAAGGCTTATGTATTTTCGATACAAGCCTACAGTCAACTATGATTCATAAATGCTATCTCCCATTCTGTGGGTTATCTGTTCACTTTCTTTTATTTATTTATTTATTTATTTTCAGCATAACAGTATTCATTATTTTTTCACCACTCCCAGTGCTCCATGCAATCCGTGCCCTCTATAATACCCACCACCAGGTACCCCGACCTCCCACTCCCCCACCACTTCAAACCCCTCAGATTGTTTTTCAGAGTCCACAGTCTCTCATGGTTCACCTCCCCTTCCAATTTCCCCCAACTCCCTTCTCCTCTCTATCTCCCTATGTCCTTCATGCTATTTGTTATGCTCCACAAATAAGTGAAACCATATGATAATTGGCTCTCTCTGCTTGACTTATTTCACTCAGCAGCATAATCTCTTCCAGTCCCGTCCATGTTGCTACAAAAGTTGGGTATTCGTCCTTTCTGATGGAGACATAATACTCCATAGTGTATATGGACCAAATCTTCCTTATCCATTCGTCCGTTGAAGGGCATCTTAGTTCTTTCCACAGTTTGGCGACCGTGGCCATTGCTGCTATAAACATTGGGGTACAGATGGCCCTTCTTTTCACGACATCTGTATCTTTGGGGTAAATACCCAGGAGTGCAATGGCAGGGTCATAGGGAAGTTCTATTTTCAATTTCTTGAGGAATCTCCACACTGTTCTCCAAAGAGGCTGCACCAACTTGCGTTCCCACCAACAGTGTAAGAGGGTTCCCCTTTCTCCACATCCTCTCCAACACATGTTGTTTCCTGTCTGTTAAATGTGGCCATTCTAACTGGTGTAAGGTGATATCTCAATGTGGTTTTTATTTGAATCTCCCTGATGGCTAGTGATGATGAACATTTCTTCATGTGTCTGATAGCCATTTGTATGTCTTCATTGGAGAAGTGTCTGTCCATATCTTCTGCCCATTTTGTGATATGATTGTCTATTTTGTGTGTGTTGAGTTTGAGGAGTTCATTATAGATCCTGGATATCAACCTTTTGTCTGTACTGTGATTTGCAAATATCTTCTCCCATTCCGTGGGTTGCCTCTTTGTTTTTTTGACTCTTTCCTTTGCTGTGCAGAAGCTTTTGATTTTGATGAAGTCCCAAAAGTTTATTTTCGCTTTTGTTTCCTTTGCCTTTGGAGACATATCTTGAAAGAAGTTGCTGTGGCTGATATCAAAGAGATTACCGCCTATGTTCTCCTCTAGGATTCTGATGGATGCCTGTCTCACGTTGAGGTCTTTTATCCATTTTGAGTTTATCTTTGTGTACAGTGTTAAGAGAATGGTCGAGTTCCATTCTTCTACATACAGCTGCCCAGTTTTCCCAGCACCATTTATTGAAGAGACTGTCTTTTTTCCACTGTATATTTTTGCCTGTTTTGTCGAAGATTAATTGACCATAGAGCTGAGGGTCCATATCTGGGCTCTCTACTCTGTTCCACTGGTCTATGTGTCTGTTTTTATGCCAGTACCATGCTGTCTTGGTGATCACAGCTTTGTAATAAAGCTTGAAATCAGGTAACGTGATGCCCCCAGTTTTATTTTTGTTTTTCAACATTTCCTTAGCGATCCATACAAATTGGAACCAGCGATTCTGGTTCCAATTTGTATGGAACCAGAAGATTGCCTCTTCTGGTTCCATACAAGTTTTTGGATTATTTGCTCGAGCTCTTTGAAGAATACCGGTGGAATTTTGATCGGAATGGCATTAGAAGTATAGATTACTCTAGGCAATATAGACATTTTAACAATGTTTATTCTTCCAATCCAAGAGCATGGAATGGTCTTCCATCTTTTTGTGTCTTCTTCAATTTCTTTCATGAGTGTTCTGTAGTTCCTCGAATACAGATCCTTTACCTCTTTGGTTAGGTTTATTCCCAGGTATTTTATGGTTCTTGGTGCTATAGTAAATGGAATCGATTCTCTAATTTCCCTTTCTGTATTTTCATTGTTAGTGTTTAAGAAAGCCACTGATTTCTGTACATTGACTTTGTATCCTGCCACGTTGCTGAATTGCTGTATGAGTTCTAATAGTTTGGGAGTGGAGTCTTTGGGGTTTTCCATATAAAGAATCATGTCATTTGCGAAGAGAGAGAGTTTGACTTCTTCATTGACCATTTGGACACCTTTTATTTCTCTTTGTTACTGCTGTTGCTAGGACTTCTAATACTATGTTGAACAAGAGTGGTGAAAGTGGGCATCTTTGTTTTGTTCCTGATCTCAACGGGAAGGCTGTGAGCTTTTTCCCACTGAGGATGATATTTGCTGTGGGTCTTTCATAGACAGATTTTATGAAGTTCAGGAATGTTCCCTCTATCCCTATACTCTGAAGCGTTTTAATCAGGAACGGATGCCGGATTTTGTCAAATGCTTTTTCTGCATCTGTTCACTTTCTTGACTATCCTTTGATGCACAAAAGGTTCTAATTTTGACAAAGTCCAATTTGTGCTTTTGGTGGTGTATCTAAGAAACTACTGTCGAGGTCATAAAGATTTATTCCTGCCTTCTTCTAGGAGTATTACAGTTCTCTTATGCCTAGGTCTATGATCCATTTTAAGTCAATTTCTGTGTAAGGAAGGGGTCCAACTGCATCCTTTTGCCTGTGGACATAGAGTTGTTTCAGCACCATTTGAAAAGACTATTATTCCCCCACTAAACTGTTTTGGCGCACTTGCTGAAATCAATTGCCCATGGATATATGGGTTTATCTCTATTTTTTTAAAGATTTTATTTATTTATTTGACAGAAAGAGAGAGATCACAAGTAGGCAGAGAGGCAGGCAGTGGGGGTGGGGGGAAGCAGGCTCCCTGCTGAGCAGAGAGCCCCATACAGGCCTCCATCCCAGGACCCTGAGATCACGACCTGAGCCAAAGGCAGAGGCTCAACCCACTGAGCCATCTAGACACCCCTAGTTTATTTCTAGATCTCAATTCTATTCCTTTGGCTTTACATTTCTATCCTTATTTCAGTACCACACTGTCTTGACTACTTGTAGCTTTGTAATAAGTTTTAAAATTGGAAAGTGTGAATCTTTTTTCTTTTTCAAAATTGCTTTGGTTATTCTGGTTCTCTTTGATTTTCCATATGAATTTTAGGATCAGCTTGACAATTTCTGAAAACAAAAACAAAAACAAAAACCCCAGAAAACAAAAAACCTACAAACAAGAAACTCTGGGATTGGGATTGCACTAAATACGTATATCAATTTGGAGAATATTGCCTATATTAATTCTTCTTATCTATGAACACAGATGTGTTTTCATTATTTAATCTTAATTTCTTTCAAAAATGCTTTGTAATTCTCAGTGTACAAGTTAATTTTTGTTAAATTTATTAAGTATTTTTTTTCTTTTGGGGGTTATTATAAATGGGATCATTTCCTTAATTTTCATATTATTCCTTACTCATGTACAGAAATACAACTGATTTTTGTTTTTTGATCATGTATCCTGTCACATTGCTGACATTGTTTATTTTAAAAGTTTATTTAGAAGATTCCTTCGGATGTCCTATATATGAGATTTCAGGTAAAAGAGTTTGTTTACATCTTCCTTTTTAATCTAGATACTTCTCCTTTTTCTCAAGTGATTGTCTTGACTAGAATCTCAAGTATGATGTTGCATAAAAGTAACAAGAGCAGACATTCTTGTCTTACTCCTGATCTTTGGGGTAAGGCATTTAGTCTTTCTTCCTTAACTAGGATATTAGCTGTGGGTTTTCTGCAGATGCTATTTATTGAGTAAGAAAACTCCTTCTATTGCTAAATGCTTTTATTCTGAAAAAGTGTTGGATTTTGTCAAACGCTTTTTCTCTACTGAAATGAACATGTGGTTTTGTCCTTTGTTCCATTAATGTGGTATGTTACACTGACTTATTTTCAGATGTTAAACCAACCATTTCTGGGATAAATTTCTTTTGGTCATGGTATATAATCCTTTTTCTACGTTGCCGGATTTATTTTGCCAGTATTTTGTTGAGGATTTTAAAATCTATATTCAAAAGGGATACTGGTTTGTAGCTTTCTTCTGAGGTCTCTGGTTTTGGTATCAGGGCCCCACAGATCCAGACAGACAAGGTCAAACACTGTATTTAGTTGATATAACTCTTTTAATAACAGCCCCGCTCTCCCTTTTTTCCTCATGCCATTCATGTGACAATGAAAACAAGGTTAATTTATCCTGTAAAAAATGTTCAGTTTTTTAAAATGTTCCAGTTTTGGCTGCAACACATGTATCCTCAGGTGTTTATTTAACTCATTCTTCCATCTCTCATGCTTCTTTTCATGTGAGAGTTAGATCTAAACCCAGGTTGCTGTGTACTTACTGCTGCATCATATCAGAAAGCACTTAATGTCTGGCTACACCATTTTTAGTGTTAAGATTGATCTATGGGCTCAGGTGCTATCAGCCTGGATCTATTCTTTATAAAGTTCTCCATCAGCCTGCTACCTAAGGGTTTCAGCAAACGCTGATGATTTGTGCCTAGGTACGTTCTTTCAGGAGATGTTGCAAAATGGTTATTTTTGATTCTTTCAATTCTTCCAAGGTTAGGAAGTTTTATCTTCACAATTAAAAACTCCAGGTCTGATTCCTAGTTAGGGTGGCAGAGCCTTGAGGTGCTGCTGTGGAAGCCCTGGGGGGATTCTTGCTTGCCTCTGTGGTTGGAGGATCCTCACAGCACTTGAGGCGGACGCCAGAGACAAGGCACATTCTACATAATGAGTTCTACATTAGAAAAATGACCTGCATCCCACACAACTTTCCAAAGTCTTGTTAGGTGTTCAGGGAGGTATAAAGCCTTCATAAAGTATCCAAGTCTAATGAGACACTCTCCATCTAATATTTTGTTTGCCATTCTCCTAAGAACTGTTCATCATTTCAGAAGAGTCATGTTAGTAATAGCAATGCAATTTATAGTATTTGAATTTGGCTTGAATACATGTGTATATGCCAGCTTTTGTTGCTGTCAAATTCTACATAATTCCATATACAAGTGCAAATGTCTGACTTTATTTTCCAGTGTAACTCTGCTTAAGCATCTACATGATCAAACAGACATTATCTTATTAATTACTCTCTATTTCTCATTTATATTATAGTTAGGACTTTATACTGATTCCTTTTGAAGTGTACATTCAGTTAGATTATCTATGAATATCATTTCAAGAAAAGTAAAGGAGATTTCACGAAGTATTTGTTTTGACATGGGCAGTGAGTCTGAGAGAGCTGAGAATTACTATCTACTTAAGGTGTAAAAATCCACCCCAACCTCTTGATTGCCATCCAGGGCTTGTTCTTAAATCTTGCCACCATATTTGGCCACATCGTAGCCACAGCACTACACTGGGATTTGACAAGTGAACTGCAGCCCTGGCCCTGTCTCTTTATTAGTGGCTGGTGACCTTAGGCAGGTCATCTTACCTGTGGTCCTATCTATAAAATAAGGAGGTTAGATTAGACAAGCTGTTCCCAATCCTTCAACTACTTTTTAGTATTCACCCTCCCCACAGGATTTCTGAAGAGTGCCAAAGAGACTTACCAATTATTATTCATTGTAATAAATTAATTTCCCATTTTTTAACTAAACAAGGATACGTTAATTGCAAAACAGGATAAAATAACAATGGCAGTGAACACTTACTGAGTGCTTATTATGGCCCCACGGTGAAGCCCCAGGCCCCCATTACTGCTACACTGGGGATTCCAAATTGGGAAAAGTGCGGTCTCAACCAGACACTAAGGTCTCCCACTGGTTCTCGTCTCCATCCTCAGAGCATGAGTCTCCTGTCATAGATGCTCCCACCCTAATCTGGTAAGATCTTGGATGAGACATACTCATACCTCATGTTGCTTTGGAAAAGTTCTGAAGCTGTCAAAGAGGTTAGGTGGCTGCCATGAATGAAATGGAACGGGAAAGACAGTTGGCCTCCAACCCTCTGGGAAGGTACTTCTGCATCTCCGCGTTTCCCTGAAATGCCCAGCCCCAGTCCCTGCAACCCAAATAAGCTGGGTAGTAAGGGTGACTAGGAGCCGTATCAGAACTCAATGCTCCACTTCTGTCTCCATCCACCAAGACTCAGACAATCTGTTGCAGACACATGGAGGCCAGAGAGGGGGCCACGTGGCAGGATGGTTATGGCTAGAACCCTGCAGAAGCACGGGATGGCTGCCTGCTGGGGGCTCTGTACTCACCAGGGAGGCTGCCGGCTCGTGTGTGGGTGCTGTGGGTGAATCCGGAGCGGGTCCACCTCTCTGGCAGTGGCAGGCGGAAACTCCCGGGGGAGACTGCTGACACTAGCCTTGTCCCAGCGCTCATGGATAGGTGTGATGATTCCAGACACAATGCGAGACCGAAGTTCCTCACTGTTCTTGTAGGTCCTATAGGAAGGAGACGAGGTGTCAACTGCTTGCACCTGGCTGGCAACCCCGTATACACTATTCTGGCAGCGGCGGCGGCGGCGGCGGCAGTGGCGGCCCTGATAGCTCTTCGCTTTGCGCTTGGACTGTTTGCAAGGGTGGGGACAGGCCGCCCGGCGGACCTGTGTGAGGGGGGCAACAGCCCGGTGTCGTCTCCGAGATTTGGGCCTAAGCTTCTTAGGCATCTGAGTTGCCCCTCCTCGCTTACCACCCCATTAGAAAGAGGTGACAGTGCAGGGGCACAGGGCCTGGACTGGCTACTCCTCTGTACCTGCCCAACCCTCTCCTCAGCCTCATTGTGTGTTCATCAAGGGTCATGGGAAGGGTCATGGACAGCCAAGGCTCTTGGGGAGGATGAACCAGGTTCCTGGTCCAGGTAGGCGGGGCTCTGGGGGCTCAAGGTCAGTTCTGTCACCAACTCAGAGCCCTTGGAAGGCTACGCTGGGCCTCTTTTCTCTGCCTGTGACAGCCAAGCATGGTGGGCTGTAGCTGAGTGTTGAGGCAGGCTGAGGTAGCAATGAGTGGGTAGTGCTCCAGAATTCCTAAAAATCTGAAATTTAAAATGAGACATATTCTGGGCCAAAAAGCAAATCTTACAAATTTTAAAAAACTGAAACTATATAGAGTATGTTCTCTGACCATATGGAATGATACCAAACATCAAAATAGAAGGAAATCTCTAAATAATGGAAATTAACCCAATTCTAGAAAACCCTCAGGTCACAGAGGAAGACATGAAGAAAATACAAAGCACTGAATAAAAATAAATATATAACATATTATATGGGGTAGGTGTGCCTGGTGTGTCAGTCAGCTGTGTGGCTGACTCTTAATTTTGGCTCAGGTCACGATCAGGGTTGAGAGATCGAGTCCTATGATGGGGCTCCCTCTCAGCAGGGTATCTGCTTGGGATTCTCTCCCTCCCCTTCTGACCCTCCCCCTACTTGCATACTCTCTCTTAAAATAAATTTTAAAATCTTAGGAAAAAATAGGCAGAGATATGGCTAAAACAGTGGTGAAGAAACTTCATTGCACTAAATGCTCACATTGGAAAAGAGGAAGGAAATCGATAATCAAAATTCTGACCTCAAGAACCTAGAAAAAGCAAATAAAACCCTAAACAAGGCGGCACCTGGGTGGTTCAGTGGGTTAAAGCCTCTGCCTTCAGCTCAGGTTGTGATCTTGGGGTCCTGGGATGGAGCCCCACATCGGGTTCTCTGCTCAGTAGGGGGAGCCCGCTTCCCCCCACCCTCTGCCTGCCTCTCTGCCTACTTGTGACCTCTGTCTGTCAAATAAATAAATATTTTTTTTTAAAACAAAAGCCCTAAGCAAGGCTGAAGTAAGGAAATAATAAAGAATGAAAATCAATAAAAGAGAAAACAGGAAAATGAGAGAGAAAATTAATTAAAAAAAAAAGTTCTTCCAAAAAATGAATAAAATCAACAAACTTTTAGCAAGATTGGCAAACACAAAAAGAGAGAAGACACAAATCACCAATAGCAAGAATGACATGGGATATTACAACACATGTATTGTCACTGGAAGGATAATAAGAGAATACTAACAACTTCAACTACTTAGAATACACCAATTCTTCAAAAACCACAAACTAACACTCAGCCAAAATAAAATAATTTGAAGAGTTCTATTACAGTAAAAAAATTCATACTTAAGCACCCAAAACAAGAAATCTCTAGAGCCAGATGATTTCAGTGGAGAATGCTACCAAACACTTAAAGAAGAATTAAGACTAATTTACAGCTATTTCCAGATAATAGGAGAGGAAGAAACATTTCCCAACTCATTTTATGAGGCCAGGATTGCCTCACATCAAAGCCAGACAAAAGAGCACAAAAAACAAAACTACAGACCTGCATTTCCCATGAACTTGGATGCACAAATGTTCAACAAAGTACTAACAAGCAGAATTAAAAAATATATTAAAAGAATCATACACACCCAGGATTCACTGTTGGCATGCAAAGCTGGATCAGTATTCACAAATCCCTACGATATCAATAAGCAAAGAAAAGATATATGATCCTATCGACTGACGCAGAAAATGCATTTGACCAAATCCAACATGGAAATCCATTCATTATAAAAACTCAACAAACCAGGAACAGAAGGGAACCTCTTGAGCTTCATAAAGAATACCAACAAAAATCCACAGTTAACAAAATACTTAATAGGGGCTCCTGGGTGGCTTGGTAGGTTAAGTGTCTGCCTTCGGCTCAGGTCATGATCTCCAGTTCCTGGGATCAAGCCTTTCATACTGGGGCTCTCTGCACAGTAGGGAGCCTGTTTTTCCCTCTCCCTCTACCTGCTGCACTCCCTGCTTGTGCTCTCTCTGTCAGATAAATAAATAAAAACCTTAAAAAACAAACAAACCCACAATAACAATCATTTTAATAATGAAAGCCCTGAGCTGACTGCAGGATATTTCTGAAGCTAAGTGGGAGGGAAAGACTGGGGAGTAGGGAAGGAGGGAACAAAAGCTGAGGTATGACTTTTTTCCCCCTCTTAAGATTTACTAGAATGGAAAGAGAGGTAGAAGTCTTACAAATTAAGTTTATTTCCCTTAATCTGAGAAGCCACTGAACAGGTAAAAGTGGGAAATATGGATTGTATTCCCATATGATTTAGGTCATATGTTCTTGGGACCTTAAATATGGAGTTTTAGAAAAAGGCTGCTCATATACATGGAGCAATAATGATACAACAACTAATATTTACTGAGCACTTACTATGTGACAGGCACTGTTCTAAGTCCTTTACATACATTACCTAAGTAAGTTAACAGAACAACTATTAGTTACAAATCCAGTAAATAAAGTCAGAATTTGAATGAAAATTATAATAAAATAACAAAAGATTCAATGCTTTGCCTCAGACTGGGAATATGGCAAGGATGTTCTCTTTTACCACTCTTAAATAACATAACACTGAAGTTCTAGCCATTGCAATAAAGCAAGTAAATAAGAAAAAAGAAAAAAATATAGATTAGAAGGGGAATAAAACTTCCCTTTTTTGCAGATGACATGACGGTCACCCTTGAAATTCCCAAGAAATCTACCAAAAAACCTTCCAAGAACAATGAGTTCAGCAAGGTGACTGCATAGAAGATCAACACGCATTTCTATATACTAACAGTAAATACCTGCGAATCGAAACTAAGAGCCTAATATAATTCATAATCACCCCCCTCCTCCAGAAAAGAAACAGCAAAAACATGTTCAGGAGCTACTTGCTGAAAATTACAAAATGATGATGAAATAATTCAAATAAGACTTAATAAATGGAGATATACCATGTTCATAGTGAAAATGTCAATTTTCCCCATAATAGGTTTAATGATCTACAGGCTTAATGCAACTCCCAGCAAGGTCTTTATTGACACAGACAAGCTTATTCTAAAGTTAGTACGGAAAGGCAAGGACCCTAGAATAGCTCGGACTCTTCTGACAAGATAAGTGGGAGGAATCATTCTACTCAATTTTAAGGTCTACTATGCAGCTACATTAATCAAAACTGTGTGATACTGGCAGAGGGACACACAGAAAGATCAATGAGAAAAAAAAGAAAACCTAAAAACAGGCACACATTAAGTACAGACAACTGCTTTTTGAAAAAGCTGCAAAAGCAGTTGAAAGAAAGAAGAACAAATGGTTTGGAGCAATTGGACATCCACAGGCAAGAAAATGAACCCCTATCCAAACCTCACATTTTACCTAAAAATTAACTTAAAATAGACCACAGACTTAAATGTAAAATGCAAAACTATAAAAAGCTTAGGATAAAACATAAGAGAAGATCTTGGGGCTCTAAAGCTAGGCAAAGCATTCTTGACACCAAAAGCATGATCCATAAAGTTGATAAAATAAGTATTATCAAAATAAAAAACTTTGTGAAAGACGTTTTTGAGAGAATTAAAAAACAAACTATAGGCTGGGAGAAAACATTTATAAGCCATCATCTAAGAAAGGACTTGCATCTAAAGTATATAAAGAACTCTTATAAATACAGCAGTAAAAAAACTCAAACAATCCAATTAGAAAAGGGGAAGGGGCGCCTGGGTGGCTCAGTGGGTTAAAGCCTCTGTCTTCGGCTCAGGTCATGATCCCAGGGTCCTGGGATCGAGCCCTGCATCAGGCTCTCTGCTCAGCGGGGAGCCTGCTTACCACCCCCCCCCCCCAGCCCGCCCCTCTGCCTACTTGTGATCTCTGTCTGTCAAATAAATAAATAAAATCTTTAAAAAAAAAAAAAAAAAGAAAAGAAAGAAAATGGGCAAAAGATGCGAACAGACACTTTGCCAAAGAAGATACACAGATACACAGATGGCAAATACATACATGGAAAGATGCTCAACATCATTAGCCATTAGGGAAATACAAATTAAAACCATGAGATAATACTACATACCTATCAGAAAAACTAAAATGAAAAAGAGTAACACCACTAAATGCTGGTGAAGATGCAGAGAAATGGTATCACTCATTCACTGGTGGTGCACATGTAACACAGCACAGACACTCTAGAAAATCAGTTGGAAGTTTCTTAAAAAACTAAACATGCAACTGTCATTGTGCTCTTGGGCATTTATCACAGAGAAAGAGAATTACGTCCACACTAAAGCCTGTACCTGAATGTCTCAGCATTCAGGTATGCATATGCCTATAGTGTTCATAGTGCATATGGCATTATGCAGAGTGAGAAAAGCCAATCCCATAAGCCTAAGCTTACATACTGTAAGATTCCATTTACTTAACATTTTTTTTTTAAGGCAAAGGTATTTTTTAGAAGATTTTATTTCGGGGTACCTGGGTGGCTCTGAGGGTTAAGCCTCTGCCTTCAGCTCAGGTCATGGTCTTAGGGTTCTGGGATCGAGCCCTGCATCAGGCTCTCTGCTCAGCAGGGAGTCTGCTTTCCCCTCTCTCTGCCTACTTGTGATCTCATTCTGTCTCAAATAAATAAATAAAATCTTAAAAAAATACATTTTATTTATTTGTCAGCAAGAGCGAAGAGAGTGCACAAACAGGGGGTGTGGCAGGCAGAGGGAGTAGCAGGATCCCCATGGAGCAAGAAGCCTGATGCAGGACTCAATCCTAGGGCCCTGGGATCATGACCTGAGCTGAAGGCAGACCCTTAACCAAATGAGCCACCTAGGTAGGTGTTCCTTAACATTTTTGAAATAAAATGTTAGAGATGGAGAAGAAGTGGTTGTTGGGGTTAGGGATGGGGAGGGACAGTGGGTGTGGCTATAAAAGGGCATCAGGAAGGATCCTTATGGGGGCAGCTGGGTGTCTCCATCAGGTTAAGCATCTGACTCTAGATTTTGGCTCAGGTCATGATCATTGGGTTGAGATAGAGCCTCATGTCAGTCTCCATGCTGGAGCCTGCTTGAGATTCTCTCTCTCTCTCCCCCTTTGTCCCTTCTACTCCTCTCAAAAAAAGAAAAAAAAGAAGAAGAAGAAGAAGAAGATGAGGAGGGATCCTTACAGTGTTAAAAAGACTTATATCAATGTCAATATCCTAGCTGTACAGTTTTGTACAATGTGATCACTGAGGTAAAATGTATAAAGGATACAAAGAATCTCTGTATTATTTCTTACAACTGCATTTAAGACTACAATTATCACAAAATAAAATTTTTTGATTTTTTAAATTTTTAAGTAAGCTCCATGCCCAGCATAGAGCAAAACACGGGGCTTGAACTCATGACCCTGAGATCAAGATCTGAACTGAGCTCAAGAGTTGGGCCCTTAACCAACTAAGCCACCCAGGTGCCCCTCAAAATAAAATGTTTAATTAAAAAATACATTTTTATTATATAACCATGAGAGGACTGAGAGATTTAGAGTAGATCAGTGATTTCAAATTTTCTCTTTCACAGAAGGGGGCCCACGGAGGATAAAAGAGAAAGCCCAGGGACCTCTATTTCCTGCCCTTACCCTTTCCACGAGAACAATTTTACTTTTACCACTTTAATGTGTCAATCCTAAAGAACACTGTGAAGAAAGAGTTGGTGGTTCAAAAGTGTAACACGTGAAATGGCTTGGAAGATCTAAGGGCCTGTGGGTTCTACATCCCTACAACAATCAAGTTCTTGCTCAGAACACAGAACTTTGGGGACCTTGCTGCTTCCCTGACCAAGCTGGGTGGAAGGGGAAAATCTAAATCCTCTTTTCCTTTCAATCAGATGAGCTGTGTGTGATACAGCTAGAAGGCCTCTGATCCCTCTATGTAGGATGTGTGTTTACCTGCAGAATTCCAGTCTGAAATTCTTGCACAATTTCTAAGCCTTTGTAGCACTGCCATTTTGGTAGCAGCAAAGACAGCCTATAGGCTACCATCCTGCAAGGGCAGAAATAGAAGGGGCACGGCAGAGAGGAACTGGTTTCCTACTCCTTAGGAAATCAGGGTTTGCTCAGCAGGGGCACAAATTTCCCCTGTAGTGTGTACAAGACAAGCCATGAGCACCTACCAAGGAGGGCTGGATCGGGGAAGGTGACTAGAGACAGGCAGTTCAGTGTCGCTGACAATAGGACAGAGCAGGGAGGGTGTGCCTAACGATCAGGAGGCAGATCCATACCCCAGCTCTCAGAGCCTCAGTTTCCATGGAGATGATTCCTAGTGATGAGATATTTTTCCCTTTGTATGTTTACTACAAGCTGCTACACCCAGCCCTGAGCACTCAGTGCTGACATCTTGTTTTGTTCTCACAACACTCCAAGGTAGCATTGTTGGTTCCGCACTTCACAGTCATCAAAAACCAAAACAAAACACTCCCCCAGCACATAACCCCAACATATGTATTAAAACAAATAAATAAATAAATAAATGGAGACACTGTCATCGTTTCTCGCAGTACTGCTAAGGGGACTAAATGCTGGAATGGGCATGTAGAGCCTAGCACGGGACCTGGGTTCCTGCACGGATTTCATCATCTTCTCCTGCAATACAATTCCAGAATGAAGAAGTCAAGAGAAAGGCTCCACGTCCTTTCCTTACCCACCTTAGGGGTGCGGGGCTCACACAATGTGCAGCGCCCACTCTGGCTGCGGCTCTGGGCTGGCCTCACTTCACTCATTCCACTGGCCACTATATGCAGAACAGACCCAGGCCCTGCCCTCAAGGACATCACAGGCCAGGGTGGGGGTGACCAACTCTAACCATAAAACACCGACATATCAAATGCTTAAAAGGGTGTTATGAAACCTCAGATCTGGTGGGCGGGCAGGAAAGGCTTCTCTGAGGAACTCAAGTTTCAATGGGAACTGAAGGAAGACCGGGAGCTGGCTGCGTGAGGCAGTCAGGGAGAGTGCTCTACGCACAGGGGAGAGCTCAGAAGCAGGGGAGAGGTGTGTGTGGCACACTGGCCAAGGCACAGCCACTGGGGGGGGGACGTGGTACAGGATAAGGTTGCCAGGGTTAGGCTTGAGGCCTCATCGAGGATTTTGTTTTTATCCTAAGAGCAAACAACATTCACTGGAGGGTTCTGAGTATTTTTCAGAGTAAAAAAAATGTTTTTAATTGTGGGAAAATACATATAAAATTTAGCAGCGTAACCATCTGTAAGCATAGAGCTCAGCGGTGTGAGGTGCAGATTACAGTCACCACCACTAGCCATCTTCTGAGCTCCCCATCTTGTAAAACTAAAACTCTGTATCCAGGAAATAGTAACTCCCTATTCACCCATTTTCCCAGCCCCAGCATCCACTGTTTTACTTTCTGTCTCTAGGAATCTGACTACTATAGATATCTCATCTAAGCAGAATCCTAACATGTTTGCTTGTGAGTGGTTTATTTTGCTTAGCATAATGTCCTCAAGGTTATTCCATGTGGAAGCCTGTGTCCAGCTCTTCCTCCCTTCTTAAAGCTGAGTAACTGTAGGTACAGACCACACTGCATGTATGCCACTGTGCATCTATACTACGTTCTGTTTATGCATTCGTCTGTTCTAGGTATTCATGGATACCTACATGGCTTCCACCTTCTGGCTACTGTGAATAATGCTTCTATAAACGTGAGTATACAAGTATGCATTCTGGACCCTTTCAATGCTACTGGGTATATGCCCAGAAGAAGAATTCTTGGATTCTATGGTAATGTAATTTTGTGAGGAACCACAACACTGTTTTCCACAGTGGCTGCACCATTTTAAATTTCCACCAACCATGCACAAGGATTCCAATCTGCCCACATCCTGGACAATACTTGTTATTTTGTTTTGTTTTGTTTTGTTTTGTTTTGTTTTGTGATAGTAGCCCTCCTAATGTATGGGAGGTTGTATCACTGAAGGATTTCAAGCCAGGGTTTTAACCATGACCATGTTTTAAAAAGGCTGGTCCGACTTCTGTGTGGGGAATCAACTGAAGGGTGGTGAGCCGAGCAGAAGTCGGGAGCTCCTCACACAAAGGCTGCTTGGAAGAGGGGCAGAGATGAAGGGGTGGCCTCAATCATGGAGGCAGATGGTGTGCAAGTTTGAGAGGAGTGGGGTGGGTTCAAAACAGTTATTCCTGATTAGATATAATAAAATGCAATAGGGTTTCTAGGCTGTTCTGATGACTGTGAATTTATACTCATTCCAGGTTTCCTCTAAAATCAAGAAGGTCAAGGAGGATGGCAAAAAAGTCCCTACGATGCAAGAAAGTGGAAATAGCTGGGCCTAACCATGTAACAATTTCATCATACTTACGGAAAAGGAGTAAGTACCCTCTGAACATAATACTCTGACTATGTACATCCTCAGCGGGACACAGCTGAATAAAAAGAACCAGAAAGAAACTGTACTTGAAACTTTATTTGGTTGATTTGTTCTTCATTGATACTGATGTAGCAGTCAGAGACTGTGTATTTTAGGATTAAACAAATGAGTACATACGTTGATGCTGTTGGAAACTGGAATTCTCACCACAGAAGAGAGCTAAAGTACAAAATAAAAGAGTAAGAATCCCATGGTGTTAGATTAAAAATGAAGGCATCACTTTAGAATAAGAAAAGACTTTAAGAAAAAAGATTCTAGGCTCTATTCACTCACTGAAAGGACCTGGAAGCAATGGCATCCTTAGTATTAAAGAGCATATTCAGGGCTCAGATTCTGGTTTTTAAATATGATTCCCCACTAACAGAAATCATGGCTCCTTAGAAAATCAACTGATTTCAAGGCAGGGGCAAGAAAATTACAGGGTAAGGCTAGGACATCTTTACTGTGCCAGAAAGTATGAAGCACTCTATGAATGATGGGTACATGTCAAAAGGACAAAGAAGGCAGTCTAAAAGGTTTCCCACTGGGCATCCAAAGAATGACAGAAATGGATCATAACTTAGAATAAAAAAGAAGCTTTAAGTCTACATGGGTATTTAAAAAAAATAAAAATAAAGGAGACAGGAAAAAACTTTTTTAAAAAAATGATGATAAATGTAAAAAGAATGATTAAGACAGAAAATTACTGTCTTACATTTATCTCTGTAATAACGGACTCAGGGGAGAATCATGGATAGATGCCAAGACTGCTAGATGGAAGACTGCTAGGAAGCACAGTACTCACGGTCTGCTGGTATAATCCTGCAGATGACTTATTAAACATAAAGGAAAACAGACGCCCTTACCAGGGAAAAAGCTGGCAGACACCAAGTGATCGCCAAGTGATCAAACTGATCAGAGTCAACAAGACAGACATCTGCACCTGAAGTGAGACACTGAGGAGAACACAGTGTCATCTATGCAATGCTCTTGTCAAAAATGATCAGTCTGAATCAAATGATGAGCAAATAACCTAATAAATCTGATCGCTAGGAAACAATCTGAACATTCTACATGATAATGGATCTGGAGTCTTTGAAAATACCAAGGCCGTGGAAAACAAACATTTAAGAAACTGTTCTGGATTCAAGGGAATTAAAGGGCCATGGGATCTTTGGTTGGGTAAGAAAGAACCCTCAAAACCAAAAAACCCAAACACTAGCTAAAAAGGACACTCCAGGATGACGGCAGAAATATCAGCATGGACTGTGTATTCAGTGATACTCGTGCATCCGCGCTACACTTCCCCAGTGTGACCACTGTGCTAATGTCATACAGGGGGACGCCCTCATCCGAACAAGGAGATAAAGATGTTGCTGGAGTATTTAGGGGTGAAGGTTCACAAAGTCTGGAGATAATTCTCAGCTGCTTCAAGAACAGAAGAGCACACAGAAAAATTAAACAAATGTGGTAAAACATTAAACACTGGTAAATCTAGGTGACAGGCATATGGGCGTTCACCATATTTTTGCAAACCATCTTTTCTGTGGAGTAGCAAATTTCAAAATAAAGTCAAAGGAATGAGAAAATAAGCCAGACAGGGAAAAAATCTTTGCAAAACATCTATGATAAAATACCATTACCCAAAATACACAAAGAACTCTTAAAACTTAACAGCAAGAGAATAAACAACTCAATTAAAAAATGGACCAGAGATCTAGACAAACACCTCACCAAAGAAGATATGCAGATGGAAAACAAGCATATGAAAAGACGCTCCAAGTCGTGTGTCATTTGGGAACTGTAAATTAAAACCAGATACTACTACACGCTTATTAGAATGGCCAAATCTGAAAAACTAACACCACCAAATGCTGACAAGGATGTGGAGCAACAGGAACACTCACACATTGTTGGTGGGAATGTGAAATGGTACTGCCACAATGGAAAACAGCAGGGCAGGTTCCTACAAACAGAAACATGTTCGGGGCTCCCGGGTGGCTCAGTTGGTTACATGTCTGCCTTCAGCTCAGGTCACGATCCCAGGGTCCTAGGATTAAGCCCCACATCATGTCGGGCTTCCTACTCAGTGGGGAGCCTGTTTCTTCCTCTCCCTCTGCCCCGCCTTCTTGTTCACTTGCTCTATCTCAAATAAATAAATAAAATCTTAAAAAAGAAAAAAAAAAAAAAAGTAAACACTCCCTCACACACTGCCAACAATGAACCTGAATGTAAACCATGGAATGCGGGTGAGAATGTGTACTGATGCAGACACTTCCATTATAACTATACAGAATGCTGATGGCGGAGGTGGGAGTGGAGGGGGAGGTGTTCATGGGAACTCTGCACTGGCTGTTCGATTTTGCTGTTAACCTAAAGCTGCTCTAAAAAATAAAGCTCATTTAAAAGAAAAAGTTAGAGGTGGAGGTAGGCACACCTTTTCTCCAGGAGCCCACCGTAACTGACCCCATTGGCCTGACTCTACTTCTCCCCTGAAGCCACTGCAGCACATGTGGATCCTCGCTTCTATCATTGTACTTCACGTAGCATTTCCCACGTGAATCTTCTCTTAAATTAAAAATAGAAAAGAGAATTTAGACCTTGTAGATAATCTAATCCCATTTTCTCATTTCACAGATGAGGACACGGAGGTCAAGAGAAATAAAATGTCCAAGTTAGAGGTCTGAGACCTAGTCTCCAGACTCCTGCTCTGCTGCTTCCTGCCTTGTAGCTGACTGCCTTCATGACCTAGTACTGGAAGTATCTGTGCCCAGAAGACATAGATCATTTTATTAACCTTTCTTGACTCTCTGGACTTCTCCACCCCATTCCATTGTTTCTCTCTTCGTTTTCCCAAGGAAAAGCCATCACTTAGAAGTACCTGTGGAAGTCAGCCAGGTGTTCTGAATCGATATAATCATCCAAATTCAGGGTCAAATCTGATACCTGCTGTGACCCACTTTCCTAGAAAAATGAAAACAGAAAACGAGAGACTGGGGATATTTCTGGGCTAATGGGAGAATAGTTAAATATTCAGGTTAAAGAAATATACATGCACAAAGAAACATACCAGGAATGTCTGTAATATGTGGAATACTCTTCCGGTGCTTGGGGTCTGCTCTGATTTAGATTTAGAAAGACTGCCTTTCTGAGGCTGGGCCCAGTAAATCTACCTGACAGGCTCTTTTGCAGCCTGGGCACAGGCATGTCACTGGTGTGTCAAATGGATGCACATCTTTGACTTGGAGGTGGGCAACATGGAAAAGAAAAGCAGGCCCAACAAAGGGTAGATGTCTTGCTCACAAGGTTGGTAGCAAAGGCAGCAGCAGCTCATGGGAAGGGGCTCCAGGGCCCACAACCCAAGCCAGCACCTCATGTCTGGGGCAGTGGCAGCAGCAGTGGTTTTCATGGTGTGCATCTGAGCACTGACTTGAAAGCCCAGCCTTGAACCTGTTTCTCCAGCCCTCCCAACAATTCAGTGGCTATCCCAGTTCTTTTAATAAACCAAATCTGTTTGAGTAACTTGAGGGAATTTTGTTATTTATAACTAAGAACTCTGTCTGATACATGATCTAAGTCTTTGTCAAAACAGAAAGGGTAAGATGAACATAGGGGAAGGGAAAAAAAAATAAGATAAAAACAGAGAGAGAGGCAAACCATAAGAACTCTTAATTCCAGGGAACAAACTGAGGGTTGCTGGAGGGGAAGTCAGTGGGGGGATGGGGTAACTGGGAGACAGATATTAAGGAGGGCATGTGATGTAATGAGCACTGGGTGTTATACACAACTGATAAATCACTGAATTATACTCCTGAAATAATAATACAGCATATGTTAATAATACAGCATATGTTAACTAAACTGAATTTAAATAAGGGGGAAAAAAACCGGAAAGGGATAAATTATGGTACTATAAAATACTACATACTAGTTAAAATGAATAAGGTATATCTACATGCATTCCCATGTAAAGACCCCCAAAATATACTGAGTGAAAAAGCCAGGTACAGTGCAATACAGACTGCATGCTACTTTCTGATGAACACACAGAGACAACAAAGACTAACTTAACAGGAGAGTCACTGCCCTTGGGGGGCTTAGAGTCCAGAAGCAGAAGATAAACATCAAATCAAAGGACAACTAAGTACATAATTACAAACTGTGGTCAGGACCAGCAAGGAAATAAAATGATGAAGTAGAGAGGCATAATTTAGATTTTTCTGGCAGGTGAAGACTAGGTAGGCAGAACTACACGTTTGGAGGAAGTGAAAAATGAGAAGGGATCCACAGGAGCTGAAGGGAGGAGGGTGTGTGTGAGGCAGCCCACGGTGGTGGGGAGAGTTTTCCATCCCTGGAAATAAGACATGTAAGGGCACTAGGATAGCAGAGGGCTAGGTTTATCTAAAAAACTAAAAGTAGTCCCCGCTAGGGCCTACAGTAAACTTTTTTCCTTCCCTGTTGTCATTGAAAGGATGATTTGCATAATCATTTACATAATCATTCCCCTGTGATGAAGTACCCCCCTTGGTAATACCAGAAGCTGAACATCTTTGAGCACAAAGCTTTTCTATATGGAGGATTCCTGTCTTAGTTCCAGAAGTAGGGTCACTGGGTAAAGTCCTCACGAACATTTAAGGCTCTTGATCTGTACTGTTAAATGGGCTGCAGAAAGGGGATCCCAACGTCCGCTCCCACCAGCAGGTGCCAACATGTCCCTGAGACTCACCAGCACATTGATGATCATGCTGTTCTCCACAGTGACAGCCTTCACAAGGAGCTGTCTGGACCCATCCTTAGACTCATACCGGAGGACATACAGGTCTTTACTGCTATTCCATTCGGCCGGCAGCAGTTCTGACTTCTTATCATTGGGACCTGGCTGAGAAGACACCGAGGTTGAGAGGAAGATCACAACCTCAGAACACAGAGGTATGAAGGACCTTGAAGACAACCTAATCCCATTTACTCATTTCACAAATGAGGATATGGAGGTCAAGAGAAATAAAATGTCCAAGGTAGGTCTGGGACTCCTGCTCCAGTGGTCCCTCTGTTGTAGCTGACTGCCTTCATGACCCAGTGCGGGAACCTGTCCAGAATCTGCAGCCTTGGTTTGGTAAGAATCTCCTCTCCACCCCCCTGCCAAGAATAAAGCCAATCGCCTGAAGGGTTGCTGTGAAATTCCAAGACTGTTTTTCTAAGTTCAGGACCTGAACTAAGTTCAGGACCATCAGCGAGAGAAGCACTGAAGCGTTGACAAAAAATAAAAGATCCTAGTGTGCTCCCCTCCAGACTACTGCAGTGGGTTCCCACAAATGACTGAGTTTTCACACACACACACACACACACACACACACAAATGGAGCACATGTACAAGAGAAAACATCACTGCACACCTCTGTGCCTCCTGCTTCAGAAACAGACCACCACCACTGCCAACGCCTTAAGTAGGGTAACTCCTAATGAATCTCTTACTCCTCTCACAGATAATCGCCACTCTGTTATTTTTTAAAACGTCTTTACTTTTCCTTATAGCTGTATTACTACATACACAACCCTAAAAGATGTATTGCTTCAGGTCTGTTTGAATTTATAGAAACGGGATCACCTTTATCGCTTCCTTTTTCATTCGAGATTGTGAGGTTTCACTGTGTTGACACATTTAACCACACACGGTCTACTACCTAGCGCTCCGCGGCAGCACAGCTCACAGCTACGCGATGTGGTGCTGTACAAGCTGCCAGGTACACACTCACTTGTTGAAGCCTATGTGAATGGTGTAGAGGTTCGCTATGACAAATGCTGCTGCTAGGAACACTTGTGTACACACCTGCTGGTACACAGGTGGATAAACTTCTGCAGAGTATGTGTGGGGAAAGAACTTTCAATCTGTAAGATAAAATCAAACCGTCTTCGGAAGAGGTACTGATTTACACTTTCACCAACGTGGTAGGGGTCTCCTCATAGTTCCGTGTGGCCAGCAACATTGTCACTGCCCAACTTTAAAATTTGTGCTCACCTGGTGGGTGTAAAAATGCATCCCTGTTGAGTTGTGAGGTCTTATTTTTCCTTTTAAACCATCCTAGGACTTCCCTTTTACACACTATAAAGTTTGCAAAATCATCTTTAAATTACTTCTATAGGAAAAGGTAACAGAGTAATTTCCAGGTGGGGAAGGATCTCTTAAGATCCATGAGAGAAAAATAATACTGTCTTTGAGACTGTTCCCCAAACTGAAAGCTTCTGTTTAACAACAGACACTGCAACATTAACATGCAGCTGCAGGCCAGGACGAGATGTCTGCCATGGCCACAGATGAAAAAGAATGGATAACTAGCACATTAAGGGAATGCCTGGAAAATGAACAATAAAAATTGGGAACCCATTTGAAAAACTAGCAAAAGATATGAACGAGCAAAAGAGCGAGTAGATAATGGTATACAGAGGGCTGTTCAACTTCACCAGCACTCAGACAAGTGCAGGCTGAAACCACAAGGTTCCACGTCACACCCATCTCACTGGTATCATCCATTTCTCTATTCCTCTTTCATGTGGGTGTGGGGACAATGGGGACGCTCAGACACTGCAGGTGGCCACTTACACTGCTGCAAACCCTCTGGAAAGGAGTCTGGCAGCATATGGTACACTCAGGTAAGCAGACACCCAGGGACCCCAAACTTCCATTCCTGGAGGAGACCCTGTGCACAAAGACACAGGAGACATCACAATCTTGCCATGAATACCAAAGTGGAGGTGAAATGAAAAAATATGCTCATGCTGGAATACTATATAGAAGTGAGAAGGAACAAATTAGATCAAAGTGTAGCATCACAGATAGGGTAAAAAATATAACTTAAAATGCAACTTAAAAACTGTAACTTAAGGGGCACCTGGATGGCACAGTCTATTGGGAGCCTGACTCCTGATTTCGGCTCAGGTCTTGATCTCTTGATCTCAGGGTCATGAGTACAAGCCTCACACTGGGATCCAAACTGGGCTAGGAGCCTACTTAAAAAAAAAAATGTGTGTGTGTGTGTGTTTCTGTGTATATATATTTGCATTTATATGCGTATATATATACGTATACACACACACACACACACGTATAGAACTTAAATTTTTCTTAGAAGTTAAGAAAAAATGTAATTTACAGCCTGGTACCATTTATGTAAAAAATTTTTAAAACACATGAAAATAATCCGTATATTTTTTTCATGGATATCTACTTATATGGCTGAACACGAAGCAAAATGGACTGGGAAGCTTCATACTCAGGAGACTATGCTGGGAGGAACTGGACTAAAGATGAAGAACCAGGACACCCAGGTGGCTCAGTCAGTTAAGCCACCGCCTTCGGCTCAGGTCATGATCCCAAGGTCCTGGGATCGAGTCTTGCATGGGGCTCCTTGCTCAGTGGGGCGCCTGCTTCTTCTCTCTCTGCCTGATTGTGTGTGCTCTCGCTCGCTCTCTGACAAATAAATAAATAAGTATCTTTAAAATAAAAAGATGAGGAACAACAGCAAAAGACAAAGGTCCAGCACCGCAGCCCTTACACACAACAAGGACAATAGGAGGCCAAGAGTGGAGAATGAGGGGCCTCTCCTCTTTGGTCACCCTTGGTGCCCAGAAATCCAATGGGGGAAGTGGTCCCAAATGCAATTCAAGATGTTGCAACTGGCATGGTTTAAAAGCTGGCAGAATAACAAGGAAATTCACAAGCCTGAAGCAAAGAAATGAGAGTGAGGAAAAACAAAAGTGAAAGGACTCAAACTAGTCTGCCAAGAGAAACAATCCCTCACCACCAACTTCGTACATTTCCTGTAACAGGTTTAGTGGATTCAAGGTTTCCTTTGGAAGTTTAGATTTTGATAATGTGCCTTGTCTTTTCTCTGTCGGAGGCCTTTGAATTTCTATGTATATCCTCTGCATATAGCATTTGACCCACCAGAATTTTCCTTGGAATATAGATAATTTGGTCTCCTCACTCTTTCACAGACTCTGGCTTCTAGGGCAAGAGAGCACTCTGGGGTCAGGTGAAGCTGATACCTCTTGCTGCAGGCGAATTGATGGTCCCAGCCCAAGGGCTGCCCTGATATGGGGAAAACCAGTGGGACTAAGAGGGACTGGTCCTGGTGATATCAGGCCAAATTTGGCATTTCAACTGTGTTCTGGGCCCTGACATCAAATATCAGGCCCCCCAGAAAGCTGCAACTGGAAAGCAGCCAAAGCATATGGTTGGGTGGTTTAATACTCTCAGATGAAAAATTTAAGGGCTCAGAGGAGCTGAGAACTGCTTAAGGTCACAGTAAGTCAGAAGCAGAGCTGGGTTTGGCACTCAGAGCTCCTGGCTGCTTGGTATATGGCTGGAGATTTTTCCCAGCCAGATCCACTACTCTTTTTTACCCCAAAAGAGTAAAGATAGTTGTCCACTTAGTCCACCCCAGTCCTAGGGCTGACAGCATTCTTCAGTGGCCATGAGTTCATCCCCGGGTCTCTGGGCTAAAAAGCACTCAAAGAAACACAAAAAGATCATTTTGGGCATTCCCTCTCTTCTGTCATAACCTTTAGATTCCTACAACAGAAAACAAAATTCTCAACCTTACATCTATAGCCATCTATAACCCCTTGTCACCTAACCCCCTTGCCACCTCTGTAAAGCTCTTAGGAGGAGTGGTACTGACTCCAAAAAGGTAATCCAAATTCAGATACTGGATTTTTATTGAAGCCAGTGGCCTCACTGCTCTTCTAACCAAGTTTTACATACACAACTGCTCTGTGTGCACGGGACAACATAAAATCAAAGAGAAAAACAGCCAATTCAACTTTCTATTTAACAGTCAATATATTATATGATGAAGCACATACTTCTGGGAACTTCCTCTCTCCTTATCACCCCTACAAGGATGGGGCGCAGGAGGAGGATGGAGAGGCAACATAAATATTCTCTAAGCATGGTAAATACTCTTGGTCTCAGCAGAGTTTGCTGGTCCCAGGCCAGAAAATTAAACCCTCTCTTAAATAAACTAATAGATGCCTCTCTAAAAGGCTTTTATTTCCACAGAAGCTGACTCAGCAGAAGTCAGAGGAGGACAAGTGCAACTCAAGCCTGAGCAGCTCTTCAGGGAAAGGGCACAGAAGCAAAAAGACACACCAAGGAGCAATACGAACACCCAGCCCCGGAAGGCGTGCATGATTTAGCGCTGGGGTGGACGCATGGACAGTGGACAGTGCCTTTCAAAACCCTCCTCCCCACCCTCTCTGGTCTCCTGCCATACATCTGGGGTCTGCATTTTTTTCTGGCCGGCATGAATTCAGTAAGTGGCACCATAAACAGAGTGGAATTAGATGGACCTTTAGGAATCAGTCAAGCATCTTTTATGTCTTTTTAATCAGTATTAAAATGAGATTGTATTCTTTTTGCACATTTCACCTGAAAAATTGGGACCCTGAGTATCTGGCAAGGGGATGATGCCAAAGGAGGCAATGACCTATATGAACTGATGTCCCTAAGCTGTCAGAACAACTCAGAGACAGGAGTGTGAAGGACGGGTGGTGGGAGCAGGTCTGCAGTACTGATATGTCCCTGTGAAATGGGGAGAAGAGAAGGAGTCGCACAGGCCCTCGTGAACAAGTTCCTGTTTGAGGGGAGAGATTCCAACTATATCAGAGCAGTAGCTAGCTGGGAGTAAACAAGGTGAGGTCCATGAGAGGCAGAGAGCAGGGCAGACCTGTTAGGTCTGAAGGACAGTGTAAAGGGTGGGGGAAACTGAGGGCCCATGGATGAACCCCAAGGGCAAGAACAAATAAGTCTTCCTCCCCTTTCCAATCCCACTGCATACCATGCCATTCTATACATCCGCTTTCTGGACTTCCCGGGCAAAGTTGAAATGAAATGACTGGGGCAAGTGAGAGAGTCATTCAGGATTGGAAAGGTGAATTGAGGCAAGTGGGAAACAAAGTTTCTGTTGGGGACACTATACACTGAGCAGGAGCCCAACACTCATGAGTGGAGATCCCATCTCTACCGGGTCCCAAGGCCTGAGATGTTGAAAGGCAGGGTAAGTGGAATGCAGAGCAGGATGGGCAGAAAGGCCAAGAACAGAGCTATCTGGGAGGAAAACTCGGTTCCTGCTTCCAGGTGTGCGTGTGAGGCCCCTTCTTTTCCAGCCTTATATCCAGTCCTAGATTCTACAAGAAGGAACAAGGATGTGTAAGCCTGGAGAGGGGTGGGGATGGGGGATACTAAGTGTGTATCTGGGGTCCTTGTGAGATACTTGAGGTCTGGGATCGGGCCGGGGGGGAGGGGAAGCCAAATATCCATGACAGTTCTTATCCTCTCATGTGACTCCTGTTGATGGGCGTTAAGTATGAGAGGGGGTGGTTGTTTTGCTCACTGCTCTAAAGGACAGAGGAATGGGGCCGCAGGGAGTGGAAGGAAGTGCCTGGCTCTCGGGGCTCAGGATGTGTAAACTGTTTGAGGAGGGATCCTTAAAGCTCCGTGTCAGGAGAGGAAAACTTAAGACACTGGGTGTACATCTGAGAAACTAAGAAAGGACTGGGGAGTTTGAGAACTGAAGCAGTTAGAAATGAGAGTAAGGTTAAAATCTCACCATAAGAGATGCAAGGGGTGAGATGAGATGCCCTATTCCCCAGAGCTGATACTGGTTTTGAGGGTGAGAAGAACGTGACAGCGAGGGGCAGGCTAGGAATCCCGTGTGTATGTGGCGTGTGTGGCTGGGAGGGTATTTTCCCTGATGAAGTAGAAGAGAACTGAAGGGGCAGAAAGGGGGCCAGGCCCAGTTCTCACAGGAAGCTAATGTGCAGGATGCTGTGGAGGGTGAAAGTCACGGGAAAGGGAAAGGGAAGATGAACAGTTTCCCCCCAAAGAATTACACAGTAGGCAGGGCCCAGCAGTCCTGGGAGATCTGTGGGTGTGACACGCCCCCCAGCTCCGAGGGGCAGAGCCTGAGGATGGGAGAGTGGGAGGGGGGCTGACCCTGTAGGGTCAGCTCTTGGGGAGGAAACCTTACCTGGTTCTCACATTCAGGGTGCAAGGATGTACTTGTGGGGCGGTGCGAGGCGGGGGGGGGGGGGGGGGGGGGGGGGGGGGGGGGGGGGGGGGGGGCGGTTTCCCAGAACCTGAGCTGGGGATGGCAGCGGTTGAGTGGGCTGCACTGGGCCCTTCAGTACAAGGTGAAAGGTGTGTGTGCTCTCTGGGCCGGTGCTGAGGAGTGACGGAAGGGTCCCTGCGCGGGGCGGAGTAGACCGAAGCTCGCGGGTATACGCGCGCCTGGATTCAGATGATCCGGTGGAAGCCCAAGTGAGTACCACCTCCCCCCGCCCCCGCCGCCGTGTGGGGAGGAGCTTGGCGGAGTTCCGGCAGGTAAGCCGCGCTCAGGGGAGCTAAGCCCCGTCTCAGTGTCGGTCCACACGATCCTGGCCTGGGAGACTGACAGGCTGTGCCGAAGCGAGCTTCTCTGAGTTTCCAAATCTAGTTGCCCCAGCTGCGTTGTGAGGGGCGCTGGGCCGGGCCAGCAGAGCAGCTCCCCGACCCGCACACCAAACCGAAGGTGCCAGGAGCCCCAGCGCCGGGACTCGGTCAGGGGAGCGGCAGGCGCTCTGGCCCAGAGCTCCGGCCCTTGGATCCGGGCAGAAGACACCTCGCCCCCACCACCCTGGCCCCGGGCCCGCTCTTTGGAGTACCTGGTCGCCGACACCCAAGGCGTAGTAGCCGTGCGTCACCACCTCCCAGTGCAGAAAGCAGATGAGCGCGTCCTGCGCGCAGGTGATGGCCGGCGCCGCCGACGCGTACAGTACCTCCAAGCCCGCCATGGGCACCCCAGGCTCCTGCGGGCGGAGGAAGGAAGGGACACAGTGCGGTGAGCCAACTCGGCCCTGCGACTGCTGAAGACTCCCTCCGCTACTCCGCCAGGCCCACCGGCGGCCAAAATGGAGACGCCCGGGGGCGGAGTGCGGCCGCCGGAAGTAACTCCAATTCGGCTCAGTAGCGCGAATGCGCCGGCTGGAAACTAGAGCTGGGCACTTAAGGGTTCTGCAAGACAACCTGCGGGCGGGGCGGGGCGGGGGGCGGGGCGGGGGCGGGGCGGGCGGGGCTGTTCCAAGCGGGAATCCTGCTTTTCCAGGTAGCTGCAGCGACTGCCACAAGCGGGACGTTAAATAAGGTCGCCAGGAGAGGCCACCTTGCTCTGAGCCACAGACTTCCCACCCGCACAATGGGGTGGGCATATGTTGTGGCGAGAGAGTTTATGAGATACGGCTAAAATATATTCATAATAGTTGGCACTATGCAGTTGGCACGTAATTCTAAATGCGTTACTTGAACTCATTAATTTAATCCTCACAACCCGACTCTATAAAGTTGGTATTAATGATAGCCCCATTTTCTAGAGGGGTGAATTTGACCGCCATGACACAGCCAGCCAGTGAGTGGCTGAGACGGTGGCCAGAACCTAGCAGTCTGGCTCCCAGGACAACGTTTGTGTGCTAGATCCCGTGCCCAAACCTTTACACCACCCTATCCACAGCTCCGTGAGGTGTGTTCCATTATCATCCCCATTTTGCAGATGACAAAACCAGCTCAGAGAACTGAAGCCCCTTCCTCCAAAAAGACAAAGCTGCTGTGGAGCTCCTAATCCACTACCAAATTTCAATCATTTATTTGCCTGTCTCTGTGATTTTTACTACCTATTATTCCTTCCACACATTTTTTCAAATCCACTTTTTGTTTTTGCTCAAATTAATTTAGTTTTCCCATCCCAGTCAGCACCCTGTGGCAAGCCACCATCATGTCTCAATTGGATGACTGCACCAACTTCTGAACCACCCCAGTTCATCTCTGTCTCTCAAAAGTCTGTTCTACAATTTGCATCTAGAGATTCTGTTAGGACACAAGCCAAATGACATCCTTCCTCTGCTTAAAATCCTCCTGGGGCTCCCATCAGGGAAAGTAAAGTCCTCCCCGTGGTCTGCAGAAACCTGCATATGGTCTGTGCCCTCTCCCCACTCTCCTCTCCGACATCATCTCCTCTAACTTTTCCCTCATCCCCTGCACTCTTGGCTGCAATAACCTGGACCACCATCCTCTTGTGCCCACATGGGACCTACAAGCAAAGCCAGTCAACTTTATCCTCAAAATGTATTCTGAATCTGACCACTTCCTACTGCCTTCACTGCCTCCACCCTGGTCTGAGCCTCTGGCGTCTTATACTTGGACTAATGCAGTAGCTTCCTAACCAGGTTTCCTCTTCCACATGTTTGGTTCTGCAGGTCTCTGAATGTACTGCTGTCTCTGCCTGGAATGCTCTCTCCCCAGACACCCGCATGGTTTGCTCCTTCAATTTTAAGTGACTCCTTCTCTCATCTCCTACTGGCCTCAGCAGACACCTTCCCTGACCCTCAGGCAAAATAACCTCATCTACCCTTTAATCCCTCCCTCACACTGCTTTCTTTCCTGCAAAGCATTAATCATAACCTGACCTTCTAGCAGGTATCTCTTTGCTTGTTTATTTAACGACTGTCTCCTCACTAGACTGTGAGAAGGGAGCAGCGGCCACATCTGTCTTGTGCACAGGTATACACCTGAGGGTCTTCCTGGCTCAGGGTATACTTGTTGAATGCTGACTGAATGAATTTTTGGTGTGGGCTCAACTTCATGGGGCCAGTCTCATCCCTTTTGCAGTTCCCCACTTACTTTGTTACCTGGCCCCGTATCACTCCACATTTTGTATTCCTGGGACTTTTCTAGGACACCCAGATTCCTGAATCCCATCTGCAGAAGTTGTAGCTGAGTGCCTGTGGTAGAGTGCAGGCATGCTGACCATACTCTCGGTTGTGTTAATGCTGGTGGACTCCTAAGACACTTTAAATGTCCCTCCCCAGTTATTGAAAAATTGACCCATCATTCCCTCATTCCTTCATTTATTCATCCGCTAAACCTCTCTAGGGTGTGTTGCCAGGGATGGCCATGCTGGCTGCCCAGGGGCGGTCCTGTTCCTAAGTACCTACTGTGAGCCAGGCCCAGGTGAACAAGCTGTAGTTAGTTCCTTCCACTCTGGAGCCCACTGTCTAGAAATAAAAGAATTACAGACAAAGGTAACCCAGTGTGAAGACCATCATGACATAGGGGTACTTGGAGGTCTGTGCAAGCCCAGAAGAGGCATCTAATTCAGGCTAGAGGTCAGGGCGGGCTTCTTGGAGGAAGAGATGCCCAACGTGAAAGCCTTTCATGCCCAACATGAAAAGCCCTCAGGTAGGGAATTGCGCAGTTTAGAGGAAGTGGCTCTTGGTGCTTAGAGATGCCTGCTAAGGAGTGAATTGGACACCATGGCATCTGCTATTCCCCAGCCATGCCCCCCCACCCTGTTCCCAAGGGTGAGCCATGCCTTCACCAGTCTGTGGCCCAGCAGGCAACACGGAGTAGTTCCTAGCATCTGTGTGCCACAGGAATGAGGTAAGCTTTATCTCTTGCACTGGGCTGTGTGTCCTTTGGGCCAGTACTGTGTTCTATTCACCCCTGATCCTCAGGGTCCTCCATGGATGAGAGCCCACGAGAGGATCCTCTGGGACAAGAGGTTTGTGTATATCCTGCCCCTGGTCCATCCAGCACTTTCTGGGCACTTACCACCATTGACAAGGGTCTCAGTTGTCCCTGTGAGGCCTGTGATGGACTTAGAAGGGAAGCAGGTGGAAGATGCCTCCCCAACTGGGCCCTCGCTACCTGGGCAGGGCAGAGCCCATGCCAGATATGAGGGCGAGGGCCCAAGATGATGAAAGGAACATGGGCAGTGGCTGCAGCCACCAGTTCCTGGTTGCCAAGTGACAGCAATGTGAGGATTCTAAGCTCCCTGGAAACTGTATCCCTGGAAACCATGAAGAGGTGAGCTGAGGTGCAGGGCCCAAATGGGCACTGAGATGGAATTATTCCACACTGGAAGCCTTCTGCTTTTTTGGCTTAGCATCATTCTAACAAACTCACCTCCTCCAGGAAGCCCTCCATGATTAGTAGTGTTCAGTACAGGAACCCACTGGATGAGTTGGGATGTAGAAATGGGGAAACCTGCCTCTAGATTTCAGGGGGGTCTGAAAGTTGTAGGAAGCTTTCAGGGGGTCTGAAGGTTGTAGGAGAACACCAGCAATGATCACAGCTGCCTCGTGTCCTAAGGCAGCATTCAGGGGGAAGATCTGCAGAGGCGGCTCCAAACCTGAATGGAAACTCTGGACCCACTGTTATTGGAGAAGCAATAAGGTGCTTCTGCTGCCTCACATTGCCTGGATCTAACCCAGAGTCCCACCAACAAGTCCTTCTGAAAAAGGGTGGGCTGGACAGGGATGCTATTGAGACTCTCACAGACAAATTGGTCAATATTCTCTTACTTAATTTCCGTAATTCTTTAAGGTAGAAACTAATATCACCCTCATTTTTAAAGTGAAAAGAGTAAGGCACAGGAAGGTTGTACCATGGCTCCTCAGTGACACAGGATCTGAACCAGATGGTATCTCTATACATCACCACGTGACTTTGCCCCATGACAGCGTCCAAGGGGCTTGCAGGCCTGCAAGCTCTGTCCGAGGTCTGCATAGGAGATGGTGAGAGAGCTGTGACCGAGTTTTTCAGACTTTGGCTAGTGGCTGGTAAGGCTGGGGACACGGAAAACGGTATAGGCTGGGGACTGAGAAATTGTCCCCAGAAATGGTCTAACCATGGAAAGTCTCTCCACCCACAGCGACCCAGGAGGGCCCATGCAGAGACAAGAGAAGCCACAAGAGGGCGCCCGGCCCCACCCAAATGCCCACCGAGGGCAGCCACGCGCTGTGAGGTGCCTATTTCCTTTCCCTTCTCCTCTTTCTAAGGCTTCTTCAGGGGAGCCCTAGACTGGGGACAGCAGTGCGGTCAGATTTTTTCACAAATGGAAATGCCTACTTGTAGAGCTCTGCGCACTGCTGACCCCAAGAGGAAACCGTCCTCGGGGGACCCCAGTCCCAGCGGTCAAAGGGCCTGCTCTCCTCCTTATTTTATTTTATTTATTTTATTTTGTTTTGTTTTGTTTTATTTTGTTTTGTTTTATTTTATTTTGTTTTGTTTTGTTTTATTTATTTGACAGACAGCACAAGCAAGGGGAATGGCAGAGGGAGAGGGAGAAGCAGGCTCCCCGCTGAGAAAGGAGCTGGATGTGGGGCTCCACCCCAGGATCCTAGGATCATGACCTGAGCGGAAGGCAGACACTTAACCGACTGAGCCAACCAGGTGCCCCTGCTCTGCTCCTTTCTGAGGCCATTCTTCTTCTCAAATACCCCACTTCCTTCAGCAGACATCTTTGTATCCATCCTTTCACAGACTTGGCCCTATCCTCTCCCTTTCCCCACAACCTCAGCCCCTTCCATCTCCAGCCCCGAAGTCCCATCAGGTGTGGGACTTGCCCCACCTGGTGTGGCAGCTGGCATGGGTGATCAGCCTCATTGAGAGGCCAGTTGCTCCCCTAACTAGAGCATCAGCTTCATGAGTACAAGAATGGCATCTGTTTGGTTTACTGCCCTCCCTCCAGCTCCTAGAACAGTGCCTGGCATACATAGTGGGTCCCAATAAATATTTGTTGAATTAACAAATAAAAGAACAAATGCATAGATTCGAAAAAGTGTCTAGATCTTGGAGTCAGGCAGCCTGGTTTACATCTCAGTCTCAGTGCTTACTCTCTGTGCAACTTGAGGGAGATGACTTATCAAATTGTCAAACAGGGATTATAATTGTGTCTCCAGTGGGGTTGTCAGAGAGGATTCCTGGAGATGATGTCACTAAAGTGCCTCCCATGGTGCCTGGCCCATGGCAGGGGCTCCTAAGTGGTGCCTCATTATTTGAACTAATGAACCCTTGGAAAGCAGCTGCTATTTATTGAGAATTTACCATGTGTCTGGCACTCTTCTCACATTCTCCAATTCCATTTTTGTAACTACTTGGTGAGAGGTTGAAGAGCTCAGAGGGGTTCAATAATGTGCCCAAGGTCACACAGCTGAGAAGAACAAACTTGGGTTTCTCTCCGGAAGTTGAAGACTGTAGCTTGCAAGGCCAGACTTCTTGGGTTCAAGTCCTGGCTCTATCACTTTCAAGTGGTTTGACTTTGGGCACGTTTCTTAGTAGGGAGATGTCAGAAGGGACAGTAGGGGGCTGCTGCATAGGCCTGGGTCCTTCTTTCAGATTTGGAGGAGTCAAAGACACCTACTGTAACGTTGCAGTTTTGTTCCCTTGAGACTGAGGCACCAGCCAAGGCCTCTGGAGCCCTTTTTAGCTCCAGCCCCACCCGGACCCCCATTATATACTGGGCCATTTCTTTGGATTCCACCTAGAGCTGGAGTCACCATGTAGTCAAGTAGGCAGGACACACACATAATCTCTCTCTCTCTCTCTCACACACACACACACACACACACACACACACACACACACGTAGCTTTAGAGGAAGAAAGTGTTGGCTTTAGCTGTGTAACCTGGGCTCCATTGCTCTGCCTCTCTGAGCCCTAATTTCCTCATTACTTCATTGTAAAGTGAAGGGCAAAGGGTAGTGTCATATAGGAGCATCATCTAGAAAATACCCGAGACAGGGCTGAGACCTGAGCACTGGAGGGAAGCAAGGAGCCATAGGAAGGTTGATCTATAGGACTATTGCCGGAGGATCTGGCACTGATTTCTACAGCTCTATTAGAGGCCATTTTCAGAAAAAGGTAAAATCCTGATTTTTGTATGTATCTGGAAGGAGCACGTATTAAAGACTTAATTTTACTTGTTAAACAGTGAAGGAATCAGACAGATGTTAGAACCGGTTCAAAGAAAAAATTAAAAATGCATGAGTTCGTATGGACAAAAAGAACTGACAAGAAATGGAAGCAAAGCTAGTTTTCCCACAAAAGGGAGGGAAGTGAATTCTACCAGTCAAGACAGAGTTTGCATGCTAATGAGTTAGTCACCGAAGAGGAGCAAAATAGCTCAAAGACAGTGAACAGGGTGAGAATCAGACCGCGGGAGGGGGTTCTACCCTTTTCTCTGTGGCCCATTTTGGCCCAGAAATTTCAGGTCCAGAGTCTCATGCTGGCAAGCGCAGGGCTTCTCAGCCCTTCTGGGATCAGTGTTCTTATCTGTGAAATGGGGTCACTAACCATCTGGCCTCCCAGGGTTGTCACGTAGGTGACACAAGCTGGTGGAGTTGAGTATCCAGATGGGACCTCGTGCCACGGGGTGGATCGCACCCTCGGTTCATCCTCCTCACATTTCGATCTAAGACAGACCGTTATAGCCTCTGACGAGGGGACCAAGGCTCACAAAGGTAGTCGTGCTTGCCCCGTGAATGAAAACTGGCCTCACAACCCTGGGATGCTGTTGAACACCAGTGTGACCTGAGGCAGGTCACTGCCCCTTTCCCCAGGAGGTTTCGATCCACTGAATTCTGAATGCCACCTCCCAATCCCTGCGCTCTGTGGGAGTGCTCCAAGGCTGCCAAGCTGACCAGGCCAGAGCAACTGTGGGAATGGCCTGGTGAGCAGGTGGTGTGAGTAGGGCAGTCAGGGACACTGATGGCCAGGGACATGGCGGGGATGAAGTCCAGCCTCCGGCATGCAAACTTCAGACAGGCCAGAACCACCATAGTTTCCACCTTGCTCACCAGCCTGGTAGAAAGGGCCTGTCCTGGCTGGACTCTAACCAGCCAGGGGAAAAAAAAGGGGGGAAAAAAAAAAAGATGTTTCCCAATTGCTGGTTCAAACTCCAGGTTGGCGAGAATGAGAAGGATGAGACCCAGGCCAGCTCATCAGAATCAATGTTTTCCCTCTGCCTACCCGTGGCCTAGCTGTCATCCCACACACAGCTGTCCTCTGGGAGCGTCTCTGTGGCAGCTGCAAGGCAGGCTGTCCTCCTTTGGGTCAGGGCCTCCCATACACCCAGCTCTCTGCTAAGTCCTTTGGTGGAGTTAAGGGAGGGGCCCCTGTCTTCGGAGGGTTTCATTGTCAAGTTCTCCATCAGGGATGCGGTGCTTAGGATGCTTCGTGTGCAAAGGAAGGAAAATCCAGTGCAAACAGGTTTGGGCAAAAACCCCTCCAATTTATAGGCTTATGTAAACAAATGAAATGAGGAGAAAAGGAGGTAGGGGTGAGGCAGGCATATTCTGCCTTGGGAGGACACAGAAGATCTCCCAGACAAGAGACATTTGAGCAAAGACCTGGAAGAGGTGAGGAAGTGAGCCAGGTGGAAGTCCCAGACAGCCAAACGGCAAGTGCAAAGGCCTTGAGGTGCAAGTGTACCCAGCATGTATGTCCAGAGCCTAGGAAGGGAGGGGGGAGGGGAGAGTTGAGGTCTAAAGGGTCACCTAAAACCAAATATTGGGAAAAGACTTGAACAAACAAACGAAAATGTTTTTAAAGAAAGCTCTCTATCCCGTGGCCTGAAACTCAGAGTCTGGTTCCTGCAGGCTTTGGTGGGGATGAGGGTTGAGATGGGGGAATCAGGTGGGATAGGAGGATGAGGCAAGGACCACCCCTTTCAAGCTCAGCCCTCTTTGACCTTGGGAGACTCAGACTAGGAGCTAGAAGAATTCATGGCTTCGCTCCACAGCACAGCTAATTAACAGGTCCTATCATTAGTGAAAACTTCAGCAAACAAAGCCTACTCTGGAGTTGCCTAAAGCCACTCCACCCCTGCAACTGGGCTAGGCCAGAGCTGTGTGTGATAGGGGCTGGCCCACCACGGATGGGCTCTGGTGCACAGAGCACTCTCTGTAGTGGAAGTGTCCAGACCTGGCCCCCATCCAGGGGACATAACTTCATGGGAGAGTAAATGATGGGCATTCCAGGCTCTGAAGACACTCAAAATCTTGGGAGAGAACAGGAGATATCAGCCAACTACTTCGTTTTATGTATGGGGAAACTGAGGCAGGGGGCGAGGAGTTGGTGCACCCAGGGTCAAACAAGGGGATAACCACAAAGCTAGGACTTGAATTCAGACTTCCTGATTCCAGTACTCCTTTCTTCAAACAGGGAAGACTGAAGAGCCTAGACTAGGGCATGCCAGCCCCACAGTTAACCGAGTGAATCCTGGCTTCACCAGTTGTTGGCTGCGTGCCCTTGAGCCTGTCACTTCACCTCTCTGTGCTTCAGCTGCCTCATCTGTAAAATAAAAGTGATGCTAATAACAACACTTAACCTCATAGTTGTGGCCTAAAGGAAATTTGGTGCTATCTGCAAAAGGGTTAGAAAAGTAAAAAATGGTAGTGTTGGGCTTCTGAAAATTCTCTCTTCTATAAAAGCACTGAAAACATGGGCAAAAATGGTCAGAATCAACATTTTCAGAATTGTTGAATTAATCAAAGGCTCACAGCAATCAAGGAAACAGTTATTCAAGGCAAATGGTTAAATATTATTAAGACATGACCCTTCTGCAGCCCGCCCCCAACTCCCACCATGGTAGACCTAGAATCCAGCAGCCTGGTGGCCACCAGACATGACAAAATTCAGTTGCATCTCTTTCAAAGCCTTGTTCCCAGAGTATTGTCATTATTTGGCCTGTCTGATGGTTCCCTGGAAGACCCCTCTTGCAAGGTGGACTCTATTTGACCTGACCAGGAGCTCGCCATGAAAAGCAAAAAGCTCCCCCACCCCCTCCCCCCCGGGGTGGGGGCATTTTACAAAAACCGTTTAGAGGCAATTGTTTAACTTTGGGGCAGCCTGAGGCGGTGGCTAATGGTTGGCAGAAAACAACAGGCTTACCTGGGCTAACCAAAAAGCTTAATGGGAAAAGCTGAGGAATGGCATGTCCACAGGAGGCTGTGAAATGCTCTGACATATTCCTGGGAATCTGAAAGGCTGTGTGCATGTATGTGGAGGGCTCCGTGCACCCAGGGCTGTGCAGATGTGTAGGAAAGATCTGAGAAGGTCCTAAGCTCTCCCCCCTGGTTATGCTTAGGGCCATGCTAAAGCTGGAAGAGAAGGCAGAGGCAGAGTTATCCAGCCCTTGGCCTGAGTCCTGGGAGCATGCCCAGACGTGCACAGATGGCCCCTCAGCAAGGACTGGGAGACTCACCCATTCCCAGTGCTTAAGAACATCTCTGCTCAACCATTGGCTGACCACCACAGTAACTGAACAGAGACATTTCAGTCCTGCAAGAGAAAGAATACAGACTTTAGAGAATTCACTCAGAAGTCACTAGAACAAACAGCAGCAACAAAAACCTGTGGGGATGGAGAGAATCTGGCTTCCAGATTCTATTCTATTCCATACTATTACATGTTATAGTATGTAAAATGTCCCACTTTTCACCAAAAAAAAAAAAAAAAAAAATGAGACCTGAAAATAAATAAGAAGCCATGACCCCTACCCAGGAGGAAAACAATCAATGGAAACTGTCCCCAACAAAGCCCAGACATCAGGCTTGAAGCCCAGACAAAGACTTTGAATACTCTATTTTAAATACATTTGAAGAGCCAAAGGAAACCATGTGGAAAGAAGTAAAGGAAAGTAAGAATGATGTCTCGCCAAATAGAGAATTCTCAGAGAGATAGAAATTATATAAATAGAGCCAAATGGAAGGTTTGGTGTTGAAAAGCACAAAAATGGAAATGAAAAATTCACAAGAGGGGCTCAGCAAATGACCGCTGGTAGGAAAAGGATCACTGAACTTGGAGTTAGGTCAACTGATGATCCAGCCTAAAGAATGGAGAAAAAGGAAAAGAGCTGCAGAGATTTATGGCATAACATCAAGCATAACATTGTGTGCATGACAAGCATCCAAGAAGGAAAGGAGAGAGAGAGTCAGAATATTTGAAGAGATAATTTGATGAAAAACATGAATCTACACATCCAAGGGGCTCAACAAATTCCAAGTAGGATGAACTCAGAGATCCATGCCTAGACACATCATAATCAAACCAGTGTACATCAGAGACAGAGCAAGAATCTTGAAAACAGCTAGAGAGAAGAAACTCATGAGCTGGAAAGACCTTCAACAAGTTCACAGCTGATTTCTCCTTAGAAACCACTAAGCTCAGAAGGCAGTGAGATGTAATAAGCGCTGAAAAAAAAAAAAAGATTGTCAATCAAGCATTCTACATCCAGCAAAACTATCTGTTAAAAAATGAAAGAGGGAGGTGCCTGGGTGGCTCAGTGGGTTAAGCCTCTGCCTTCGGTTCAGGTCATGATCCCAGAATCCCACATCGGGCTCTCTTCTCCGCAGGGAGCCTGCTTCCCCCTCTCTCTCTTCCTCTCTGCCTACTTGTGATCTCTCTATCTGTGTCAAATAAATAAAGTCTTAAAAAAAATGAAAGAGGGGTGCCTGGGTGACTCAGTCGGTTGAGCATCCAACTCTTGATTTTTGGCTCAGGTCATGATCTCAGGTTCCCTGCTTCTAGTTCTACAATCAACACGGAGTCTGCTTGAGATTCTCTCTCTCCCTCTCCCTCTGGCCCTCCCCACTCTCACTTTCTCTCTCTCTCTCTCAAATAAATAAAATCTTTTTTAAAAAATGAAAGAGAAATTAAGACATTCCCAGATAAACAAAACCTAAAGGAATTTGTTGTTAGCAAACCCACCCTTCGAGAAATACTTGTAGAGTAAAAATGAGAAGATGTCATTGAATGAAATTAAAGATCAAAATAAATGGAAAGACATCATGTGTTCATATATTAGAAGATATAATATTGGCAATACTCTCCCAATTGAGCTACAGGTTGATTGCATCCCTATCAAAATCCCAGTTGATGATTGTGAAGATACTGGTAAGCTGATTCTGAAATTATATGGGAATGCAAGGGACCCAGAATAGTGAAAATAATCTCGAAAATAAGGACAATGTTAGAAGGTCCACACTTCCCTATTTCAAAATCTACTACAATGTTATAAAAATTGTGTGGTACTGGTATGAGGACAGGCATATGGCTCACTGTAATAAAACTGAGAGCCCAGAAATAAAGCCATATGTTTATGGGCAACTGATTTTTGACAAAGTTGAAGATAACTCGATCGGGGGAAAGAAGAATTTTTTCAACAAATGGTACCAGGACAACAGAATATCCAGGTAGAATGGAGGTGGATCTCTATCTTGATCCATATATATAAATGAACTAAAAACAGATCAAAGGCTTAAATCTAAGAACTTGCACTAGAAAAGTCTTAGAAAAAAATTTAGGGGTCAGTTGATTATTTAGATGTGACATCTAAAGCATAAGTAATGGAAGCAAAAATTTAAAACTTTTGTAACTCAAAGAACATGACCAAAAAAGTGAAAAGACCACTAACGAAATGGGAGAAAATATTTGCAAATCATTTATCTGGTATGGTTACAGTATCCAGAACATACATAGGACTTTTATAACTGAATTTAAAAATCCCCCAATGGCTCGATTTAAAAATGGGCAAAGAGGGGCACCTGGGTTGCTCAGTCAGTTAAGCATCTGCCTTTGGCTCAGGTCATGATCCAGGGTCCTAGGATCGAGCCCCGCATTGTGTTCCTTGCTCAGCAGGGAGTCTGCTTCTCCCTCTCCCCCCTGTTTGTGTTCCCTCTCTCACTGCATCTTTTTCTGTCAAATAAATAAAACCTTTAAAAAAATTTTTAAAAACGGGTGAAGGACTTGCGTAGACATTTTCCCAAAGAACATATACAAATAAGCACATGAAAAGATGCTCAACATCCATTACTCATTAGGGCAATGCAAATCAAAACCACAATGAGATAGCCCTTCATACCCATTAGGATGAGTCAAATAAAAAAGGGGACAGTAACAACTGGTGGCAAAAAAACACCAAGAAATTGAAACTCTCATACATCACTAGTGGGAACGTAAAATGATGTCACCCCTTTACAAAATCATTTGGCAGTTAAATGCAGAGTTACCATATAATCCATGAATTCCAGTCCTAGGTGTATATTCAAAGGAACCAAAAACCTATTCACACTCAAACTTGGACATAAATGTCCACAGTGGTGGTAGTCATAATAGCCCCAAAGTGGAAAAAAAAATCCAAATGTCTATCAACTGATAAATGGATAAACAAAATGTGTTCTATCCATCCAACAGAATGTTATTCAGCCACCAAAAAAGAATGAAGTACTAATCCACTAGATCACACAGATGAACCTTGAAAATGCTAAGTGAAAAAAGCCAGACTGAAAAGGCACATATTGTATTCTGTTTCTAGGAATTGTCCAGAATAGTCAGAAACAGAATAGTCCTCAGAAGCAGAGAGCAGAGGAGTAGTTCCCAGAGGCTGAGAACAGGGGCAATAGGGAGTGAGGGAGTGATGCTAATGGGGATGAGGTTTCTTTTTTCCCCTTTTAAAAAACAGACTTTATTTTTTAGGGTGGTTTTGGGCTCACAGTAAAACTGTGCAAAAGGTACAGAGATTTCCCATACACCCCACACTCCCACATCAACACAGCCTCCTCCTCTTTCAAAACCCCACACCAGAGTGGTACATTTGCTACAATCAGTGAACCTACATTGACCCAACGTTATCACACAAAGACCGGAGCTCACATGAGAGTTCACTCAAAATAATGGATTTTTTTAGAGTGATCAATATGTGCTGGAATCAGATTGTGGCAATGGTTGCATAAACCACAGAATTGTACACTTTTCAAAAAGGTGAATTATGTGAGTATCTTTTAATGTGCATCTTTTCTTTAAAAAAGAACGGTGCCAGACACAGGGTAAGCTCATTAAACATTAGCAGTTTTTATCTTAATTTTTTTCTTTACTAATTGCTGGGTTGGAGGAATAAATTAACTATAATTTGTCTTATTTTGACCTCTACTTATTAGAGAAGAAAAAATGGGAGGCACAATAAGAATGATTCTCAAGTGTGTGCCGCCCACATATAGAGCATTCTCGAGTCTTTTTCTAAAGCTGCTGCTCCACCTACCACAAGACAACTATAAACCTTGATCATGACTGTGATTATTTTTATATCACCTCATTATTTTGTCTCTTTCCCCCTCTAGGCGAGCAATTTGTCTAATTCCTTTGGCACTTCTAATGTACAGTTAGAATACAATATACCCATTTGTTGGGTGAGTGGACAAATGAATGAATGAACACCCCCACGATCTTGCTTGAACTGCAAACCAACACTGTAAGGTTAGACAAGTTTCATTATCTCCACAAAGTTAGGACTGAGCCTTACCGAGGGCAGGTGGTGAGCCTAAGGCTCTCCTTTCTGCTCTTTGGAGACACTGGGACCTGGTAAGTCCATCTTCCTCTGCCCTTCCTCTGTTCCTTCCTCTGGCCAGTGGTGTTTTTGTTCCCAAACTGACTGAGTGTAGGACTACTCTGGCCAAGTTTCCAGCCCTCCCAGTGACCTCTGAGGAGTTATGCCTAACAATATGTCCCCTTGGGTTCTTGTGATCACCCTTATTTCAGAAATGCCTGGGTCACAATTCTCCATTACTAAATAGAAATTCAATTTTCTCACTCCTAAAATGGGTAAAATCCATGTTCATGTGTGTTTAGCATGATCTACAAATTCAATGCAATCTCAATCAAAATTTTAAGAAATCATTCTTCTTTCTTTCCTTTATTACTATGTGTTTTTTGTGTGAAAAATATCAAGCTCATACTAAAATTTACATGAAAATCCAAACAAACGAGAGTAACCAATAAAGTCTTGAAGAAGAAAGAAAAAATTACTCTAGCAGGTATCAGGATGTATTATGTTAATATATTAGGAAACAAGTAATTAGAACAATATAGTTTTTGTAGAAAGAGACCAATGGAATGAGTAGAGGCTGGAAAGAGATTATATGTGATACTTTTTTTTTTAAAAAAGATTTTATTTATTTATTTGTAAGAGAGAGAGAGAGTGAGAGCGAGCACAGGCAGACAGAGTGGAAGGCAGAGTCAGAGGGAGAAGCAGGCTCCCTGCGGAGCAAGTAGCCCGATGTGGGACTCGATCCCAGGATGCTGGGATCATGACCTGAGCCAAAGGCAGCTGCTTAACCAACTGAGCCACCCAGGCGTCCCTATATGTGATACTTGATTGTATGTGATATGTATGTGATACGTATTGATACATATGTGATACCTGATTCAGGACAAAAGTGACAATGGAATACAGGCTATACTGGAAATACATGTACTTTTCAATAAATGGTGGTAAGTCAACTGAATATCGAGCTGGGGAAAAATGAAATATTGATTCTTAGTATCATACAAAGAAATTCCAAGTGGTTTGTGAAATTAAATCTGAAAAATAAAAGGATAAGTAAAACAAATAAGCTTAGGTTAGGCTAGGTTCCCTCAAATACTTCAGAAAAATACTAACCATAAAAAAATAGTGATAAATTGGACCTTATAAAATTATGAATGTCTTTCATCCAAAGATACTAACTACTAAGAAAGTGAAAAGGTAAGCCACAGAGCAAAAGAAGCTATATTTGCTTTATGAACAACCAACAAAAGACTTGTTCACCAGAACATATAAGTGCTTTCATTTGTGAAGAAAAAGATGAACCAATTTCAAAAAGGACAACACACACACAAGCAGTTCACGGAATAGGGGAGCAGGAAGAGCCTAGTGACCATCTCAAGGCTATTACCACTCTCCCTCCAAGCCTTCTAGTTAATAGTTGGCAGAAGTAGCTCTTCTTAGAACTTGCTTCCCCTGATTTCTAACATAGCAACATCCACAATTTATTTGGGAGGAAGGATGGGAAACACAGTAACAATAGTATCTTCTAGTATGGTTGGGGCTCCTCTCACAGGTGATGGGGGAAGGTTGGGGTTGGGGCGGAGTGGGTATCAGCACCATCCTGCCTTGCTGCTAAGGAAACTGGGGGAACTCCAACCACTTGCCAGATCAGTAAGAAGGTTTGTGATAGAGTCCCTGCTCCACCCTGGGCCTCAGTGTCCTCATCTGTAAAATGGGTTGGGAAGTTTCTAAACTCACAGGCCTGGTTTGAAGCTCTGGCCTGGGAGAGAAAGAGAGCAAGAGAGGAGGATGAAGAAGGGGAGAGGATTAAAGGAAGATGAGATACAGAGTGTCAAAGTGGTGGCTTAGATTTCAGCTTTTTTTTTTTTTTTTTTTTTTTTAGGTTGTAATGAGAAGAGATTCAAACCAGATGTGGTCCTGGTGGCTTGCAGTAGCTGAGGGTGGAACCGTGTTGTGATAATGCCGTATTAGCTGAAAGCAGTATATCTATCAACAGCCTCAGCCAGCGCGAAGCAGTTGGCATTTGCAGGAACTGTGTCCCCGTGCTGGAGTTCAGCGTTTCAAAGGACCTCAGAACCCGACTGACCTTCTAAGCTCTTCCGGGAAGGGCTCGTTCTTCGGAGGTCATGCAGCCCCCCGACTCCCACACACACCCCTGGGGAGAACCTCACTCACAGAGTGAGGCCAGCACCCCAGTCTTGGCGACACTGTCGAGGCCGAATGGGAGGCGGGCACAGCCCAGAAGAGCCAGGCTCAGTGGGGGCCGATGGAGCACGGCCCAAACAGCCCACGGGATCATAGGCCACATTGTTATTACTTTTTAATTAAAATGGCGTCTTTTCCCCTTATTACAAAAGCCATGTCTGTTTATTTTAGCAAAATTAGACAGGCCAGACCAGGAAAAAGGAAAAATTAAAAATGACCCACGACCCAGAAAGAGCCATTGTTAGTTAGCACCCTGGTGTGTTGGAGGCGGGGTGGGGGGGTTACATACCGAATGCACAGGGTCCCAGATGGTGAATGTAGATGTGAATTGGATGGCATTAAAATTAATAAAAATGTGTGACTCGAGTGACATTAAAATTAATATAAATGTGTGAGGAGGGTGAATTAATTTATATGAAAATTAATATAAATATGGGAATTATGATATTAAAAAAATGTCAGGAAATGTTTGAATCTGTAGGGTAATGCAGAGTATGCAGCCAGGGTAAAGACATTCAAAAGTCAAAAAGATTTTAAACACTGACTTGGGCTCCAGTGGTCACCAGTCTGCCACCTCTGGCCCTCTTAAGATCATACACTTCTATGTATCTTTCTATATCTATCAACTAATCAACCTTAATACTTAAAAATGTATATATAAAAATTAACACACATTTTACATATACACGCATATATACAGATAAACACATGAAGACACATGTACATCAAGTGGAAATTTAAGTGGATGCTCAGTATAATACTCAGGTAAAAATGGCAGCTCTTGGGTTGAAGGAAGGTTGGGAGCCACTTTGACCCCTTCTTGCTATGTTCTCGCCCTAACAGCAGCCCCTAAGGAACTCCGGGCCACAGAGGGTCTGGTTTGAAAACCAGTCTTTTGTTCCAGGGGTTCCCCGTGTTTAGCACTTCAAGGACCAGTAATTTCCGCTTTCCAAAAATGAGGAGGCACTGATCTAGGGCTGCCATATCTCTTCCCATCAAATGTGGCAGGCATGGGTCGCTGCCCTCCAATTATTTCTAAGCTATCCCTCTACCCCCTTCTTTCTTGGTTTTGTTTGAGGGTCTTGTATTTTCTGTTCCAGGCAATTCTTCATTGAATAAACTCAACATGGTAACCCCATTTCCTTTTGGCAGATTTCATATTTCTTGGACTCCCTTACAGCTAAGAGCGGTCCCATGACCTAGTTTAGCCAATAAGACAGAAGAGGTCCTCAGGAAATTTCTAGGTTTTTGCTTTTGCTTTCCTGTAAAAGGGAAAAGGTCATTGGTGATATTTGATCCCCACTCTTCCTACCAAGACCAGGGGCAGCTCTCTTGGGACCATGAAGCAACGGGCAAGAGAACAGAGAGATTCCTCCCTGCCATGCATTGTGAGAAAAGACACTTCCCCGTGGCCTCTACCTCCAGACTTCTTTCAGTGTGAAAAAATAAGCCCTCTTTTGTTTATACCACTGTTAGACTTTCTCTGACGTTTAAAAAAAAGAAAAAGTGAACATTCATTACATGCATCAAACCAAAGAGGTAGAAAGGAGACAACGTTACAGGAAAAAAAAGTTACATGGACATCTTGCTGTTGTCTCCGTGTTTCTGATTTTGCCATCTGCCAGCAGCCACTTCTCATAGAGCCGCCTTGGCCCAGGGACAGGCGTCTGGAAGTTGTCGATTCTGACCACAGCAGCAGAGTGAATGACTAACGAACAGCCCATCATCAGACTTCCAGTCATTCGATAGGGCATCTCTTGGTGTTGGACATTCAGATCATTTCCAGTTACTTCCTTATAAACAGTGTTGCAATGAACATCCTCGAAGCTAAGACTTTACCCTCATCTTTACAGATTTTCTTAGGGAAAATTCCCAGAAGTGGAATTTCTAGGTTTTAGGCTTTAGTTCATATTGCCCAACTGTCTTCCAGAAAGAAAAAGCCAAGTTACAATGGTCCCCTCCCCACAGATGTTTCACACAATTTGGATTGATAGCGTGAGTTGCTCCAAGATTCCTTCCAAACAGCACTTTGGACTAAGATGTTTTGAGTCAAGTGGCTTCTGCCCCTCTCACCACAAGCCTTCATTTATACACCTGTGCCACCCTCCCAAGATCAAGGCCACATGCGTGTTTACAAATGGCCACTGCCCATCTTACAATCCTCCCTTACCCTTCTCTGTCCCCCCTACCCTCGAGTAAAGGAATAATGCTGGGGCTCTGGTCAACGTCTGAGCCTGCTGGTGTCCCAGCTTCAGCACCTACCTCTCTCTGCACATCTAGCTATTTCTGTTCTATGACCGTATCACAAGCTATTGTGCTTCTGTGTTTTTGTCCATGATGATTTCATTACCGCAAAGGCCTTTTCTCTCTTCCTAGCTCAACTTTCAAAATTCATCTTCAACAGCACTGCCACCAGGAAGCCTCCTCCAGCTCCCCGCGCTGGGCAGGAGGTGTGTTGGGACCCCCACCCTCTCCTACAGTGCTTTCTCCTATGACGTCTTGATCACACTCTGTGGCCACTGCCATCCACTGCCATCCACTGCCCCAACCTGACTTGAGTCCTCAAAGGGAGAGAGAACTGTTCCCTGTCCTCCTCCCTTCTCCTCCATGAAACTCTGCCCATGCTTCGAGCCCTTGCTCAAAGACCTCCACAGTCCTGCCCCCGCCCCCGCCCAGGAAATCTTCCCTGGTGGCCTCAGAACCTCATCAATTCCCTTGAGGTCTGGCTTCTCCGCTGTTGCCCTTCAGGAGGCGGTGGCCAGAGGGTAAGTCCTAGAACAATGTGTGGACTTTGTCTCAGTCTGCTTGGGCTGCTGTCACAAAACAAATACCCTAGAGCAGGGGTCTGTAATAACAAAGACTTATTTCTCACAGTTCTGGATGCTGAAAATCCAAGGTCAAGGTGCTAGCAGAGCCAGTGTCTGGGGAGGACTCGCTTCTGTGTCCTCCCATGGCAGAGACAGGACTCCGTGCTCCTCTTCTTGCCAGGACACTGGACCCATCACTGTGGCTTCCTCCTTATGACTTCATCTGAACCTAATTACCGCCCACAAAGCCCCATTCCTAATACCATCACTTTAGGGGGTAGGGCTTCACATATGGATTTGGGGGGGGCACAAACATTCAGTCCACAGTACCCATGACAAACTGTACAATTACAGGCACATTGTTCCCCTCTCAGGCTGAGCTTCCCTCTTGCACAAGGAAGGGATCAGAAAGTTTCAACCAGTCAGCAGACTAAGGGAGCTTTTATCTTCCCAGCCACCCCCCTTTCTTCTGGCAAACACCCTGATTTCTTTCACTCCAGGAGGGTGGGGTGTGGTGCTCTGGACCTTCTTAGGCATGGCAACCTGACTTAGGGCCCCAGTGGCTGGTTGGGGCACATAGGCATGTGACTTGAGCGCCAATCCGAGTGAGTTTGCTGGCAACTGCAAGGGTGGTTGCTGGAGACTGTCCCTGCTTTGTGTGGCTCTGGAACCCAAAAGCTACCTAGGTGGCTAGAGAGGGGGATCCACATGGATGGGTCAAGAGAGACCAGATTCTGATGCCATTGTTTGACCTCTGTATCTAGCCTTTCCTAGATTTGAGTCTTTCTTCCTTCCCCTTGCCTTCTTTTTCATTTCTCTGTCCCTGGTGTCCCCCCCCCCCCCCCACTGCACCAGGTCTTGAGCATCTAACCCCCTGTTGCCCTATCCCACTCAGGTCAGGTCTCTCCCAGGTGGTGCCTGGCCCACCTGCAAACTTAGAGCCCAGCAGGGCAGGAATTGCGTCTTAAGGGGGCTGTGAGGAGCAGTGTGCAGAGGGCACATGGAAGGGGTGGAGAGACTGGGTAACACATAGCATTCCTTGTCTTCCAGAGAGAGCTTCTTTCTTGGGGGCACCCTTGGCACCAGCAGCTTTGCTACCAGCTTAGGAGCTTGCCCCGGGGCTGGCTCTGAATGTTCTGCATAGCACTGGGCAGGGGGAAGTCTTCACCCTTATCTGACCCATTTGCTCATTACTGAGATAGTTCAAGGTCAGCCCTAAACAGTGCAGGAAGAATGAAAGGGAATGGTCTGCATAATGGCTTTAACATCTTGCAATACTGATTGGCAGGAAGAACAAAAGACATCTTCGTGATCACCTGGGTGCATACGTCTTCTCACCCAAGCCTAAAATCATTATCTCTTCCTGGGACCATTTCTCCTCTGCCAGGAGCTTCCAATCCAGCCTTCAAATCACCAACAGTGTGCTTTGTCTAAAATGTGAGGTATTCAGGTAATTCACAAATTCAGGGAATGGGTTAATTACACATTGCAGCACAACAAATCACAAAACAAAGTGGCTTAAGGCAGAGGTGTGCAAACGAGAGTCAGATCAAATCTGGTCTATTGCTTGTTTTGGTAAATAAAGTTTTATTGGAACACAGCCACACTCATTCATTCACATATGCTCTATGGCTGCTTTTGCAGAGTTGAATAGTTTACACAGAGACCATATGGACCACACAGACTAATACTTACTATCTGGCTTTTTACAGAAAAAGCTTGTCAATCCCTGGATTAAAACTACAGTAATCTTTTATTATCTCTTGTGGTTTCTCTGGATCAGGAATCTGGGAGCAGCCTGGCCACATGGTTCTGGCTCAGGGTCTTTCTGGAGGTTTCAGTTAAGTATTAGATAGGGCTGCATTCATCTGAAGGCTTGACTGGGGCTGAAGAATTCTCATCCAAGAAGGTTCACTTGTGTGACTGGCCAGTTGGTGCTGGTTATACACTGGAGGACTCAGTTCTGCTTTATGAGGGCAACCCAGGATAGCTGAGTGTTCTCGTGCATGGTGACTGCTGTCCCCAAAGGGGAGAACAAGATCGAAAGAATAAGGTAGAATCTCAATGCCTTTAGGGACCAGATTCAGAAACCATTCCTCTGACCTCTGCCATATTCTACTGATAACACAGACCAGCCCTGGTTCAATGTAGGAAAAGAAGACAAAGAGAATACATACCAGGAAGTGGGATCCCTAGAGCCATCTTGGAGGCTGGCTACCATATGGAAGATGCAAACTCATGCTCTCATGAGCATACTAATCTATACATGTATTTTCTTAGGCTTGCACCATGCTTTATGTTGATATTTTTAAATTTGGAGATTTCACAAAATATCTAAAATATCTAAATTGTCCCCCACATGTGTAACAACAGGATGGTGCTGAATAAACAGTTACCTTCTTTGCATGGGGCATGATTCTTTCTACTTTACCACATTTCTCACCATTCTTTATTGATCCCTGACAGAGAAACTGGATTTTAGTGATCATTAATACCAATCCTTGACCCAGGATGGCTGGGTGGCTCAGTCGGTTAAGTATGTGGCTCTTGATTTTGGCTCAGGTCATGATCTCAGAGTTGTGAGATCAAGCCCCTCATCGGCTCTGCACTCAGCAGGGAATCTGCTTGAGATTCTTTCTCCCCTTCTGATCACACTTTCTTTCACTCTTTCTCTCAAAAATAAATAAATAGGGGCACCTAGGTGGCTCAGTCATTAAGCATCTGTCTTCGGCTCAGGTTGTGATCCCAGGGTTCTGGGATCAAACTCCAGATTGGGCTCTCTGCTTGGTGGGAAGCCTGCTTCTCTCTCTCCCACTCCCCCTGCTTGTGTTCCCTCTCTCACTCTCTCTCTCTCTCAAATAAATAAATAAAAATCTTTATTAAAAAATTAAATACATACATATATAAATCTTTAAAAAATAATAGTCTTCGGCCTGTTTTCTTACTGTAGAGAAATACTTCACTGCGACCTCATCTACATTAAAAAAGGACAAAGAACACATATTTTATGAGAGTCTCTCATTTTAAGAAGAATCAAGAGGACCACATTTCTTATTAGGAGAGAAGACTATTTCTGTGTATTTAATATGAAAGTAACATATATGTACTTTATTTTACTGTATTTTGGGGGGAGAGAGAGTGTGTGTGCACATGAGTGGGAGGGAGCAAAAAGAGAGAAAGAGAGAGAATCTTAAGTGGCCTCCATGCCCAGCACAGACCCCTAAAGGGGGCTCGATCTGACGACCCTGAGGTCTTGACCTGAGCTGAAATCAGGAATCAGACACTCAACTGACTAAGCCACCCAGGCCCCCCACATATATGTGTTTTAAACAACTACACAATCACCACAACGTGTAAATGTTACTGCCTTGCCTGTGGAGACAAATTTCCTTGGTTTGTGATTGAAGGTCTTTTGTAATCTGGCATTGCCTACCTTAAAGACAAGATGGTATAGAGATCCCAGGGTTTGGGATCAGCCCAGCTGATTTAATTTTTAAAAAATTTTTTTTTAAATTTTGTGTGAGAGAGAGCACAAGACAGAGAGAGAAAGAGAAAGCGAGAGAGAGAGAGCAAGCAGGGGGAGAAGCAGAGGGAGAGGGATAAGCAGACTCTCAGCTGAGCACAGAGCCCAATGTTAGGCTCAGTCCCAGAACTCTGAGATCATGACCTGAGCCCTAACCGAGAGTCAGACGCTTAACTCACTGAGCCACCCATGTGCCCTGGTCCAGCTGGTTTTACCTGCTAGCCCCACCATTCACCTGCTGTGTCCTTAATTCTCTCATCTCAAAACTGGAGACAATAAAAATATTTATCATAGGGTTTTGTGACCACCTTCCCTGCTCTGTCTCCAGGCCTGCCAGAGCCCCAGCTACCTGAACACTCCAGAGTATTTTAGGCCCCTGTGCCATTACACTCTCTGTTCCCTCTGTTTGCAGTTCACACATCCTGTTTCTCTGTCACAAGACTCAGTCCACAGCTACCCACTGAGGTTGTCCCTAACACTACTCACCAGATCTGTTTGGTTGCCCTGGACACGATGTGGGATGGTACTTCTTGGCCACCTTGAGATTGGGTTGGAGTCACATGACAAGATCTGGTCAGTGAGTTGTGGGTACAAATAACACGTGTCTTTTCCAGGCTGGAGCATTTAACAGCAGGTTCAAGACTTTCCAGAGCTGTCTCCCCTCTGCCACTGCTGCTAGACCCTGGAGTGAGGACAGTGGTATGAGCAGAGCCTACCAGGCATACCAGTTTTTAGATGTGCTGAGCAAAAAAGTCCTTCTTGTGGTTTAAGCCTCCAGAGTTGAGATAACAGTACTACCTAGCCTGCATTGACTTCTTTCGTTAAGAAAGCTTCCTTAAACTTTCCTCAAACAGAACTGATCACAGCCCATGGGTTGCCATGGCAACCAGCACACAGCTCTATCAATACACTATACCCTACAGTTCCATATTACAACTAGCTCACAGGGGTCATGGTACCCACTGGTCCTGTTTTCTCCCCAGTGTGGCCTGCCCTAACTACCCATCCTTAAGGTCCTCCCTCTGTTCCTCTCTCAGTGAACACTCAGCTTATTTAGTTCTTGGTACTTTATTCTCAAAGGCAATTACATTTTTTTACTGACTTGTTCATGGTCTGTTTCTCCCATTGGACAATAAGCACATAGCCCTGGGCTGGAGCTCAGTGTCCGCCCCGGAGATGTTCGTAAATGAATGAAGGAAGGGAAACTGCACATCCCATGTTTGGCATGATGCCTGGCACAGTGTGTGAGCCCGAATGAATGAATGAATGAATGAGTGAGTGGCCCTTGGTATAACTCAGCAGCTCTGCCACCCTCAAGCGTCCTCTTTCAGACCGCTGGCGGGATGGGGACTCCAGAGAGAGCAGAAGATTGGGCATCAAGGGTCTCTTGCTGCTGCCTTTTTGTTTTCCCCCACACTGCAAAATCTCCTGTGACCGTTTAAAGCCAGGAAGCAAAATCAAAGGGCCCTGGATTCAAAGGACACTAATTACCTTTCAAAGAGTTCCCCTTGGCTTTAGCCACACGATTCCCGTCAGAGGCTGTGGGAGTTTGTGGTTCCTGTGCCGGGCTTTGAAACTGGGAGGGATTAATGGGGCTTGATTAAACCACAAATGTCAGGAAGTGCGGAGGGCAGCTCGGAATGCTGGCCACCTCCGTCCTGAAAGGGAGGACAGCCATTGACCTCCCCTCCCCCATTAGGCTTGAGCTTCTGATAAAGGTGGGGGAGGCATTTCTCTGCCACCCCCCAAGGGTATTACTTCCAGGCTTCTAGGACGCTCCCTGATGTGCAAATGACTGACATGCTAATGAGAATTTAGTTTGGCACTTTGTCTACAGAGGAGTAATAAGAAAACTGTCCACTAATTTCCCATGCTGATGTCTCAACAGCAACCTCCTCTACTCCATAACAGTCATGTGCTAGAATAATGACTACTATAACAGGTCATTATTGGTCGTCATTGTTAGTCACTGATAATGATCATAACAGGTATCAGTTCACCAAGCACCTACCTTAGGACTAAGCACTGAGCTTGTTGCTTTATGTACTTGATCTCATTTCATCTCATAACCTCCATAGGGAGAGGCAAGGGCTTTCACTAGCTCCATTTCACAGATATGGAAACTGAGGTTCAGAGAGGTGGAACGATGTGTCCAAGGTCCCACAGCATGGAAATGGCAGCATGGAAGTGACAGACCAGTCTCCCTCTCTGAAACTAAATGGCTCTACCCTTTCTCATCTTTTGGAACATTCTAAAGGCCTCTCCCTCAGTTATTCCAGTGGGAATGATTCTATAAAAAGCAAGAAGACAGCAAAGTTAAGAGAAGGGGAAAGGCATGTTGGAAAAACGCATACCAACTGTGGGGGAGCCTCACTTCATTTCTGAGCTGACCGTGAACCATTTTATTCATCCCCCAACTACTGAGAAAGAAGTGATAATGCTTCCTATCAGGAAGCTAGAACTCCTGAGAACTCAGTGAGAAGACAACGTGGATTTGCTCGTCCCCAACAAGACTTTATTATAGAGCTTGGAAATACCAAACACCTACTCTCCCAGCCTCCCTTGCTGCCAGAGGGATCCATGTGGCCAGTTCTAGCCAATGAGACAAACATGGAAGCCTCCACTTTCCTGATAAGAGGGACATCTATTGCTTCAACGGCTTTCCCCACTTCTTCCTTCGGTGTGAATGCGATATGATGCTTGCTCTGTGGCAGCCATTCTGTGTTCAGAGGGAAACACCAAGAGAATAACACACATTGCTGAGCCATCAAACCAAGGTGGGCTAGCCCCCACCTACCTCTAGAACTTTTGAAAGTGGGAAGAATAAAACTTTCATTTAAGCCCCTTTAACTGAATTTTCTATTGCTTAAAATCGAAAGCATGTTAATGGGTAAAATCTTTCATCCTATGTTTCTTATTAAGAATGAGGGTAGTTCCTAGAAATCCCATCCCTATAGATCCCCTCACAGCTCTGTCCATAATTTTTTCCAGTGTCTTTTTCTTAGTTAATTATCTGTCAGAAAGGAAAAAACCCAATGTGGTTGGCTTAGACCAGTGGTTCTCAAACTTTGAAGTGAATCAGCAATCTTACTAGGATGGCCAGATAGCTGGGTCTTATCCCCAAATTTTTGATTCAGTAGGTCTGAGGGGGTGGCTGAGAAGTTCCATCCCAAAGAAATGTTCTGCTTCATCACTTATTCATATAAAGTCAGAGAGAATTCATCATGGAGAGAAGTAGTCAAGGAAGGCTTCTTGGAGGAAGGGTCATGAGCTAAACCTTAAAGACAGCTTAAGAATGGAGAAAACACGTAAGGATGGTAGCAGGAAGGAAGACCCTGCGTGAGAAAGGAATAGTCAGGAAGGAGGTACATAGAGCAAGAGGAGGTGTGGTCAGGAGTAAAATGAAGAATTGAATTGGATTGGGTAGGTATCAAAGCTGATAATGGCCTTTCAGCTTTAGCTTCAGAAGCTAGGAGGTGATTCTGGAGGCAAGAGAAGATCGGGTGGGTTGAGAGCTCAGTCTTGTTGCCAGACTTGAATTCAAACCTTGGCTTCCCTATTATTTTTACTGTGTTTTCTCTGAACAAGTCAGTTTATCTCTTCAAGCCTTTGTTTTGTCAGCCATAAAATGGGAATAATGGTGTCTCTCTCACAGAGGTTAAGAGATGTATAATGCATACAAATATATATATATATATATATATATATATATATATATAATGCATACAAAGCACCTCGTGTTAAATACATAACAGCAAAGAGAGAAAATTGTTTTGAGAAAAACCTTATCCCAAACTCTCATGATACATTAATAGTCAGACTAAGAGTTCTATCACCAAAGGATTTGGGGAAACACTGGGTTAGGAGAGTTTTCTTTCCTGCAGGATTTTCCAGTCTTTAATATGCTAATATGAAGGATGGCTCTCTTCTGGGAAGACAGTTGGCCTGCAGCATTTCCCCAAACTTGTTTTTAAAAATACTTTTCAATATATACCTTTTTGTGAATAATTTGAGGAATGCTCCTGTTTAGCAGAGCACTGAGAAACCAATGTAAAGCATCAGTGTCCTAATTACAAAAATTGGCCATTTATACTCTGACAATGGATAAAAATTGCAGTATTTTGTCAACCCACTAGGTTATATTCCTGTATTAGTCAGCATCTCTACATTATGCTGCGATAACAACCAACCACAAATCTCTCTGACTTACAACAATAAAAGTCTCTTTCTCCCCCATCCTACATCCAGGATTGGCTGCAGCTCTGGCCACATGTCTTCCTTCTGGGACCCAGTGACCCTATTTGGGTTATGCCGCTTTGGTGTAAGGGGGAAATATCCACATTGGAAATATGGGATGGCTTTCAAAGCTTCTACTCAGAAGTGGCATGACGGCATTCAAGATCACATCGTATTGGCCAAGGGAAGTCATGTGGCTAGTCCTGATGTCAATGGCACAGAAAGTATAATCATCTTGTAGGGAGAGAGAGCTTTGGGAACAACAACAAAAGAAACACTGTTCAATCTGTCATTTTGGAATTAGCCTCCGTATCTTAAAATACTGTCCGATTTGGATTGTTTGCTAATTCAGAAAGACATTCAACGACTCTGTATTTTATGTTTTATGGTTTCATTACTAGAACCTTAGAGTGAGTGGGTCTTGATGTCTTATAGGACAAGTTCTTCTTTTTTAGGCTTATTATATCTGGTCTTTTATTCTCCAACATGGATTTTGCCACCAAATTGTCAAGTTTAGGGAAAAACCCTGTTGGGATTTTAACTAAAATTGCATTACACTTATAAATTAAATTGGGGAAAGAATTGCCATATTCATTCCTCTGAGCTTCCCATCCCTGAATCTGGTACATGTCAGCATGTATATAGGCCATCATGTATGTCCTTCACTACAGATTTTCAAGTTTCTCCATAGAGTTTTTGTACATCTCCTGTTAGATTTATTCCTGATAATCTTAGAGATTTTGTGGCTAGAGTGAATGAGGTCTTTTAAAATATATATATTTTAAAATTTGTCATTGGTACACCTGGATGGCTGTTAGTTAAGCATCTGCCTTCGGCTCAGGTGATGATACCAGGGTCCTGGGATCTAGCCCTGCATTGTTGGGGGGGAAGGGTTCCTGCTCAGCAGGGAACCTGCTTCTCCCTCTGTCTGCCACTTCCCCTGCTTGTGTGCTCTCTCTCTGATAAATAAATAAATAAAATCTTTTAAAAAATAAATAAAATTTGTCACTGATGGTATATTGAGGCCCTATGGATTTGTGAATCTTGATCATCTATCCAGCAACTTCACTGAACTGTCTTAGGATTCTCTTATGTCCAGAGTTTGAAATTTCTAAGAGGAGAAGTACATCATTTACAGATGGCAGGAATTTGTATTCCTTTTCTTCATAACTTTACCTTGTCCTCTTGTCTCTTCTTTTCTTTTCTTTTTTTGTTTTTTGTTCTCTTGCAGTTTATGAAGTATATTTAACTCTCCAGAAATTGTAAATTTGGTATTTTTTTTAAAGATTTTATTTGTTTATTTGACAGACAGAGATCACAACTAGACAGAGAGGCAGGCAGAGAGAGAGAGAGGGAAGCAGTCCCGATTCGGGACTCAATCCCAGGACCCTGAGATCATGACCTGAGCCGAAGGCAGCAGCTTAACCCACTGAGCCACCCAGGTGCCCTAAATTTGGTATTTTGATTATTCCCATTTTACAGGTGAAGAAACAGAAAAAGAGAACCCAAGTCTTTCTTACCCCTAAATTTGTGTGTCAGAGCCCCTTCGGGTGCAAGTGACAGAAGAGAAAATCAGAGTGGTTCTCCCAATTGGGGGTTGAGGCATCACTGGGTCTGGGGGCTCTCACTGGTGCCCCAGGAGCAGCCTCTCTCCCTCTGCCTCTTAGCCCCGCTGTCTTCTCTGCTGGCTTCATTCTCCCATTCTCAAGTGGGAATTCCCCATGTACCAGTAAAGCCGGTTGCCAGAGGCTCTGGGCTTACATGAGCCCCACCATTGGCAACCTTTGAGAAAACACAGACTGTCTTTCCATGTTAATCCCTGAGAAGTACTCTGGCCATCCTGGACTTTTTCTCACCCCCAGAGGACCATGTAACTGACAGCCCATTAGAATCTCTTGGAATCAGAGGCAAGTGGGAGAGAACCCATAAAGAAAAGATGGATAAGTTGGAGTGAGGCCAGGGGGCCAGAATGGCAACTGTTCACTGTATCAGGCAGTCCCTCACTACCTCATTGACTGGGGTGGCCTGCATTCCAGTTTGGCTTTGCTGCTGGTACTTTTGGCATATTGTAATTTCAGAAATTCTTACTTTGCTTATTTGGCAAAAAGAGAGACTAACCACGTGGGTGGGAATCAAATGAGGAAATTCATGGAAAAGAAGATCTGCAAAATAAAAGACTCTGTAAGGAATTACAGACAGGACAGTGCGTCATCACTGGCCTTAATTACTATAGTCACTCCTCAACTCAAGAACCCTCAATGGCTCCCTACTGCCCAACTCATCAAGTTGAGATTTCTTGGTGGGGCTCCCAAGGCTTTCCAAAGTCTGGTCCTACCTGTACCCCTTTGTCTCTAACCCACCTCCTCCACTCTAAGAAGTCTGGTCTTCTCTTGCCCCACACTCCTTTGCTTCCAAGTCAATCCCATGGCTCCACCTGGTGTGAACCCACCGCCTTGCGTAAGTGACTCTGGGCAAATTGTGTAGTCTCTATGAAACTCAGTTTGCTCATCTCTTAAATGGGAGCAGTGGCTTTGCAAGGTCATTGTGAGTATTACATGAAATAATATATGTAAAGAAGGGGTGACTGGGTGGCTCAGTTAGTTAAGCACCCAATTCTTGATTTCATCTTAGGTCATCAGGGTTGTGAGATGGAGCCCAGCATCAGGTTCCATGCTCAGCAGGAAATCTGAGATTTCCTCTCTCTCTCTCTGTGCCCCTTCTCTTAAATAAATAAAAACAATGGCTGTGAAGAGGCCAAGTGTATGGTGCTTGGCAACAAGTCCATGTTTGCTTCTCCACAGCACACCCATTTCTGTGCAGTTCCCCAGGGATGACTTTTCAGAGGGTGACCAGAAAGGAAGATATTTCCCCCTTGGAGCATTTGGGCCCACCAGAGGCCCTTATGTCATACTGCCTAGAAAAAGTGTAGGATCAGCCTTCTGGGTCCAAGGACTTAAAGAAAGACCTTCTAGAAAGGAAGAGGAAGGGCAAATGGTTGAGGCCTGGGGTCAGTGAGGAAGCAGATGCCTTGACCATGCTGAGGATGTGTTCTACGTCAGCCTGTAGCTTGGGATGGGCCTGACCCTGTAGACAAGGAAGAGGATGGCCATGAACAGGCTCTGTGATGGTGCATGAATTGGGACCTGGATCAGCAGTCCCATGAGACTGTGTGCTCCAAGGAAAGCCCATCCAGGCAAATGTCCTTCTGCTCTTGGCTCTATGCTCTGAGCACGTCACTTCTAGTCTTTACCTTACTATGTGAGCTGGATCTTCATCTATGTCTTCCTTTGAAGACGCTGCTAGCAATGTGCTGGTCAGATCCAGCCTGCAGACCCATCTGGCATGGCCACACAGTGTGTAGTGCTTTTACAAATTGCTGAAAACTCTTTGACTCTCCTCCCATGTAAAGGTAGGATCTGTGTATCCTACTCTTAGAATCTGGGTGGGTCTGTGGCTGCTTTGCCCCTTAGAGTATGGTAGAAGTGACATTATGGAACTAGAGGCTGGATCCCTTCTGCCTGGTTCTGCAGTAGTGCTCCCTGTCTGGATTTGCAGTGCTCCCTCTCTGGATACTCAGAACCAGCCACTCAATGGGAGAAGCCCAGGCCACATGGAGAAGACATGCGTAGGCACTCCAGTGGACAATACCAGCTGAGCCCAGCCTCTGAATCATCCCAGCCCAAGCACCAGATATGTGAGTGGAGAAGCCACCAGATGAGTCTAGCCCCAGCCATGTGAGTCTTCCCAGATGAAGCCCTGGACTCTGTGGAACAGAGTAAGCTATCCCCACTATGCTCTGTCCAGATGTCTGACACAAAGAATCTACAGACATAATAAAATGGTTGCTTTACATCACGAAATTTGGAGTGGCTTGTTACGTGGAAATATTAACTAGGAAAAAGTGCTTTAAAATTTTTTGATTCTGTTGCTAACATTTAAAATTAGGAGATTTCCAATACAAATTTGGATTTCTGGCTTTTAATGAGAAATCAGAAAATCTGGCTACACTAGCATGCCTGTTGGACAAAAACTGGTCAGGGTTGCCCTTTTGAGAAGGGATATGGAGGTCCTGTCTGTCTAGGCCCCCATCTGGCTGTCTTTGCTTATTTAGGTTACCTGTCTGATCCCTGTGTGCATATGGGTGTGCTAATCCTGCAACAGAACCATCCAACTGCTTTGTAGGCCACCCAATGTCTCAGCCCCTTTTCCCCTCCTGTGATGGCCTAGTTATCCTTGACCTCTGTGGGTGCCCCTTTCTTGTCCCTGGAGCTACATAAACCCACCAAACTAGGCAGGATTCTACCCTTTTCTCTGCTCAGAAAACCACTTATGTGAAATAAAAACCAGCAGGAGCTGGGGGTGGTGATGGCTGTGTCTGGAGCTTGCTTGTCCTGTAAACAATTTCCTGGTGATAATCTATCCAATTATCCCTCCAAGCTGGAGCTGCTGTGTGAAATCAGGCTGCGTGCCCTCAGCTTATCCTGTGCATCTTGCAGTCATTAAGATCTGGCTTTATATTTCAGGGTGAGCTGTCCAGAGCCACCAAGGCCAGGATTTCCAGGATCCTTGATGTAGACACAGAGAATCAGAGTATTATAGAAATTTATAAACAAATACAGGTCAGATTATAGAATCTTACACACAGCAAGACTCTTAAAAAGCCAGACTATCTTAGCACTAAACATAGATGAGCCAGGTATGAATTCCAGTAAATATAACTTTATTTATATATATATATATATATATATATATATATATATAATATATATTTAAAATATATTTATATATTATAAATATATTTTAAATATATGTTATATTTATATAAATATATATAAAAATATAAACATAAGTTATATTTATATAAATATAACTTAATATAACTTTCCTCACACAAACTTAAATTTATCAACTTCCATTCCTACAACTAGCAGACACTTAATTGATTAGTTAATTCATTCAATAAATGTATATCAAGAGCCTCTATGTATCAAGTATTTTCTCTTCTTTCTTTTTCTTTTTTTTTTTTAGGTGGTAGGAATATAACCATGACATTTCAGATAAAAGTCTCTGCTACTATGGAGGTTAATTTGTATTCTAATGGAAGACACAGATGAAAAACAAATTAACAAATAAATATATGATAGAATGTCCAAAGTGGTGGTAAGTGCTCTGAAGAAAAATCAAGTAGGGGTAAGGGATAGGTAGTAATGGAGAAGGAGTGTTATTTTATACCACTTGTTCAGAGAACATGTTCTGACAAGGCAGACTTTATGCAGAGACCTGAAAGACATGAGGAAGTGAGGGAAGAAGAGTCCTTCTTGGTGAGGGAATGGGAAGTGCAAAGGCCCTGGGGCCAGGCTGGGGTGTGCTTGGCCTGTCATGGGACAAATAGCAGGAAGACTTAGATGGCTGGGCAAACGTGAGAGAGGAGGAAAAGGAAGAGACTGAGATTGAAATCTAAGTTTAATGTTCTTCCCTGTTGGGTTTGTCTAAATCCTGGAGGGGCTTCTGTAATCCCAGCATGGGAGGGAGCACCTAGTACTACAGCCATGCTCTCTGCCCCTGCTATGCCCTCTTTATTCTCATTTTTAGCCAGGACTGTTGGCTTTTGATGCTTCACTTGTGCCATCTTCAGGTATCTGATTCAGCTCGATTCTCTGACCTGTGGGAATCGATGAGAGGTAACCCATCTCTCTAAGCACCTGCTGAAGAATTTTCCTGTACTGTGATAAGAAGGAGAGATCTGCCCAAGACCCAGCCAACTCCTGCCTTTTTTTGACCCTGACACATCCTTGAAGGGATGAAGGGTGCAGGAGGAGTGTGGAAGCAGGGTTCAATCCAGTTTAGGTGAGATCTAAAACGTATACCATTTTGGGTGACCCTTCTTAAGAAAAAGAAGGTAAGGTGCACCTGGGTGGCTCAGTGGGTTAAAGCCTCTGCCTTTGGCTCAGGTCATGGTCCCAGGGTCCTGGGATCAAGCCCCGCATCGGGCTATCTGCTCAGCAGGAAGCCTGCTTCCCTTCCTCTCTCTGCCTGCTTCTCTGCCTACTTGTGATCTCTGTCTGTCAAATAAATAAATAAAATCTTAAATTAAAAAAAAAAGAAAAAGAAGAGAAAATTATGAATGTACATTTAGGTAGGATTGTGTATATTTCTTTAGAATGAGAGAAAAAAATGAAAACAAGTCACAAATTTTAAAAGATGATAAATGCCACAAGCAATGCAAAATCCAGAAAAATAACACACTATTTTTCTTAACTGATACTCCTTATAATACTTCTTCCCCACAATCTGACTACAGATTTTACAACAGAAGCCATGGGGTGAGAAGGAAATGGAACAATATAGTTAAGGTATTGATAGAAAAGAACTGTCAGTGCAGACTTCTATACCCAGTGAAAATATCCTTCAGGAATGGAAGTGAAATAAAGACATTCTTAGGTGAAAACAACAACAACAACAGAGAATTCATAGCCATAAAACTGCTCTAAGAGAATTGCTAAAGGAAGTTCTTCAAACAGAAGGCAATTTAAAAGATCAGGAACAAAGAGCAACATAAATGGTAATAATGGGTCATAAATGGTAAATATCTGGGTAAAAATAATGAAGTAGTTCTTTTTCTCTTAAGCTCTTTAAAATATACAGACATGTAATAGTGAAAATTTGCCAATCATTGTCTGTTAGAAATTTCAGTGTATGTAGATGAGAAGTACAACTCAACTGTAACATAAAAGAAGGAGGGTAAACAGACATAAAAATGGAAAACTATCTATTTTCCACTTGACGTGATAAAATATTGGCTCTAAATAGATGGTGACAAGTCAAGTAGGTATGTTGCAATCAATAAAAGAACCACTAAAAATCACCAAAGAGACATAAAAGAAACATAATAGATAAGTTAAAATGGCATACTGAAAACATTCAAATAACCGGAAAATTGAAAAGGAAGAAATCGAATGAAAAATAGAGGAAACAAAGAAAACAAACAATAAAATGGTAGATGTGAGTCCAAAAACTTATCAATAAGTACACTAAATGTAAATGGTCTAAACATACCAATAAAAAATCAGAGATGGCCAGAATAGATAAAAACCCAAACATGACCCAATTATATGACGTCTACAAGTAACTCAGTTTATTTTTTTTTTCAAAGAACTCATTTATTTATTTGACAGAAAGAGAGAGAGAGAGATCACAAGTAGGCAGAGCAGAAGGCAGGCAGAGAGAGGGGGAAGCAGGCTTCCTGCTGAGCAGAGAGCCCCCACCTGAGCCGAAGGCAGAGGCTTTAAGCCACTGAGCCACCCAGGTGCCCCAGTAACTCACTTTAAATATGGTGAGAGGGTCCAGTTAAATTTGAAAGGATGAAAAATGATATACCATGCCAACAATAATCACAAGAAAGCTGGAGTGACTATGTATTATATCAAGGTGAACTTCAGAATAAAGCAAATCACTAGGGAGAAAGAGAAACATTAAATAATAATAAATAGGCCTATTTACTAAGAAAACAAAACAATCCTAATGTGTATGCATTGAGAAGGAAGAACTTTATAATATAGGAAGTGAGAAGCACCCGGGTGGTGCAGTCTGTTAAGCATCCAACTCATGGTTTTGGTTCAGGTTGTGATCTCAGGGTCTTGAGATCAGGAGTCTGGAGCCTGATGTCTGGCTTCATGCTCAGCACACTCTGCTTGAGATTCTCTATCCCTTTCCCTGCCCCTCCCATTTGTGCTCTCTCAAATAAATAAATAAATCTCTAAAATATATACATATATATAGGAAGTGAAAATTGACAGAACTGAAAGGTGAAATAGAGAAATTCACAATTATTGTTGAATACTCCTCTCTCATGAATCAATAGAATAAGCAGACAAAGTTAGCAAGAAGACAGAACTAAACAGCACCATCAAACAACTGCATTTAATTGACATTTACAGAATACTCTACCCAACAACAGCATAATACACATTCTTTTTAAGTGCACCAGAACATTCACTAAAACACTCTATCCTATATGAGGAAATAGGACAGTGAGTATGATAATGCAGGGGAAAATCCTTCAGTTAATATCCCAAGATGTATTAGCATATATAGTCTTTGGATCCTGGAAGCAAATCCAGAGAATAATAATAGAAGAATAGAAGAATAAACACAGATTCTTTAAAAATGTAGTTTCTTTGGCCAGTTGCCGAATCCTAGAAGTATACAACAAAAAATACTAACATCTTGACTATTTTAAAAGCATAGACTCTTAGAATAACTGTTCAATAAATTTATAGACTCTTGAATATGTGGAATGTTAATACTTAAAGGGTATTTAATCCAGTGTTTTCAAAATTGATGTCCCAGATGTCCACAGTACTATATCAAAAAGCCTAAAAGAAATTATACCTTAATAAATGCAGTTTACTACAGACATAAAAATCTTTCACAATTTAGACCTTGTAGAAGTAAAATAAAGAGGGGCAAAAGAGCTGAAAAGCTAATATAGTCCAATGTCATTGTCTTTCAAATGGAGAAATTTGTAAAATAATGCAAGCAATTGCTTTACTGTGGGAGAGTACATTGCTGGTCCCAGTTCTCTCTCTGAATCTGTGTCCTTTGCAGTTACTCCCACAAAAGAGGTAATGCTGCACTCAGCCAGGTGACTTGTTTTGGTTAATGAAATGAGGCAGAAATGACAGTATACCTCGGCTTTATGAAGCCTCTTGTGCTTCCATCTGCTGCCTTATCCTTTTGCTGTCATGATGAGAATGTTTCTGGGCTCCCACAGGGGGAAAGTGGGAAACAGGGGGCTGCGCTGCCCCAGCTAATGTGCCCAGGCCAGGCCCAGCCTTGAGCAAAGTCCCAACCAGCCCACAGCCACATGGTCAAGCCCAGCCCAAACAAGCAGAGTCCCAGCTGAACCACAGACACATGAGCTACAATAAGGAATGTTTCAAGCCACTGAGCTTTGGGTTGGCTGTTATGCACCAACTGCTGACCAGTACAGGACAACCAATAATTCTTCTAAGTCTTTCCCCATGGTGTCAGTGTTTCCTCAAGTGTGGATGGAGCACCATGGGTGGACCCAAGGTGCTCTAGGCAGGACTCAGACAGGACTCTGAAAAGCACTGAATCACTCAGGGAGAGTGCTATTCCCCTTCTAATTCTTCATCAATACCAATAACTTTGAGGAGAAATTCTCAGTTAGGCACCAATACTCTTCAACGCCTCTCCAACACTTGCTAATCTTCTTTTAACAAAGAACAAACTCGGGTCTGAGTGTTTCAGGTAGGCAAGAGTTTAATAATGTTATTTAGTTTTTAGAGCATTTATTCTTACAGGTCTCTGTTAGTCATAACAAGAGATAGATACTGTCTTTCTGACTTAGAGTTATGGTCTGAATTTTTATTATTTTGTGTTTTATTTTTAATTCTATTTCCTTAAGCAAATACATTTTAAGGTATTTGTTTGTATAAAGAAAAAAAAAGAAATCTAAAGAAAAATATGGACTCAATAAAAGTGCAGATGTTGGTGGATCTGGCCCAAACCATACCATGGTGATACAGTACCTTGGCATTGGATCCCACTGCGGTCAAGGGCATGTCTAGGCAGTTCAGCTGGGTACACAACTTGGGAGAGAGGGAATTGTTTGAAACAAACCTCGCCAAGGTCATGCGTCCATCTAGGAATGTGCCTGCCACAGCTCCCATCTAGAATTCATACTTTGAAGCTGATTCAAATTATGTGATGTCTCTGGACTGTGAATTGGATCCAGGAGGGTCCAGCTTTCCCCATCTCTCTGTGGGACCTTGACTGGATCCCATCCCTGTCTGGGTTTGACTCAAGGGGCCAGTGTCTGTATTTAAGGAAATTAAGTAAAGTGAGATTAATTTGCTTTGTGGGCTGGTGTGGGCTCAGATTTCTTTGGGAAAGGGGGCTGCTCACGTCTGCCTGCTCTTCCTCCCTTACCAGTCTCATTTGGAGATTTCTCTCCATGTGGTTTAGCAACAGGCTGATGAAGGACCCTAAAACTGCCTTGAAGAAATTCAATGTTACCACCATGGGAATGTGTTTCTTCTGCAGATACTTGGAGAGGTAGGGGCTTGGGTTTGAGTTTTTTCCTAGGGCCTCAAAGGACGGATTCTCTCCAAACAAAAAAGTGGAGAAACCCAGTGTTGTGGCTTGAATTGTATCTCCACCTCAATCCCCTACTATCTCCCACCCACCCTGCGAAATCCTATGTTGAAGTATAATCCTAAGTATTTCAGAAGGTGATCTTATCTGCAAATAGGATTGTTGTGGGTATAGTCAGGTTAGGATGAGTTGGTACTGGAGAAGGGTGGGCCCTAATGCAATGTGACCATGTAAGGGGACAATTTGGACCTGGACATGCACATGGGCAGAATACTGTGTGAAGACTGGAATTTGCTACCACAAGCCAGGTAACTACCATAATCCAAAAGAGAAGATGGGAACAGATCTTTCCCCGACAACTTCAGAGGGAGCATGACCCTCCTGATGCCTTGCTTTTCAGAACTTTGAGGCCACAAATATCTATTGTTCTAAGCTGGCCACCCAGTTTGTGGTACTTTGTTGTTAGGGAGTTGATATACCCATATACCCAGAGTCCCCATAAGTTCAGGGGTTGCAAACTCAAAAGATTATAGGGCAAAGCAGATAATGTAAAGCAAAGCTGAATGGAATGGGTCTCTGGCCCACTAGAGACCACATACACCCTCTGAATGGGGTCCCCACTCTGTGGTCCAGCCCAGCATCACCATGTTGAAATGTAGGCCCATTGTATCCAGAACTTCCAGGGTTTTTTTTTTTTTTAATTTTTATTTATTTTAATTTTATTTTATTTTAGAGAAAGAGAGCACAAGCAGGCAGAGGGAGAGGAAGAAGCAGGCTCCCCACTGAACAGGGAGCCTGATGTGGGGCTCAATCCCAGGACCCTGGGATCATGACCTGAGTAGAAGGCAGGAGTTTAACCAACTGAACCACCCAGGTGCCCCTCAAACTTCCAGGTTTTCCAGAGAAGCCAGAAATCTGGTCTTATATTTAAAATCTTAACTATTGTTAAATGTTGACAGCTACTTGAAAATACTTAAAATTCTGTGTTCAAAAACATTAACCCCACCACAAAGAGTAGTAATCTACTAGTACTGACCTATGTTTCTGATGTCTACCTTATAGCCTCACATTAAAAACTCAGGTTGAATTTGATCTACATTAAAAATTAAATTAAAAATCTAAATTTAAAATGTCCCAGAAAATTCTGGAAAGATGGAAACAATGATAGATGCCTAGTGTTTGGATCTTCCTAGCCAAAAACAGAACAGATAGGTGGATAGCAAATCAAAATCCATAGATAACATTTGTAACAAAACCAAGTAACAAAGTTCCCTTCAACTTCAAGTATAAGCATACTGTGAGGAAACCATCACCACCACAAAACCTGTGGACTATCAAGACTGTGCTGGAGTAAGCTGAGGAAAGCAACCTGTGTCTGGCAGACTTGAAAGTAGGAGAAACCCCAAAGTAAACAGGTATTGAAAACTGAGCAGGATTGAGGGATACAGATGAGGAGAATGACCTTGACTCGAGTGGGGGAGGGGATGAGAACCTGAGTATGTCAGAAAGCAAACCCTGTATTTTGGGACATTGCATAAAAATAGCAAAAAAGGAAGCTCTAAGAACTTAGAAAAGCTCCCCCAAACAGTGCGAGCATTCTAAGGCCCCACTTTAAACTAACTTAACATAAAATTGAGACTCAGAGAAATATTAAAGTCAAATACTATACTAAGTTATTGAAAAACAAAAGAATATGGACAATAATATCCCTACAGATACTGAAAGCCTTCATAAAGTAGACTAGAACTACAATGTACTCTTTCTAACTGAGCTAAAAGACTTGAAGAAAAACTAGGAAATTATATTTAGAAATAAAAAGAATACCATTAAAATAAACAAGGGCAGAGTAAATCAACACAATAAATAATACTTTAAGAGAAAGGGAAAGTGTAATTGGAGAAAGTTCTTAAACAATCAAATAGAATTGAAGACAAACATTAAAAAAAAAAGTGGGGGGCGCTTGGGTGGCTTAGTGGGTTAAGCTTCTGCCTTCGGCTCAGGTAATGATCTCAGTGTCCTGGGATTGAGCCCTACATAGGGCTCTCTGCTTGCCAGGGAGCCTGCTTCCCCCCTTTCTCTCTGCCTACCTCTCTGCCTGTTGTGATCTCTGTCTCTCTGTCAAATAAACGAATAAAATCTTTTTTTAAAAAATAAACTAAATAAATAAATTAATTAAAACCACCTCAAAAGAAAGTGACAGATATTGGTTGGTAGGCCAAGAAGATACATGCCATGGATAACAGGAATACCTAAAAGAGAAAAATGAAAGGAAAAAAACCAAACAGAATAAACACTAAAAACCACAACTCAAGAAATCCTTCTTGAAGCAAAAAACAAATTTGAAATTATGTATTGAAAGCGAACACCACATGCCTGACAATATTGACCTTGACCGACCAAGACAAATCCCAATAAAATTACTTTAAATAAAGGGTATCTAGGCAAAAAGAGCCTTTACATAAAGGAAGAACATTGTATTGTCATCAGATTTTTTTTTGAATGCACTACTATACAGTAGAATTTAGGATACCGGAGGCAAGAAAATGACCAAAGTTTTTGTATCTATCAAAACCAACTTTCAAATACAAACATGTAGGAACTCTGACAACATTGTTTCCATGAGCCTTTCCTGAAGAATCTATTAGAAAATAAGTTTGGGACAACAAAAATGAATAGAGAGTTGTAAAAAAAAAGACTATTGGTGAGCATTAATGATATTTGCAGAAATAAAGCCGGATGTGTCTTGAAAGAAAGGAATATAGTATTGGCTTTAGTATCTGGTTTTTGTATCTGATAATGTCAACTTCAAAATGGGGAAGGGAATGTGAGTGCTTATGTAAAAAATTGTAAATCTACTCTTAGTGATTCTAGTTAATGATGACAGTGTTAACATTATTTACCTAAGACTGCTGTATGTGTAGCATAGGATCAAGCAAATGGCTAGTTGTGGGCTACTGCTATTATTCCCCTAGGCACTGAGAACTAGAATTTTGTGGGTGACAGCAAAGATACACATATGTTGGAAAGAAGATAACCTCGGTTCTGAGTTCAAATCAAAAGTACTCATGCATTATTTTGCATACTATGTTCTAGGTCTGTCCACTAACAAGGCCTAGAAATAAAGACCAGCTCACTAACAATGAGCATCCTTAGCATCCAGATCATGCTATTAAAAGAATCCAGGACTCTTTGGAGAAAGAGTTTGGAATCTAGGGTAAGAAAAACCTGGAATACTTTGTCATACTACATAGAAATGTTACTAGATATAAAGACTAGTGCAGAGATGTCCAAAGGACTCCAGAGCCAATTTAAAGTGTTTCTTAGTGGCCAAAGATGAGACAATTCTAGTGTCAGGATAAAAATGCAATGGATTAAAGGCCATAATCTTTAAGTATACATTATAAGTGCAAGGGCCCTGTGGCAGGAACATTGTTTAGTGTGTTTCAAATAATCCTCATAAATTTCTTAGAACTGCCCAGCAGCCCTCATTGAATGTTGTATCTTGAGCCCCAGTGACTCATTTGGTTCCAATTTTGATGATTTGTAGCACCTGATGTTAGAGCAGGGCTGTCCCTGGAATTGTTAACACCTTGTAAATCTGTCCCTTTTAAGTGGCACCATGTGCATACGCGTTGGCACAGTTAGAATTTCAGTTTTGGTTTTAATTAGAGGAAGCCCCCTGGGGGATTAGCTACGTGCTAGCAAAGGCAATTCGTTAGACATCCTCCTGCAGAGTGCTTATAACTGAGCATATGCTCCGGTTGCTGGGACAGGCTGGTCCACTGGGGTCGCCTGGGAAACTGAGGGCTGTGGATGCGGCAAGGGCAGCTGGTAACCCCCATCAAGCTGAGATGGCTGCCAGCCTTCTCTTCTAGGAAGGAGTCTGTAGGTTGGCAGCAGCTCCACAGAAGGAGGCATTGAAAATGCTTGTCCCCTTTAATGGGGAAACTGAGACAAGACTATCTTAGAATTCCTTTGGGTAAATGCCATTCAAATCATTCACGAAACATTTACGGACATCCACTTGGGGTTTGGGTCTGTGCGCACGCCAATGCTAAAGGAGTAACCAAACTACGATTACCAAGAAACTTATTAACATTTTTGCATTTGCTTCTGCTGCTTGGATACCCTGTCTCTCTCACAGAAGCAGTTCTGAACTTCCACACTGGAGACTTGAGATGTAATATGTGAGCAGAACCATCTCTTTGGGCAGAAGCAAGACCAGTGTGGTGGGTAGTTCATGGGCTCTGAGTATCCCCAGACCTTTTTCTTCCTTCTCCCATTTCTCTCTCGCCTCCCTCCTCAACTATGTCTTAGACACCCACCATGTCTCATTCCCTCTTCTGGGCACAGAGGCCCCAGCCGTGAACAAGGCAGACACAGTTCTGGCCCTCAAAAATCTCACAGTCTGGTGGGAAATTCACTGAAGCAGTAAATACTGAAATCTAATAATCACAGACTCATAAGTGCTGAGAAGGGAATGGAGTGTGATAAAGAATAACGGGGCGGGGGCAGGGTTATTATTTGGGGGGAGGTGACACTTAGGAAGGTGAGAATCGCTGGCCACACTGAGACCCAGGAACACAGATATCCGCATGAGTAGAAGAGCAAATGCAAGCAAGAACTGGGTGTGTTTAAGGGAGAGAAGGCAGGCTGGTATGGTTGGAGCCCCTAAGCCAGGGAGACAGTAGAATAGATCAGGTTGAGAAGGAAGCAGGAGTTGAGATTTCATGCCAGGGTGAGGAGACGTTTTGCTGGACCTTAAACAGAGGTGTACTATGATCTGGTTTATGATTTGCCGAGATAATTCTGGCCTTTCTGTGAAGAGTGCATTGGCAGGGGAGCTCAGAGTGGAAGCACAGGGAAGGTCAGGATGCAACGGGGGCCACCCAGGGAGGATGGAGTCCTGCGCCAGGTATGAGCAGTGCAGGTGGAGAGGAGAATTAGGGGCTGTGTTGTAGAAGTGGCCCCAGCAGGTTATGCTGAAGGATTATACATGGGAGCAGACAGGAAGAGAGAAGTCAAGGAAAAACTCCGTAGACTAAGCAACTAGAGAGGTATAGTTGCTGTCTGTTGAGAGGGGGCAAGATAAGAGAAGAAGCATATTTGGAAGCAAGTTTGGAAGATCCAGACTTCCAACTTTTGATGTGTTGAGGCTTGAGATGCTTGAGATGCTATGTGTCCACCAGGTGGAGATTCTGAGTGACTAATTGGACAGGAACTCGAGGACAAGTCCAGGAAAGGGAGAAGGATTTAGGAGTGGTCAGTATGCCGGGAGTAACCAAATCAGTAGATCACAACTTCGGGTGCACACCGGCAGCACCTGTAAAGGTTTATAAACTGCCCAGGATGTAATGCAGACTGTTCAGTTCAGTCTCTGGGGAATGTGATCCAGGCATCAGCATTTTCAGGCTTCCTTGGTGATTCCAACATGCAGCCAACACTGACAGCCAGGACCCTGAACACTGGTGAAAGGTTCTCCAGGTGCGATCCCATCACATCACCTGAAACTTGTTAGAAATACATATATTTAGCACTGGGTGTGCTACACAACTATGAATCGTTGGACACTACATCAAAAGCTAATGATGTATTATATGTTGGCTAATTGAACATTATAATAATAAAAACAGAAATACAGATATTCAGTTTTCATCTCAGACTGCAGTATCACAGACCATGGGGGTGAGACCCGGCCCTCTGGGCATCAACAAGTGCTCCCAGGGATGCCGATGCACCCAAAGATTTGAGAACCCTGGGGATAGGAGAGCAGGGGAGAAAGAGAAGAGTGCAGGCATGAGCGCCGAGTCAGTTCGCCAAGTTCAGGAGCAGCCAGTATCCTCTGGAGGAGGGAGTGGACAACTAGTCAACTTAAATATCACGGATGCTGCAGGGGATTCATATAAATATAAGGCCAGGAAAAGGAGCTAAAGGTCTGGCTGCGGAGATCCTGGGCGATTTGGCGAGGCTGTTTCAGCCGGGGAGGATTGAAGAGGTGCCGGGGAGGAGATGGGCTTGCAGGTGAGGCATCGCCATGGTCCTGGGACCTGAGTGATGCTTAGTATTTGCTTTTCTCTTCCCCTTCGAGAAATCTGTGGTTAAACAAATGCAAAGTATTATTGATCTCTTCCAATATCGATTTCTCTTAACAGGTCATGAATAATAAAGATAGATTGTTGTCTGACATGCCGTGGCCTTCAGAGTGCTCCAAGCAAAGTCAAGTTTTCACAAACATTCTATGAGGTAGAAAGGGAGACACTGCGGGCTGATTATCCAGGAGACAATTATTTTATTTTATTTTAAAAATTTTTATTTATTTATTTGACAGACAGAGGTCACAAGTAGGCAGAAAGGCAGCGGGGGGCGGGGGGAGCGGGAAGCAGGTTCCCGGCTGAGCAGAAAGCCAGATGCCATGCGGGGCTAGATCGCAGGACCCCGGGATCATGACCTGAGCCAAAGGCAGAAGCTTTAACCCACTGAGCCATCCAGGCGCCCCCAGGAGCCCATTCTTATTCCTTCTCCTTGGCTTCCTCCCATTAGGGAGGTTGAAGATTGATGCCTCCTACAGGTATTCCCACTTTTCTTGCCAGCTGGGGTGGCAAGATAGCCCTTAACTGCCCAGTGGGATGTAAGGGGAAGCTGATGGGAGGGTTCTCATGAAGACATTGTTTCCAGATAAAAGAGATAGGCACGTGAGCAGGGTCCATGCAGGGCGTCTTGCCTTTCAAAGCTTTCTTTTAGCTTTGAACATGAAGGTGATGCTCCGAGCTCCACAGATCACAAGGCAGCAGGTTTTTGGACAAAAGGCAAATGGTTAATTAACGGCACAGTGGATATGGGGGGAGGAGCAGGCAGAGAAGGAGGTGGGGAGAGAGAAGGAAAGGAGGGGAGAGAGAGAGAATGTGGGAGCAATTAGGTCCTTTGTCACATGACTGTGCCAGGAAGCCTACCCTGGTGCTTCCTGCTTTCAGGCTTTTTGTTTGCGAGATATTGTCTAAGTAACTGTTGGTTGGGGCTTCTGCTATTTGCAGCTGCAAGCATTCCTAATGGATCCAGGAGGGATCCATTGGTATTGACTTTTGGCAGAGGGGAAAAAGGAGGAATGAGGAGATCAGACTTTCCTAGGGTCTCACAGCAGTGAAAGGCAGGGCTGGGATTAGATTGGGTTCACGGGCTCACCCATCCATGCTTGTTTCTGGAATCACTACCTCCTGGAGGCAGAGCCCATGTCCATGCAAATGTGTTTGCAGAGACCCAGGGCTCTATGAGGAAGCAACATGTCAGCTAAGATTGAAGTCGGGGTAGGGAAGGAGTATTTCAGGCAAGAGGGTCCGTGTGTTCAAAAGACTGAAAGGAGCATGGGTCTTGAGCATGGTGGGCCAGCGAGGAAGGGTCATGGCTGAAGTTGGAGGGGTCGGCATGTACCAGAAAGCATCTGTCATGGCAATGACACTGTTGTCCCTAATTTCTCACCTTTTCCAGGATCCATGCCTTTGCCATGAGACAAAAAATGGTGGAGTCTTCCACGTGAATACAAGAAGTTCTGCCCATCCTTAGTGACCTTGGCAGCGGATGAGCAAGAATCCCACCCACCCTGCTTTCCTTGTTCATTGCGGTTTTCTATCAGAGGTTTCTCAGGCCATCTCAAACTTAAAGATTTAGCTTCACATTAAAAAATAATAATAATAATAAAAAAGAAACATGCAAAACCACTTGCCTGTTCTGGGGGTTTCTCTAGACCTTAGCTTGGGCCACACTGAGCCCCCAAAACAGGTCTCCCTAAATGTACTGGTTAGTGTGGTGTGTCCCCGGAACTCCTCTCGCAGAAGGGGCCCCGAGAATGGTGGCTCTCAGAACTGAGGCTCAGCCTGAGGCACAAGGAGACTTCAGAGTCAGCCCCTTTAAGGTCAGAGGTTTTGACAGAGGTCATGCCTCCCTGGGGCAGCCTGCACCTGCTGGATGAGCAGCGTAGGATTAAAGACCTAGACACTTAGGCCCCTTTTGGGGCACACTGAAGGGCAATTCTTGCTCCCGACTTCCTCGCCAGATTGGCCAAGGCTGCATTGGGCCTGCTGCTTGGTCCTTCTCCTCCCTTTCTTCCACAGATGTTGGTTCTTAATAAACTCCTCCGCCCTAACCTCCTAGCATTTGCCTGCACAGATCCCCGCCACGTGAGGTGTTGGCTCCTCCTACTCTCCTTCCCAGAAGATCCAGGTTTCCCTTCCTTAAGCAGGACCCCAGGCAGGAGCTCTGCAAACCGAGAGTGAGGTGAGGGGGGCCTCAATCAGGCCACAAAGGCATCCACTGCACCTGCCCTGCCCCCCACCCCGGAAATGGTGTCATGTTTCCGCGAATCTACACAGCGGGTGCACCCCTTGGGGTCAAGACTGTCTAAGGCATCTTGTCATTTCTTCCTAATCAGAGCAATCAGTGGGGATGGCTTCTGCATGCACCTCATTACACATTTTTCTTATTTGCTCTTTCTTTCTCTGTATCCCCAGCGGGGGATCTCCCTCTTTCTTTGAGAAGGAATATCTTACTCATCTCCTGTACATTGAAAACTGGCATGGAGAAGGTCCTAATAAACGTGTATTGAATGAATGCCTGTGAGTCTTGCTTCCTCTCCCGGACTGCGACATCCTTGAGGACGAGAATCTTGTCTTCTTCCTTTGCATCCCAAGGCCTGTGGATGGCCATAGAAAGTGCAAGTTAATGATGGCTGGGTGGTTAGGCAGATGGATGGTTGCGTGCCGTGAAGACTGGGTGAGACTCAGAGCAAGGGAAGACTACAAATGCACCATGAGGCACCACTAGAGGAGAAGGGATAACTGCAACTGGACCTTGGGGAGATCTTCCAGTGGAAACAGCTGTGAGCTACATTAAGATGAATATGGCATCTGGGGGATGGGAGTGGGGGGGGCAACAGGAGGGACTTTATGAAGAAGGGGCAGTGTAGGTGTGGAACCTTCTCAGCATTCATGGACCCTTCGGGAAACACCTTCCTGAAAGGTGTTCCTGATCTCTGTCTGGGGAACATTCCTCACTCTAGGTCCAGGTGTGGTTAACCCCTTCCTACCCCTAAGGCCCAAGGGTGTGTAGGCAAGGGATTCAAGCCTGCTACATGGTGAGTTTGGGGATGGATTCTTGGCCCATCACTCCTCAGGATAGTCATTAGAATTTATGGGAAAGAGAACAGAATCTGTTAGGATGCCTTCAGGTGCAATTACGAGACAAAGCAAAACCAATAACAAAAGCAACAACAAAACAGCTGGGCAAGCTTGAACAACAAGAGAAAATATATTACTTCACATAACAGGGAGTTCATGGATAGGGCACCTTCAGGGATAGTTCCTTTGTTCAACGATATGATTGATGGAATAGGTTCTGGTGTCTTATTTGGCCACCTGAAGCACATCAACCTTGTCCTCACAGTCCCAAGATAGTTGCTGCAGATCCAGGCATCACACCCAGACATGATAAGACCAAAGGTGGAAAAGGAACTGTTTCCTCTATTGTGGATCTCACAACTATTGTCTACACTGACCTCACCTGCCCATGCTCTAGCCAGTTACTGGCCAGGAAAATTGCCCTAGCTGATGCATTCCCCATCAGGGCAATATATCCCCCAAGGGGGTAAAAATTTGGTTGGTGGAGGTGATTAAAAAAAAATCATAGATGCTACAGTGGTTTGTGGTCCTCTAAAGGGCACAAACATATACATGGTATATTTCTTGTATTAAAACATCATGGAGTGCAATTAGGAAGAAAAATGTCTAAAAAGCCTCCCAAGGAGGACAATAATAAAAAAGAAAAAAAGATTGAGAAACACTTCCTTAGACCAATGTCTACTTCCTGAGCTTGGAGCCCACAGTTTCTGAACAGGTGCATCTGGGGAGGGAGCTGAAGACAGGACCAAACCAGCACCCCCTGACCCCATCAAGGAAGTGGGCAAAGACTGTGCTGACAGCCAGCCCTGAATGCTGTAGGCATTCTTTCACTGGAGCTGCTACAGGTGGGAGGCTGGGCCTTGGAGTTGTTAAGATGGACAGAGAGTTGCATTTAATTAACAACAGCTGCTAACAAACATCTACATGTATGCTCTTTGTCCTTAGTGTTTAAACAGCTTGAGTCAGGCACCTGTCTCTTGTCACTAAACAATGACTTGCTTACATGATCAGCAGAAGCTATTAAATTCTCTGGCACAACAAGTGCTCCAGAGTTTTATTTCCCGGGGTTAGAGTTAAGGAGTTAGAGGTAACGCACACCTCCAACCCCAGGCAGGTCTAGCTTGGGGGACGCTCACTGTGGCAGACTATTCACGAGTTAGAAGCACCACACATGGAGGCTAGATCTTAAAACAGATTGAGAGAAAAAGAAGGAACAATGATATTAATAGCATCTATGTAAATGAGAAACATACACACACAACACGACATCGCATCTTCTCCAAGGACACGTGTATATTTACAGACATTCACCACGTGTGTTAGAGGGGGTGCCCAGGTGCGGGAAGATGACAGCAGGAATGCGGCATGAAAGGGACAAATAATAAAACAAAGGAGGCTCTCACTCTGACCAGTCACAAAAGTGCACCTGAAGCTAAGGCTGATAATTACCCCCAACTCCACACCTGACTCCCACCCGGGGGGAAGAAAGGTGGGGCTCTGTCTGGGGCTGACGGGCAGCTCTGTGTGGCGGGAGAGCAGAGGACGGAGGAAGGTAAAGGAAGGTAAAACTTGACATTTGAAACCTTTCATGGTATGGGGGAGGGCTCTCTCAGGCTCTGCGGCTGAGGGTCTTAGCTTTGTTTTGTCGACAGTGAGGAGTATTGGAAAGTTCTGGAGCTGGAGGAACATAGGGTCTGTGTCAGGCTTTTGGAAGGTCACTCAGATATGAACGTTGACATCTTTTTTTTTTTTTTTAAAGCATGTCTTTTTTTTTTTTTAAGATTTTATTTATTTATTTGACAGAGAGAAATCACAAGTAGACAGAAAGGCAGACAGAGAGAGAGAGGGAAGCAGGCTCCCCGCTGAGCAGAGAACCCGATGCGGGACTCGATCCCAGGACCCTGAGATCATGACCTGAGCCGAAGGCAGCGGCTTAACCCACTGAGCCACCCAGGCGCCCCGAACGTTGACATCTTGATAGCATGTTTTTAAAACGGCTCTTAATTGGGAAATATCAATTTAAATAGATATAAGTGTAAGCCACTCTAGACTGAAGGATACAATCACATAGACATCAGCAGGCAAGGTCCTTCTCTGAATACATTCAGACCTTAATTGTGTATGTAAATTTGGGGTTCTGACACCAATATCACATTTTCTAAGCTCCTTCCCACCAGAATGAAAATCAAGAGGACTCTACATAATGATGGGCAAATGTCCAGTGGAGGATTTGGGGTCCCTTGATGTTTTCTTCACATGATTATCTCAAAGTCCAAAAAGCAAGCAACTGATAAACCTGGTGAGTAACTACAGATGAGGACGAACACAGATGCTCTGGGCAGAGCGTGTTGCGTGCATTTCTCATCTGGTCCGCCCTGCACCCGGGAGGTGGGTGCTATGATCCCATTTCAGAGATGTGGGAAAGAAGGCTCAGGGCCCACCCTCTTCATCAAGGGAGCAGGCAGACTCACTCCTTTCCTATTTATTTTCTGTTTTCCAGTTTAATTTTGGGCATGTTTTTTCTATTTAAAGTTATTTGCTGGCAATAGAATACTGTACTCAAAGAGACAAAAATACCCAGAGTCTCCTAATGAAGAACAGGGGACACTCCCTTAGGGAGAAAGGGAAGAAACAGCTCAAGGCAGACAGAGCAATGGTGGTGGGTGGGGGAGAGGAAAGACTGGGGCTGGGGGTGAGAAAGACCCATTGGGGTGAGGGGCCATTGGTTGCTTATACTATTCACACAAGAGGGTCCTAATGACGCCTATCAGGGACCTCAGATTTCTCATCTATAAGATGGAGACAGAAAGTGAAGGAGGGGAAGATCTGTTTCCAACATGGTTCGCATAGATCTGCCCTGGTAGCACAAAACACAGACCCCCAGGTCCCAGCCCAGAGATGCCGGGTCAGTAGGACTGGAATGGGGCTCAGGTGAGTCAGGTGTATGCTGGAAGGATTAAGCTGATGTTCCAGGGTTCTGGAAAGAGATGTATTCTCTTCTTTTAAAAATAAATTTTGTCCTCCCACACAGACCACCCCCATTTTGATTACTTGGTTACTCATGAATTTCCTTGATTCTAGAACACCTTCCTCCACAGACTTGAACTTTTCTAAAATTGGAAGAAGTTTTATAATTCCATATGGTCACATTTCCTTCTTTCCTCTGAAAAAATGCTGTTCGATTGACCATGTATCTCATAGCTCATGAGGTCACGGTGTGAGGGAAACCATATAATATTCTTGCAGTCTGAGAGCCTGGGCAGGGGGGAAATCACTAAGAAGACAGAAAAAATCACCCATTACCACATCGCCAGAGGGATCTATTGCCCACGTTTTGTCATATTTCTTTCCAGTCTCTTACTTTCGTTGTTCCAAGTCTCCTTTTTACCATTAATGAGTAATTTTTGAGTACCTACTTTATGCTCCCCATGTAGGGACTTAGAAGTAAAACAGTTCTAGCCACTCTGTGCTCACACTCTAGGTGCAGGATGGGTTCATTCCAACCTGTCCTAAAAGGTGGGAGATCGTATTTCTACTGAATGAATGGGGAAGCAGAAGCTGAGGAGGCGCATGACTTGTCCAAGATGTCATGGTGAGTGAATGGCTGGGCCCAGATCTGAACCCAGGCAGCTGGGCGTGATGCTGCCTCTCCAGGTGGAGGCTAGCTGGCTCAAGGAGGGAGAGTTCACACAATAACGGTTAAGACCTTGGGACAAGGTTATTTCTTGGTTTGGACCAGGGACCTCCTGGAGAACCATGCAAAGGCTGTGTTAGCAAAAATGTGGCTCTGCAGGTCTGTGACTTGGGTTCAAATCCAGCTATGACTCTTACAGATCATTTCTTTAACCACCTCGAATCTTGATTTCCTCATCTGAAAGATAGCAATAAATGATACCTCCCTCACAGCGCTGTAGAAAGGATGAGGAATTGTATATGCAGAGCACCTGACTCAGAAAGAATTCTTCACATGGAGAAACTAGAACCATGGGGGTATGGATCAAGGATGTAGAAGAAATATTGGAAGTCTTCCCAACATGTCAATATCAATATGACTATTCTGATATTTTAGCCACGTTCGGTCTGGCTATTTTGGATAAATTCTGGGAGCTATATTGGGGGCTTCTATTATGAACTGATTCATCATATTTATTGTCAAACAAAAAAGCAGTTTGGCTCACCATAAGCAAAAATAAAAGTAGATTTCAAGCTTGAGGTGGGAAAGGCAGTGTATCCCCTTCTGTCTTGTGACTTCTCTTTCAGGGCAAGTTCAACCCAGAATGTCTAGCTCTTCAACCCCAGGGATGGGGCATGGGTGTCCATGCTTTTAAACGCTCCCAGGGAATGCTGATGAGTGGCCTGAGTGGAGATGTGCTTCCTGAGTCAGCTGTACATGGGCCCTGAGCCCCTACTCACCCTCCTGATGCCCACAGCCTAATAGTGGGGTAGGGCGGTGGGGGAAGAGTGCAGACAAGATTCAGCAGAACAGCCAATCCCTGGTGCTCAGGTTGAAGGCTGAGAGAGAGAAGGGCAAGGTGAAGCTGGGTGGGAGTGGGACAAGGAGTCAAGGAGTATCTACATTGGGCCATCCCCGGGAGAGGACCAGAAGATATAGGGGCTGGAGTCAGCATGCCTGCTTCAGAAGCCAGCTCCTCCACTTCCCCGCTGCTTGTTCTCAGGGGGAGATTTGCACGCTCTCGACCTCTCTCTCTGTTCCCTGTCTGTAGGCAGTTTGTTGTGTAGATCGCATGTGGGGATGCTGGTAGGGGCCCAGCTCAGTGACTGGTATATGGCGGGAGATGTATGGCTAATAACTATTAGTAATTGTTGTCATCATAGCCGTCTCAACCCCTCATCACAACACTGAGAAAGTGATGCTATCGATCTTGCCATTTTACAGAAGAAGAAACTGAGGCTCAGAGAGGTTAAGTGGGTTCCCTGAGGTTGCACAGTTGGCAAACGGCAGAGCTGGACTTGGAACTCCAATCTGTCTGCTCCAGAATTCATACACTTTCCTCTTCTGGGCTAAACAAAACAGACAACGTGAAAATGGAGGTCTCCAGCTTGTGAGTGATCATGCCGACTTGAACCCTGAGCAGCCCAGCCCTGAGGTCTGCTTGGTGGGGGCATGAGAGAACCTCCATCCTTCGCTTCTGACTCAGGCCACACCAGCCAGACAGGACCCGAGGACACGGAGCTGTGGAGTCTCCAACACGGAGGGTTTTGGACAACTGGGCCTTGTTTGGGGTTAGTTATTTTGGAAAAGCCGAGGGGGGCACAGGAGAAATGGTCTCATTCCCAGGCATATGGGAGCCGGCTGTCAGCTAATATGGAAAATGATTAAGACAGCTTAATTTTTTTATTTTTTATATATACTAATAATGAAGCAGGAGGAATTTGGAGGAGGAGGTCCACAGGAGAGGGGAAAGTATTACAGATGTTGGAATCACGCATGGGGGATGGCTCTGGCCCTGGTGGGATGGCAGGCCCTGCAGCTGGGAGTTGGAGGAGGCGGGGAGGGTCCAGCAGCAGCATCTGGGCTCAGTCACGTGGAAAATCCCCACAGTCTGTCCAGGGGCAAGAGTGTGCCTTGCCTGGGGTATAGGGGTGGGCAGGGAGGCTGGGGTTTCTCTCTGGGCTGGTTCTAGTCCCCACATTTGGGCATGCCACATACTGGCCAGAGGGGCTAGGAAGAAGGAGAGCATTTACGCAACAGATTCAGCGAAGTACGTGAGAAGTGGGCTGAGGAGGCCAGTGGAGAACTTTGCTGTGGGCAGCTGAGACCCTAGGACCACAGGGACATCATGGGTGCTGTGAGGCCCTGGGGGGCTTCCTGGAGCAGGTGGAAATGGGGCTGGTAGGATGGAGAGACTGGCAGGGGTGAGGAGGATGAGCTTTTTTTGAATGCTGGCTTGGAACCAAGCACAGAACTAAAAATTAGATTAGGAATGCATTCATCCAACAAATATTCACTGAGCACTTATTGTGTGCTGGGCTCTGGGGATAAAGCAGGGAAGAAAACAGACAGAATCCCTGTCCTTATGCTGCTCACCTTGTGGTGGAGGAAGGGGACAATAATCACATAAGCAGATGAATTCCATGTTGGGTGATGATACATGTTGCAGAGTAAGACATAGAGAGATCCTGACCATTTACTAAGTACCAGCTGGGTGCCAAGTCCATGCACTGGTGAAGGGCTCTGTAGTTGTTGCTCCTACTTTAAAATCAGTTCACATTTATCACATGTCCAACACTGTTCTAAGTGCTTAGGTGGATTAACTCACGTGATCTGGACAGAACAATAGGAGGGAGGTACTATTCCTGTCATCCTCATGTTATAGATGAAGAAACCAAGGGAGAAAGAACCCACATAGGCTCTAGGACCTGCACACTGACCCACGGAGAGGCCAGATAGACTCCACCCCTTGGTGATGGAGAGTGGCAGAGTTCTTGAAGAGCATGTGGGAAAAGGAAATATTGTGGCCGTTTCTGGAAAATACAAGCTACCATAGAAAGCCACTTGACAAACAGGGGAAACAGAAGCTCCATCCTCCTTCCTAGGGGGATGACGGGCCTCTGTTCACACACAGACGGAACCCAATGGTTATGCCTTCCAGCCTGGGGTCCAGAAGTCTGGCCTGCCCCACCCATCCTCTGCCCTGGGAGACCCATTCCTGCACTGCCAGGCGAAGGCTCTGCAAGGGGTAGCTGGTTTGTGCTTGGCTGGTGGCAATTCCAGCTGGGGTGGAGGGAGTGTTGACTCCATTTGCAGCTATATGCTTCCTTTCCTCTGGGATGGGTGGATGGGAGAGCATTCATGCTCAGCTCCTAGACACATCTCTCCAGGGTCTCTCTCAAGGACAGAGCCCTGGGATCTGATTGGCTGAGCCCCAATTATGAGCTCATCTCTGATCTATTCAGCAACAGGGGGAGGAGCCCCCTTATAGACTAAGCAGAGTTCCCATGGGTGGGAGGTTCTCAGGAGAGGAGGTTGGGAGCTGGAAAAATACCCTCCAAGTGCCTATTAATACATATTGGCTTCGTTAGATTTGTTTACCAGCTTGAGGATTACTAAATTTCTTTTGCCCTCCACAACAAATCCATCAGCCAGTCCTCCAAAAAGTACCCTAAATCCATTCCCTTGACTCCCTCTCTCTTGCCCCCAGCTACATCCAGGCCCACATCATCTGCCATGACTGCTTCAGCCCCTCTCTGCTCCCAGGTCCACTCCTGCCTCCCTCCGGCTCATCTCTGCACAGCAGGCCAGGGATATCCAAAACACACACCGAGTTGTATCTCTCCCCTGCTTATTGCCGTGCCCATAGTGGCCTCCCCTAAAATCTGGACTCCTGACTGAGGCTTGTAACTTTCACCTCTTCATTCACTCTGGCCTCATTGATATCAGTTCTGTTTCTCCAATATGCTAAGCCCAGTCCTGCCTTGAGACTTTTCCACCTGCCATTTTCCCTGACTGTGATACCCTAACCCATTTTACCATGTGGTCTTTTGAGTCTCAGTTCAAACTTCACAGTATGGCCTCAGTTAAGCTAAAGTGCTTCAACAAAAAGACCCTGAAGTGGCAATGGCTTAAGCACACTAAAAGTGTAGTGGTAGTGCCAGTGCACTGTGGTTTTCTTCCATGTGGTAATGCAGGGATCCAGGCTCTTCCGTCCTGGAGCCTTTTTGTCCCTTGCTACCAGCCAGGGGGAAAGGAAAGCATGGGGGAAGCTCAACCATATCTAAAAGCCTGGGTTTGGAAAGAGCACTTACTACTTCTGCTCCCATCCCACTGGCAGGAAACAACTGGGTCACGTGGCCACCCCTGGATGCAAAGAGGGCTGGGAAATGTTGCTCCAGCCTGGCCAGCTCCAACTGTACACCAGCAAAGGGGAACATGGATTTTATAGACACCTGACTACCTTGGCCATGGGCACCTTCTCAGAAAGGTCCTGCTTCCCCAACCATCCCATCCAAAAAAATGTTCCTCCCATTACTCTACATCTCATATCCCTATTTTTTTTTTCAGATAGGGAGTTGAGGGAGGGGGAGAGGGAGAGAGAATTTTAAGCAGGCTCCACAATCAGTGCAGAGTCCCATGCCAGGCTTGATCCCACAGCCCTGAAATTATGATCTGAGCTGAAATTAAGAGTCAGTTTTTAACCAGTTGAGCCACCCAGTGGACCCCCATATCCCTATTTGGTTGTCTTCATAGTACATTGTATTTATCTTCTTGTTTAATATCTTCATCCCCTTCTAGAAGGTAAGCTCTGTGAGTGTGGAAACATTTTTTAGCTAGTTAACACCATATTCCTGGCACCTACATCAGTGTTTTGTCCGAGAAGATATTTAATGAGTGCTTGTTGAATCAACAAAAGGACAAGTAGTTTCCATGTTACCAGCAGGGGCACAGAGGAGACCAAGGGCTTCGTGAACAGGAAATGCTTGGTCCAGGATATGTAGGAGCTCTGCTCATGCCAATTCCTTTTTATCTCCAATGTCAATCTTAATGCTGTAGTTTTCAGGGAGAGGCTAGGCTGCAGTCTGTGAACTGGGAGACCTGAGTTTGAGTGTGACCCTGTCCTGACTTCTGGGCATGTCCCTCTACTCTTCTGTGTGGGCCTTAGTTTCCCAGCCTGCAAAATGGAGGTGGAGCAGGTTGGCCCAAGGAAACGTCCACATTCCTCATGGCTCAAGAGTAGACGACCACCCCAGAGTACATTTGTACCTTCTTTTTCCAACTGCTGACCTTTGGAAGAAAGGTCCCCTCCCCTTCTTCCTCCTACTCTGAGGGCTTAATAGGGCTTAATGAGGGGCCTGGGTGGGCCCAGCTCCTCAGTGGCCACCAGCCCATACTTCCACCCAAGGGCCAGGGTAGGGGAGCATGGCTAATAACAGGGTCCTGGTAGGGGGTGAGCTTTCAGCCTTGGCTGGCCTTTCTGGGCCTCTATTAACAGACCACACAGGGAAATGTCTTCCCAGGGCCCATGATTTTCAATTTTCCACTGGAAAAGGCAACTCAGGGGAGGTAGCCAAAAGGCCAGAGATATTTGCCGCCTGTGCTTCTCTCAGCATATTCTAGTGTCTGCCCTTCTAGCTACCTACCCATTCTTCCACCTGTCCTTCCACTGACCCATTCATTTACCTACCCAAGCATTCAAGTGTCTGCCCAATTGTCCACACGCCCATCCTTCCATCTAACCATCTACCAATTTGCCCTTTCCCCAGCCAATAATCCAACATCCATCTGTCCTTACACCTACCCGCCCATCTACCCCCCATTCATTCATTCCCTGTCCATCCATTCTTTCACCTATGCACATACACCCCCATCTATCTGTCCTTTCAACACAACTTGGGTTATCCAAGGTCTATCTGGCATCAGTTGTGTACCTTGGACTATAACAGAGATAAGTAAATCATTCATTTCATTCCTTTCCGGCTTTATGTCATGTGATGTTGAGTACATAGTCAAAAGTATTACTTTTCTGGCTATCAGACTAAGATTTAAATCTGAGCTCTGCCTTTGTGACCTTAGACAATTTTGTGCAATCTTATAATTATTTTTATTTTTGAGTACCTATTCTATGTAGGCTTTATGCTGAATACTTTGCAAATGTTGTCTCATTCAGTTTTTTCAGCAGCTCTTTGAGATAGCCCCCATACTTCTCATTTTATGAAAGGGATATTTGGCAGCCCACCACATAAGGTTGTGAAGGTCGTACATTGCACAACTGTGGTAGGAGTATCAAGATTAGAATTCAGATCTAGCTGGCTCCCAAATCAGCAGTCTTTCTGGAACCTGCTATCCATTGACACCGAAATGGACATTTTTCACGCCCCCCACCAGTCACTAAAGTATGATCCTAGGTATCTAAGTGCAGGATGGGCTTTTTCCAAACTCTGTTTTTTCTCTGAGTGGAGTGAAAAGAAGAAAGAAAGGGAATAGAAGGCACTGGTTCCATGACATGGTAGAAACAGAGTCTTTGAGACATGACCAGAGCTGTGGATGGGGAAATTGAGTCCTGGAGAGACCCACAGAATCTGAGGCTTAAAGATCCTCTGATGTTAATGATAAACAGCAGCACTGACTGAGTACTTCCTCTGAGCTAAGTCTACATGGTGCCCCAGTTTCCATAACTCCACAGTGGGGATTAATAACAGCACCAAGCTCAAAGGTTGCTGAAAAGATTGAAGAAGACATGCAAAGGTCCTAGAATCATGCCTGCTGTGAAGAAAGTGGTCAATAAATGTTACTTCCCATTATTCAGAATAACCCCCATGAAGCCCTGTGAAGTCAGAGTGTTTTCTCCCTCCAGGCCCAGCTGGTCTGAGGTCATGCACACAGGTTGCATTTTGTCTCCCCAGATAGTCCTAGATGGGTTTTCTCTGAGTGTGATTTTAATTAAAGCCAATGCTGCCAAGTGTCAGATTGTCCAAGAGAGTGTTCTGGAGAATGCCCCCTAAGGATGGCAATCTTCCTCATAATTATGCTGCACCAAGTCCGAGTTCAAGTAGGTGTTGCCTGGAAAGCACTTCAGAGTTCGGGCTCTGGTGCCAGGCAGAGCTGGGTTAGAAAGCTGGGTTCAGCCTTTTCCCCTTCCTAAGTGGGACCATGATTTCACTTTTCTGATACTGGTTTCTCCTCCGTAAACTAGAATAGATAACAATAGCTACCTCGCACCCAGCGGGTGAACATTGGTTGTCTACTACCCCAGAGTTCATTCCCCTTTCAGTTTCTGTTTGGAGAACCTTCTCCTGCTCTTTGGTCACTGCAACCTGGGGGACACTCTCCAGGCTTTAGCCAATCAGGGTGTTGTACTCCATGGCCACAGAGATTGGTTCAGGGCAGTTGTATGACTACATGGGTTCAAGTAGACTCGCCTGATGCCACCATCTTGCCTTTATAGGGACAAGGGCATGAAGCCAACTCTGAAGGATGCTGAGCAGCAAAATGGAGAGAAACTTCCAATGATATCATTGGAGCCCTTAGACCCCACCCCCATCTGAAGCTCCAGCCTGGACTTTCTGGTCCAAAAAGTCCCCTTTTTCCACAAGAGGTTTGCCCACAACCAGGGGGGTAAACTGATACAATCCCAGGGCATGTTGGCGGCAGGATAGCATCACTCATGTGGGCAGCCTGAGAAAACAGGACCTTGTCGTCCTCAGGACTCATTTGGTTTTGTGTTGCACACTTGGGCAGGCCTGGTTCCCTGGATTTGGGGTTCTGATGGGATCCACACCCTTTTGCTTCAGAGAATTTTTGTTCTGATGGTATCTTTAATTAAGGGCTTTTGCAGGCCTCTCTGTGAGGGCTTGCACATTCCACTCCATGAGAATTTAGGGACCATCCTGAGACATTGGTCCTGTTTCCAATTATCTAAGCTTCACGCCCTGATTTTTACTGTCAGATGTTGCCTTCAGAGGGCTAATGAAGGGGTGATATGGGGGCATAGAGACCCCACCGGTGCTAGGTGTGTGGCTTTACCCTCTCCCATCACTCCCCTACTCTGGGATGTTCAGTGGTTCCCCATAGGCATGACATCAGGAGTTGCAGAGCAGGGATTTGAACACAGTACTCTCCAAATGGCAAGTTAAACTGTGAAGGGAATGGGAAGTGATTACTCCCTTAGGGTAAGGGAGAACCATGGTGTTGGTAAGACTTCCCAGAGGAAGCAGGGCTGGGGCAGCTAGGGGAAATGGGCAAGTGTGGGAGATTCAGAGGAGAAAAAAGGGATACAGCACATTGCAGGGCATAGAAGTGAAGACAAGGATGGAATTTTGAGACATGGCACTGGTAGAGGCTCTAGGTCACAGAATCTAATAAGGTTCACCTCCGATTTCTCTCTCATTGCTCCAGTTCCATGTTCCCTGCAGGATTAGGTCTCACTCTCTCCCCCTGGACAGTTGCTCTAGATTCCTCACTTGTCTCCTTGTTTCCTGCCTCCTGTCTGGATCTTCCAATCCGCCCCCTACTGGTAGCCATCCATTTTCCTATCCATCCATCCATCCATCCATCCATCCATTCACTCACCCTCCCATCCAACAACCCACCCACCCATCAATTCATCATCCATGCCTGCATTCATTCACTCAGCAGAAATTCCTGGAGGGGCAGGGCTTGTCATGGAGGACCATGTAGCTGGCCCCTCTCTACCTGGCTGAACTTGCCTCCTTTCCCTGACTTCCTGGACAAAAATTGTCACCCCTCCCCCTACTCCTCTTGCCAAGGTCACCTCTCCTCACAACACTTACTGCAAGACATTAGATGCCTTGACTTCCCCACCAGACTATAAGATCCTTAGGTGCAGGAACTTGGACTCCATGGACTTAGAGCTGATTTGGGTTAAAGGAAAAAATTCTTAAAAGGGGCAACGGTAAGATCCTGAAGTCCTATTTGGCTTGGGTTAGAATCCCAGCTGCAGCATTCTCCAGGCATGTAACTCTGGGCAACCTCTCCATTTCACTGAGCCTCAGTTTACACATCTGTAAAGTGGAGCTATAAATGTCACTCTCGGGATTTTCACAAGGATAGAATGAGGGAATCAGGGAGGTGCCTGAGAGGTAGGCAGTGCTCTCTCGGTGGAAACCGCTGAAGGCACAATCCTTGCTGTCAGATGATGGTGGGCATGTGGAGTGAATTCCGGGGGCTCTGCCTGGATCCCAGTTGGCCACCCTCTCCCCCGATGGGACTTTTGGCTGATGATGACTGCCAGCTGGGAGCTGCCCTGAGATGCAGGGAATTGCCCGCCCAAAGACACAGACTTTCCCATGGAAGGTCCACTGATTGATGTGCAGTTCAAATATTCCACCCCTCAGCTGGGGACAATGCTGAGGGGCCATCTCAGCTCCAGAGCTCCTGTGGGATCAGCTGAGCTTTTACTGCAAATCCACTGTGTGTCATCCCAGTCTTGGCTTCCCCATTCCCACCCTCCCTCCTTCCCGCCTGAGAACTCTCTTGATTGAGGCTCTGAACTAGATCTCTATCTCAAGAACCAATGGAAGATAACAGGCATTTGAGGCAGGAATTCCCGAACTCCTAAACAGGGAAGATGGTACAGGAACCCAGGCAGTGGCAGGGTGGGAGATGGAAAGAAATGCCAGAAGTGGAGGGTGGAGCACTGGCCTGAGCAAAGCTGGGCATCCCTGTCCTGGGTCTCTGGAACATTCCCACCTTCTTCCTGCCCTTGTCTCCCAGCCCTCCCTAGTTCCCTGGTGATTGGTCCCAGTGATTGGGGATGCTGGCTTTGGGACCCTCCTTTAAGTCTGCTTCCCAACTCTTTCTTGGATGAGTCTCTTCACTTCCTGGGCCTCAGTGGTACCAACTGTATAATGGGGTTGCAAGGAATCAACAAGGGGTGCTGCAGAGCTCTTAGCATAGTGCCTGAGCCTCAAGTTTGACCCTAAATACTACTTGCTATGCAACCCCTCCTAAGGGACAAGGAAGGCAGTTTATAAATCAACCCACATAGGCAGGGACACCCACTTTTACACTTCACCCTCAGACCTTCTTCTCTGCAACCTCTGTAACCAATCAAGGTTCCCCAGACCTTCCAGAAATCAAAGGAGGTTTGTCTGCTTGGAAACTTCTATTCTCTGCCCTTTTGTTTTATGATGAATGATAGGATATCAGAGGAGAGTGGGTCACCTAAGCAGAGGTATGAGTGAGTGCCCGGCTTGGCAGGGTGGGAGGGTGCTAGGGGTTCTGCAGGGTTTGAACTTTCATGGGAACCCTTTGTCATGGGTACACCTATAAAAACTGTTGAGGACCCCCAAATGCTTCTATTTGTGTGGACTACATCCAGAGCCAGGATTAGGGAGTGTTCAATGAGCATACAATTGGAGGGGAGCCCCCAAATCTCAGTAATCAAAATGAGTATTTTAAAATAATATTTTGAAAAATCCATATGGGAGCCCAAGGCAGAAGGAAAAATTAATGATATTGATCTTGTCTTTATTTAAAATTTTGACATTTTGGTCATCATGAATTTTTTTTACATTAATTTTTTTCATTGTTTTCAGAATGAAGGTGATTTTTGCATGTCATCTCAACTTTGGAAAATCCCATTGAGAGTGAAAAGGGTACGTGATGTCTTAGTATTATTATGAAATACGGTAATATCACCTGGAGACTCCCCTGGGTTGGTCATGGGACCCCAGGGATTCCAGACTGTATTTCAAGACTCATTGTTTTTTTTTTCTTCTTCTTCTTTTCTTTTCTTCTTTCTTTCTTTCTTTCTTTCTTTCTTTCTTTCTTTCTTTCGTTCTTTCTTAGAGAGGGAGTCAGGGGCAGAGGAAGAGGGAGAAAGAGAATCCTTAAGCAGGCTTCACGCCCATGGCAGGGCTCAACACGGGGCTCAATCTTGCAACCCTGAGAACATGACCTGAGCCAAAATCAAGAGTCGAATGGTTAACCAACTAAGCCACCCAGGACTCCTGAGGACCACTGCTTTTGAAGGAAGACAAATCTTCTCCAGTAGTTTCCACCCTTCGGTCATAGGTTTGCCCCTGAGGCTTCCACTGGCCTTTCCTCTGCCTTCAAGGGGGTGGCACCTGAGAGGCTAAGTTTCCTGCTTCCCGCCCATCAGCTTCAGGTTAGACCTCCCAGTGCATGGGCTTCCCACCCACCTCTCCCCAGCCCTTGTCTGGACAAATCCCATTGGCTGATATCTCTGAGAGATCGAGGACCCCCAGTTAGGACAGACATTCCCAGGTGTGGTCTGAGAAGCATGGAGGCCCTGTGAGCCTGTCACCTCCTGCCTTGAGAAGGTCCATCTCTCTCCCTGCTCCAGGGTCTGTCCATGTCCCCACGCACCTGTTCATGGTTCCTATCCCTCCTCCCTTCTGGGCTGCTGATGCAAGAGTACCACACCTCTATAGGCTCCCTCTGGGCTCCTGGAGAGCAGGCGTCTCACCAAGAAGGAGGATGCAAGCAAAGAAAACCTCCAATGTATTAAGCTGGCTTCTAGAAAGCCAACTTCTGAAAACTCAATTTGTCAGCAATGTAAACAGGATACAGAGCCTGGCGAGGGCAGGCTCCGAGGAAAGAATTGAAAGGGAAGAGAGAGGGCAGAAACCTGCAGGGTAGCAGAACAGGAGCAAATCCTTGGCCACATTAAACCCGCTGCTTTTCACAAACAGATTCCTGCTCACCGGGACCTTTCCTTGTTCCTTCAAGTTTCTCTCACCAAACACCAACACCTACTCCTCCAGGCTCTATCTCTCCTGGACACCTCTCTTCCTCTCCATGGGCCTCAGTTTCCCTGGCTGTCATATGAGAGGAAGAACCTTGGGTTGCTAACCTTTCTCTTGGTCTAATACCCCAAAATCTAGACTTCTCTGACTTGTACATCCAGGAGTCTAGAATTCCTTAATTCTAAGACACTTGGATTTTACAATTGCAGAATTTGATAAGTCAACAATGGTGGCTTCTAAAATGATATGATCTTAAGATTCAATGACTCTAGTATCCTGTCCCTGTAACCTCCTATGATTCTAAAAATCCGAGCCTCAACGATACTCTGCGTCTGAAGCTGGGCAGTGTCCTCTAGAGGCCAATGGCCTGGATTCAGCTACCCCCTATTAACTGGATTGGCCCACAGGCCAATCATCTGAACTTCTGGTGCCTCAATTTCCACATATGCAAAGTAAGGACCATGACAGTTACTACCTCGTGGAGCAGTTGCAAGGACTAAATGAATTAATTTTTAAACAGAGCTTGGAGCACAGTGAGCACTCAGTAAATGTTTCACTCCTACTATTATTCTAAATTGGAAAGTTTCTATTGTCTCCGAGTCTGAGGTGGGTGTTTCTGGGCCTCCAAGGCTCCAGGGTTAAAAGTTTCAAAGAATTCATTGTTTGATGGATTCGTGGTACACGGACTCCAGAGACTGGCTGTGGACATATGTGTTTTGGTGATCCTGCCCCAGGATCATGGGAATTTATAGGGCAAGCTGAGAGGTCTGGCTGGCTGGCCCAATCCTGGCACTCTCAGCTGCCAGTCCAAAAGACATGAGAAGTTTGGGACCTGCAAGCCCTAAGAAGGGCCCTCAGTACGTGCAGACCTCTGGAGATAACCTGACTTTCTGTGCAAAGTTTTATTGACCTTGACGAGCTTCTGGAATTCATGGAAACATAGGAAGACAGTCACCCCCTCACTTGGAACTCCCTTTCAGAAGGACCCACTGTGGCTCCCTACTGTCCTTCAAATCAAGTCCTATTTCTCATCCTGGATTCTGGAACCCCTTTACACACTGTTCTCTTCAAAGTAAATTGAGGTCACCTTGAATGGGGAAGGGAGAATGGGATGGGTTTTTTGGCAATTTCCTCTAGGTCCAAATACCTTCATTTATTCACTCCACAACTATTTATTAAACATTTATATTCTATCTAAGCATTTATATTCTAAACTCTGTCCTCAGCTCTGGGGACCCACAAGTGAAGAAGACAGACAAAGTCTCTGCTCTTGGGAGCTCACAAAACTCATTTCAGTTCCCACATGTGCAGGACACCTTCTGACTACAAAACTTTGTGCCAACACTCTGCCTCATTTGTAAAATGGTCCGATTACACCACTTATCCCATAGACTTATTGTAAAGATAAAAAGAGTGAAGGGCTTAGCCCAGTGTCTGGCACTGAGCAGGTCTGCCATCCATGGGAGTGGCTAGTAGTTGTGCTGATTTCAACCCTCACCTCACTTCTGAGCACTTAATGTGTAAGTTAAAAGCCAGACAGGCCTGGGCTCCAGCCCTGGGAACGTAAAAGGGATAATCATAGTGCTTGTTTCCCAGGGCTAGCTGCCTGACGCACTGGGCATACCCAGCCAGGGCTCAGATTGTGGAAGGCCATCTTCTTAATTCCCTCCAACATTCTCAGAACTCATCCCAACCAGTCCCACTACCTGCATCAACTCTCACACAGCACAAAACCTGATTATGTCCTCTCCCCTTCCAGTCCCAGTGTCTTCCACATAAGACCTGAAGAAAATCAGCTCCAAGACTTGGGCCCAGCTGGGCACGACACAACAAGCACTGGGGAGCTAAGCCTGGCTCTGGAGAGAGAGAGTCTCCAGATGAAGGGCATCTGCGGTCTTTCAGTGGGTCCTCTACCCTTTGCGTCTTGTCCTCATAGCCGCCAGGGGCTCCCGCCAACTACTGGCCATGAGTCCCTGCTGTGTTTTGGGGTTAGGTTATTTTTTCATTAAGTTTGCAATTATTAAAAAATGCAAATCAAATTGTGATTTGCTGAGCTGAGCGGGCTGGAGGTTAAAGCTTTTTCCCTGCCTGCGGCCCACTGGGCCCCCACCCTGTTCTGGGTAAAGGGGAACATTTTTGGGAAAATAAACAAGGAGGCCTTGATGCTTTGGGGACTTTATGAACTTGATCCTACCCCCCACACCATACCCCACTCCATTAGCAGGCTTGGTTGCTCTCCCTGTTAATTAAAGAGGAGACTAGTTTCCAGGGCAATTTCAGCTCTGGCCAGGCCCGTGCCCACATCCTTGAAAGGGAGGCCATAGTGATAGGCTGGCTGGGTGGCTGGTGGCCTTGGAGGTAACAATTTGTCTCGGGATGGAATCCACTCCCCCGAATAAAGGGACCTTGTGTTCTCTCCCTTTCTCATAGTTCCTTGACCTCCACGGAGGGAATTATTAGAAGGGAAGCAGCTATGGTTCCCCAAGAGCAGGACCAGTTATGGTCGGCAACTCAAGCCCACTGCCTAGACCAGCAAGGCTCTCTTATCTCACTTCAGCTTCCTCCCGTCCTCGGGACTCCTGCCTTTTTATAGAAACTTGTACACTCACATAATCCTTCCTTTGGACATCCGTTCACTTAACAACTTTTATTTTTTAAGATTATTTATTTATTTATTTATTTGACAGAGAGACAGAGAGAGAGGTCACAAGTAGGCAGAGGGAGAGGTCACAAGTAGGCGAAGAGAGAGGGGGAAGCAGGCTCCCCGCCGAGCAGAGAGCCCTATGCGGGGCTCGATTCCAGGACCCTGAGACCATGACCTGAGCCTCTACTAATGTACCAGGCACTGTGCTAGGTTCTGGGCGTATAGAAGGGTGAAAGAAAAATTCCCTCCCACCATGGAGCTCACATTCTAGAAAGACACTGAAGATGAGTAAGTCAATAGGAGCCCATCAGCCAGTAGTCAGATGAGGACAGCCAGCACAGAGTTCACAGGTAGTGTAGCGAGTGATGGGTAGGCCCAAGTCTCTCTGAGGAGATGGTGTCTGAACAGTGACCCACAGGTAGGGAGGGCAAGCTGTGGGAACAATGGCACTTCTGCTGCCACAGAGACCGGCTGGCTTTGTGCCATCACCCCCTTTTCTTTCTGTGGTCTTTTGCCAGGCTCTCCTGGACTCCTTTTCTCTCTGCCCGGTCTGCAATGACTTCTCTGTATTTTCCTTAGTATGTGATTTGTTATTTTATTAAGTGAATCAAACACCTTTGTAAAAGAAGAACACAAAGCCATCTGGCTTATAGCAAAAGCTGTCCAGTAAGAGTCAGGAAGCCCACGTTGCTGACGCACTTCTGCTCCATATAAGGACGCTTTTCCCATTTGAAACTCTAATGAGATGGTATTTTTTAAGATGGAAAACAAAAGGCATTTCTACTCCCCTTCTCTTGTTGAAAAAGCTCCCTAAAATGGGAAGCAGAAACACAAACTCTGTCTTTGAGAAAATTGGGAGATGTTATAACCCTGAACCACAGTTTACAGAGAAGGGAAGTGGATGAAGAAATGGCAAGGGGCTTACCAGAGAGGAATAGCATCAAACCAAAGGGCTCTCTGGGTGGATAGAACCAAAAAGAAACAAGCTGATTTGCCTGAAAGGCTTGAAAATGGCAGATCAGGGGCACCTGGGTGGCTCAGTGGGTTAAAGCCTCTGCCTTTGGCTCAGGTCATGATCCCAGGGTCCTGGATCGAGCCCCACATTGGGCTCTCTGCTCAGCAGGGAGTCTGCTTCCCCCCCTCTCTCTGCCTGCCTCTCTGCCTGCTTGTGATCTCTGTCTGTCAAATAAATAATAAATAAAATCTTTAAAAAAAAAAAAAAAGAAAGGAAGGAAGGAAGAAAGAAAATGGCAGATCCTAGCTATCACAGAAGGTGCTAGTGAGACAGGGATGGAAGTGGGGGTTGGTTTGGAAGTCCATCCAGAGAGCACAAAAACCCTAGGTCCCTGAGTCCAATTCTGCCCAGTCTGCCAATAGATCTTGTCCCATCCAGGCCAGCAAAGGGAGAAAAAAGAGTCTCTGAAAGCAGGGACACCAGGGCCAGAGAAGGTGAGATCCTTAACTCCATTTACTGGTCTGGCTCTAGAATGTCATTAGGTGGTTTTATGCCCTCTCCTCACCCACAGGCAGACAATTATCTGGAAAACCATGTTCAAGACAAAGACCTACAGAGAAGATAATTTGGAAGAAGGGAGATTTCTCCACAGAATGAGCCAAAGCCACTTGATTACCCATGCCGCATGGAAGTCCACCAGGCCACCATCCCTACCCACAGCTTCCAGTCAGAGTGTTAATATGAGTGGACTGCCAGGGATCACTACACATTTAAAGAAATTTCCAACATGAAAAAGATGAAAGCAAGCCATGGAGGTTGGGAGGAGAACTTAGAGAAAATGAAGGGAATGGAAGAAAACTGAAAAATAAGTCCTAAAATTAATATCCTTTGAGAGATGAAGATATTACTTACATAAAACATGAACAGGAAGCTATGAAAAAGTAACAGAGTAAGGAAAATTAAAACTATGTGTGGTAGATTGGACAAATAACCACAAGGTCTTTCCATCCCAAGATGCCTGCCTGTTTGCCTTTCAGGAGATAGAAGCTCTTCTAGTTATCCACTGATGCATTAACAAACTACTTCCAAAATCAGTGGGCCAATTTCATGAGTTGGAAACTCAGGGAGGGCTCAGCTGGGTGATTATTCTGATGGCGGTCACTCAACGGTTTTCAGCTGTTGAATGGGCTGGTCTAGGGGTCCAAGATGGTGGCACTCAAATGTCTGGCACCTTTGACAGGGAGGACTGGAAGGCTGGGCTCAGCTGGAACTGTTGACTGGCATGATTACATGTGACCTTTCCAGCATGGTGGTCCTAGGGAGTCAGACCTCTTAAGGTGGCTGGCTTTCCCTGGAATGAGTGTCCCAAGAGAACCAAGGGAAGACTGTCTTGCCTTTTCTGAGATAGCCTCAGAGATTGGGTAGCATCACTTCTGCAGCATTGCAAGACTGGTCTAGACTCATGGTGTGGATGTGAGGGGTGTGTGTCTGTGTGTGTGTGTGTGTGTGTGTGTGTGTGACAAATCCCATCTCCTGATGGGACAAAAACCAAAGTATTGGGGGACATGTTTTAAAACTGCCAAACAGGGGCACCTGGGTGGCTCAGTGGGTTAAAGCCTCTGCCTTCAGCTCAGGTCATAATCTCAGAGTCCTGGGATCGAGCCCCACATTGGGCTCTTTGCTCAGCGGGGAGTCTGCTTCGCCCCCAACCCCTGCCTGCCTCTGTGCCTACTTGTGATCTCTGTCTGTCAAATAAATAAATAAAATCTTAAAAAAAAAAAACAACTGCCAAACAACTGGAAGATGAGCTCCATCAAAAACCAAGACTAAACCAAGGAAAAGGAAAACATGTATCAGTTAGCTTTTTCTGTATAACAAACTGCCTCAAAATTTAGCAGCTTAAAACAGCATATGGGCTGGGCCCCTCATGTGTCTTCAGTCAGCTGGTGGCCAATGGCCTCACTCATTTGTCTGATGGTTGATATCAGCTGACATCAGCTGGGAGAATGGAGATGATTTGACCATGGGTCTCTTATCCTCCAGCAAACCAGTCTGGGTTCACCATCAACCTAGTGATGCTTTCAAGGTTTTCTAGAGCTGCAAGAAGGCAAAGCCCTAAATGACTTCTTGCACCTCTGGATCTTCTGCATGTGTCATATTTGCTGTTATCATGTTGGACAAAGCAAGTCACATGACTAAGCCCACCATTACTATGGGAGTGGCTTGGGCAAGAGCTCAGCCAGCAAGGGAACTGAGAGCTTTATTTGATAAATCTAGGCAGCATGAAATACAAAAGACTGCAGAATGAGGCAAGGGAATTCCTCCTGGGTATCTGTACCCCAGGCCTGGAGCAAACCAAGTCCAGATGGGCACTAAAGATCAGAGATCCTGGAAAAAAGATGGCAGCCTTACATTATCAGGAATGTTGTCTCTGTGGAGGTCATACAGAAGGGTGCTTTACAGAGCTGTTTTCAGGGTGTGGGAAGGCTTGGGTCAAATGTTCCACGAAAAATAAATGAAAATAGGCAATTATTAATTCCAGGGGAAAGTGCTAGAATTTTAAGAAAAAAGAAAAGGTTGTTAGAATACACTACTTACCCGGCAGGAAACAATATTTTTGCACAGTCATAATAATGAAAACACTGATGTTAAATGAACAAAAAAATGGATATTGATTATATTGGGAGGAGAAGAGGGGAGAAATGGTGTAATTGAGCTAAAATCTCTCCTCTTATAACTGGAATTCAACACTGAATGTCTAAAATGGATATATTAAGAGATAGCTGTCTATGTATAAGATATAGAAATATGGAAGTCAATACCAGGAAACACAGCTGAAAGATATCCATCTGCATGTGGATCTGGTGAGGAATGGTCACATCCTGAAAAAAGGGGACATGCATGACCATTATCATCATCCACCCAACAAAACATTTTCTGAGTCAGTTCCAGGGTGTGGTAAGGAGTCTATTAGAGGGCTTTTGGCTACAAGTTACAGAATGCTCAATATAAAGTGGCTTAGGGGCTCCTGGGTGGCTCAGTTGGTTAAGTGACCAACTCTTGGTTTTGGCTCAGGTCGTGATCTTGGGGTTGTGGGATCATTGTGAGATTGAGCCCTACATCAGGTTCTGAGCTCAGTGCAGAGTCTGCTTCAGATTCTTTCTCTCTCCCTCTCCCTACAGCTCACACACACTCTCTCTCTCAAATAAATAAATAAAATCTATTTTTTTAAAGTGGCTTAAATCATAAAGATTATTATTAAGATTTCAAAATTGATGTATTGCAAGGATAGAGAGCATGAATCTTGAATCATACAGCTCAATGATTTCTGCAGATGTACTCACCATGCAGATGAAGATATGGAACACTTTTGGCACCCCATTTGGCTCCCTTATACCTCTTTCATAGCTTCCCTTACTCCTCCTGCCACTAGGAAGAGACAGCATCAATTAATTTTGCCAGTTCCTGAACTTCATAGAAATGGAATCTCATAATATGTACTCTTCTTTTTGCTCAACGTAAGGATTTTAAGCTTCATCCATGTTTCATGTCATCTGTAGTTTATGCTTTTTACTGTTGTATAATAGTCTGCTGTATGGATATACCACAACTTATTTATCCATTCTCTTGTGGATGGGCATGGTGGTATTCCTTGTGTTCTGCTATTATGACCAAGGCCATTGTGAATGTTCATGTGTTACAGGATTTCTTCTCCTTTAGCATCCATGGTTCTTGGTCATGCGACTTTGAAGAATGAAGAGGTAGACCAGACGAAGAGCAGTGGACAACAAAGCAAAGTTTATTGAGTGATAGTATAGTTTATTGAGAGATAGTACAAAGCTCCCAAAAAGGGAGGAGACCCCAGAGGGTTGTCATCAGAGTTCCTGAGTCTTGGGGTTTCTATGGACTTGTTGGCAGGTGGTTTTAATCTGATTAACCCTCCGTGAACCTGTCACCCAATCAGGTTTTTGTCATCACATGGGAAAGTATGGAGGGCTCCCTTCAAGATAGTGTAAAATCCTTTTAAGGGTGGTTTCCTCTTAGGGCAGGGACCCCTAGTCTTTGCCTGCCTTTCTGACAACTATCTTTCATCACGTGTACACATCTTTTTGTGGACATGTTTTCATTTCTCTTGGATAAATACCAAGAGGTAGAGCTGCCTGGTTATTGGGTAAGTTTGCATTTAGTTTTTAGCAACTGTTCCTTGACAGTTTTCTGAAGGAAGTGTACAAATTTATACTCATGCCAGCAGAGTATGGGAGCTCAGTTACTCCACATCCTTGCTATCCCTGTATTGTCGGTCTTTTAAATTTTAGCCATTTTGGCAGGCTCAAGATTACATCTCATTGTAATTTGAATTTGTATCTCCCTGATAATGATGTTGAGCACATTTTCATGAGCTTATTGGCCTTTTGAATCTCCCCTTTTCTAGGGTTCCTATTAAGTTTTGCCCCAATTTTTAAAAAATTAGGTTGTTCACCTATCATTAATATTTTCTGTATTTGAGTTCTTTGTTGGAGAAGTGTTTCAAATATCTTCTGGAAGAACATAGGTTGCTTTTTTGTTCTCTTAATGATGTATTTTGATAAACAGAGTTCTAAATTTTAATGTGCCTAGTTTATCGATTCTTCTTTTTGTGATAGTGTTTTCATATTCTGTATAAGACATCTCACAATGGCTAAGATGATTAAAATATTTTCCTGTGTTTTCTTCTAGAAAAGACTCATTAGGCACAAGGAATTTGTTATTATCACCTATAAGAAGAAGTCTAGGTAGTCTAAGACTCCTTGGATCCTTCAATTTATCACTCTCAGTGTGTGGTGAGAGTGGTTTCCTCATGGTCACAAGATGGTTGCCACAGCTCCAAATATCACATCCTCCTATGACAATATCCAAAAGCAGGAAGAAAGGGGGGAGAGGGAGATAAGTGTAGATAGAGGGAAGAAACCCTTTCCTAGAAGCTTCTAGAAGACTTCCCCTTTTGTTTCATTGGCCAAAACTGGGTCACATGACCATTCCTCACCACAGAGGAGACCAAAGAAAGTATTTGGAGTAGAGAGATCATTCCAGGCATGAGCACTGTCCTCTCTCTTTTAAAGACTCTGGGCAGCTCATGCTTGGATATTTTATCTTTCCCTTAGTAAGGTTTTATTTCCCCTTTAATAAGAATGGCTGCCCTGTGCATGCAGGGCTCCCTGCCAAGCCTTTCTGCATCCACTGTTCTTTGATCTTCACAGTGGCATTATATGGGTACAGGGCTGTGAGCATAATTATCCTCATTTTATTGAGGGGGAAACTAAGGCCCAGCCAAAGGAGACTTCACCTGCCCCAGGTCACATGGCTACTAGGTGTCAGAGTGAGCTTTTTTTTTTTTTTTTAACATATAATGTATTACTAGCCCCAGGGGTACAGGTCTGTGAATCATCAGGCTTACACATTTCACAGCACTCACCATAGCACATACCCTCCCCAATGTCCATAACCCAACCAACCTCTCCACCTCCCTGCCCCCCACCAACCGCCAGTCTGTTTTTGTAAGATTAAGAGTCTCATAGTTTGACTACCTCCTGATCCCATCTTGCTTCATCTTGTTAGAAGTGATGGAAGTCATTGTCCAAATATGGACCCAGGACCTTCCCATTAAATACTGGCTGGCTGCTGGGAAGTCCTGCCTCTCCCCATCCATGGAGTCCAGTTTGGCCCCTTGGAAACAGGGAGTCTTCTTCCCCTTTTCAGATATACAGAAAATTTGGGTGTCTAAGAGAGAGGGCAGAGTCACTGAGGTGACCACTCCCTTCGTCAGACAGCCCCCCAACCCAAAATTCAAACACTGAAAGCCCTCAGCAATCACCTTGCAAATGGGGCACCATCCCCCTCAGTCTCAATGGAAACTTGTAGGGATGAATTCATTCATGCCTCCAGCCAAGAGCCTTTTAATTTTAATGGAGTCCAATGTGCCATTTTTTTTTCTTTTAGAACAGAGCTTCTCTTCTATTCTACGCACTATTCCTGGAACTAGGGAGACAGTGGTGAACCAGACTACCTCGCAGAGCTGATGGTCAAGGGTAAAAAAGACTTTAAACAATAAGTCCCATCAATAATATGCAATTTGTGTGTGGTAACACCAAAGGGACAAAACCAGGTGATCCTGATTTATTTGGGGGAGGTGTGGGAGGGCGGCTCCCTATGGGTCCTGACGTAGTTATTTTTTAAATCAAATTGTATCAAATATTTTTAAGTGTCCCCATATCAAATATATTTTTATGCAATTATTTGAATGAGTTTTTAAATTTTACCTTCTGTAAATATTGGCTGTGGGTGATTTATTCAATTAACAATTGTTTGGACTTCATGGCAATTGGTACATGGCCCTAGGAATTCTAGCAGAGTGGGAAAAATAGATCCCACAGCGGGGTTCAGCTCTACCTTGGAATCCTAAATGGACTAGGGTTCTGAGTAGGATTTATTTGAGCAGAGATTTGTAACTAAAAGACTTGGGAAATTCTCCTCAAGGGCCACCCCCCCCCCCCGCCCCAGGTTTGGAGGGTTTGGGCTGGGTGGGAAAGGTATAAAGGAAGAGTCTGGAGTGGCAGGAACAGCACAGGAAGCCTGAAGCCAGCAGGACTTGGGGAGAGGGGTTTGCTTCTCCAGTTCTGAAGCCAGGTTCAGAATCCAGGGATGTAACGGCATCTTCCAGGCTGGGGACAAGGTGATGGTTAGGGCAGTATCTGTACAACTAGGGCTGCTCTCAGCGCAGGCTATAATCTTGGCCTGAACCACCTCTACAGACAGCCACTGACAGCTGGAGCCTCCAGGAAAGAGCAGGAAGCATTCCTCTGCCCTCTCATGGGGCAAAGAATGCAGGGTGGAGGGCCAGGAGAGGCCTCTGGCTGCCATCAGGGAAGGCAGACCAAGCCTGTTGCTGGGTCTGAGACCCAGATGAATTTTGTAAAGGCACCTTCCTTGCAGATGCAAGCAAAAGGAAGATTTATACAAAATCATTATTATCATCATGGATCAAAAGCTATAGGGCTAAGCTTAAAGCATTCAGTTTAAAAAAAAAAAACTTCCAAATTTAAGAAAAGAAAATATTATTAAAATCCAATGAAAAGAAAATCCAAAGGCTCTTCAACACAGGAGCAAATGCCTCCCATTACTCCCAATTAAGAAATTCAGATTTTAAATGTACAATGGGTTTGACAAGGACAGGTATTTACTAATGATATTAAAGTATATCCCTAAAAATTAAAAATTAATTACAAAAGGAAAAGTAGTGACTTTATAGAGGAGGAACTAGATACCACCTTAACCAAGTGATCAGAGTTAACTAGCACAATGGGACAAGTTGACCTCATATGCCTTCTGACACGAAGCATCAAGGACACAGCATCACTTCCGGGGTATTCTTGGCAAAAAAAAAAAAAAGCATAACCTGAGTCTAAATATGAAGAAACATTGCACAAGCTCAAATAGAGGGATATGACGTTTTATAAAGCAACATAACTGTGTTCCTCAAAAATGGCATTGTCACAAAGGACAAAGAAAGGTCAGGAACTATTCCAGATTAAAGGAGAATAAATAGGAACAACAATAAATGCAGTGAGTGACCACCAAGCTGCATCCTGCACCGGGGAAAACACAATATCCATAAAGGATATTATCAGGATAGTTGACAGAACTGGAATATAGACTGCGGATCAGATGAAAAGTATCAGCTGGCCAGCCAGTACAGGACAGGCACTCTGCCACAGCGGTTAGAGTGTCAGGCCATTTGGCAATATCTACCCAGGTGCAAGCACACATCCCCTCCCTTCTCCCCACCAATTACACTTCTAGGAGTTTATTCTGCCCATGACGTATTTGCAGATGACATCGGCATAAGTACAGGTACGGCAGCCTTGTGGTGACAGCAAATGACGGGAACCGATCTCAACATCCATTGTAGGACACCAGTTAAGAAAGTTGCTGGCACATCTGAAGCACAGAATTCATGCAGCCGTGGAAAAGAAAGAGGCAGTTCTCCAAGTACTGATGGAGAATGATGTCCGAGACGTGTTGCGGAAGCGGAGTGCAGAACACTTCGTCTTGTGCTATCATTTGATAAAGACAAAAGGGGAGGAGAAGATGCATGTGCATAGGCTCGTAAACGTGGAAAGCCCTCCTGAGTGGAAACACAAGGAAGAAACTGAAAACTCTTGTGGCTTCCGGGAAGCGGAACTGGGTATCTAGGGACAGATGGGACAGAGAATTCCTTTCCCCAGGATATGCGTTTGTAGTGTTTGTGTTTGTACAACATGTGTCTAGTATCTGTTCAGAAAAGAAGACAAAAGGAGAAAGAGAAGGTGGAGGAGGAAGAAGGGGGGGGAAGGGAGGGAGGGAGAGAAGAGGGAGTTAGGAAGGAAGGAGGGAAGGAAAGAAAGAAAGAGAGAGAGAGAGAAGGAGGAAGGGGGAAGGGAGAGAGGAAGAAAGAGGGGGGAAGGAAGGAAAGAAGGGAGGGAGGAAAGAGGAAAAGATAGAAGAAAGAAATCTTAAAAAGAATTTGGAGTGCTTGTCAGCTACACCTGCTGCCCTGGCACTGCTGGAAATACATAAAAAGAATGACAGACAACAGCTGAGATAAGGCCATCTCCCACTGACCCAGAGTGGAGACTTCGGACCCCTTGCCCCAGAGGAGGACACAGAGGCCCGGGAGGTCTAGGATGAGCTCCCAGGGCTCCTGTCGCCCAGCTGCACCTCACCCCCGCCCCCCCCCCGCCCCCACAGCCTGCAGGACTTTCTTCTGCATTTTGCATCAGCATCCTCATCCTCCCACCATCCTGTTCTCTCCCGCTCACGCCTCCTGGGTGTGGATTTCTGTGCAGCCACATGTGTCTTGCTTTGCATGCTTTAATCTTTTTTCTTGGCTGCCCACTTCACCACCAAATGTAAAATACTGGCTCAGAATCTGAAGCTGAGACGGACCTGAGTTCAGCCCCCGGGCCCCCTCCCCGTGCCCAAGTCACTTCTCCTCTCTGGGCTGCCGTGCATACGCGAGCTGGTGCCTGCAAATGCTTGGCAAGATGGGGCTTAACACATGGAAGTTGCTGTTATCATGGAAAATGAGCCCTGTTGGCCAAACTGCCAGCTCCCATGAAAGCCTCAGCCAAAGCCCAAAGAAACCTCCACAAAACAGCTTCTAGCCGCCCGCCCATTCTGGAGTGAGGGGTCTGAAATAGCAGAGCCTTTCAAGGTACCAGCAATCCTGGTCTCCTGTTCTCTGGTCTTAAACTGTGAAACGAACACGCACTGTGTTCATTCACTTTAATTAATAAACTGTAATTCTCCAACTCAGGTATGTAGAATACAAGTGATATCTTCTCTGGGAAAATAGTTGAAATGTATCGATAACCAAGTAAAAATAATGAAACACAGAAACAGAGGTTGAATGAAAACAGCCCAACACAAAATTGTAACCATCTTATGATCCCATTTATGTACAGTTCAAAAATTGCCAAAATAGCACTTCAGATAATAAAGGGGATAGAAGGAGATTGATCATTATCCTTGAGAGAATAGTGGTCAGGGCTCCTGGGACACTAACCTGGCCACATTCTCTTTCCTCATCCGAGTACACTGTTGACAGGGATGAGCACAGTTTGTAAAAATGTATCAACTTGCACTCTCTTCCGTGTGCATTTTCATTTTTTTAAAGATTATTTATTTACTTGTTTGTTGATACATTCCAACTGTTTTCCAAGAGAATGTATTTTTTTGCGAGAGAGAGAACAGGGAGGAGAGGCAGAGGGAGAGAGAATCCTGAGCAGGCCACGCTGAGCACAGAGCCCAAGGTGGGGCTCCACCTCAGGACCCTGAGATCATGATCTGAGCCAAAATCAAGAGTCAGACGGTTAACTGTCTGAGCCACCCAGGAGCCCCTCTGTGTGCATTTTGAACGTTACGTTATTCCAGATGCAGGCATGTGGACAATCCAGACACAAATATAATTTCCAAGTAAAGCTAACTCTGTATCCTACCCCATTTTGTTCTCTCCTTCGGAAGCCACCACTGTTGAGTTTGGTACTTCCTTGCTTCCTTCCAAAAATATTTTTCCATTTGTCTGTATTGATAGATTGATAGAGGATACATGGATGGGTAGATGGATAGATGATAGCTAGCTAGAGTTTTTGCTTTCCCCCTGGATATTATACACTTTTTCTGTGGCTGGCTATTTCCTTTTAGCCATATGTCTTAGATATCAGACCATATCAACATCAGGGATCTGATCTTGTTCTTTTTAAGAAGTACACAGAGTATTCTGTAGTAAGGGTATGCCACGGCTGACTCAGCCAGTGTAGTGCTTTTAGGCAGGTGGGTTATTTCCAACGTTTGCCACTTAAATATGTGGTAAGGAATGCCCTTCTATCCATTCCTTTGGGAATTTGTATATTTTTATTGAGCAGGTGGCCAAAGGAGAAATTTCTGAATCCATGAATGTGCACTTAAAATTCTAATGAATGTTGCCAAATCACCTACCAAAAAACGCTACACCGATTTACATCGTTGTTTTTTTTTTTTTTCCACTCACTCCTTATGTGTGATTAATATTTATGGAACACCTTCGCCATCCTGGGGATTTAGCAGTGAACAGGAGATAGTCCTTCCCCTCATGGGACTAGTAGTCTGGTCCGGCAATAGCTCCAAAGAGATAAACACATAAATACATGGTATGCCAGGTGATGACCTTCTTTGTCCCTTTTATGATGGAGTGCTCTTTTTCTTGGTGACCGGTAGGAGCTCTCGATTTATGATGTATTCTAATCTTCTAACATGTATGTTACAACTATCTTCTGTATCCTGCTACTTATCTTTTATCTTTGCTCATGATGTTTCCAAAAGTCCTAATTGATGGAAAACTAAATAAATTTCAGAATTTCCTTCCAGAAAAATGTGGGCTTTCACTCAGGAACTGCTTTGTGTGTGCTCCCTGCAACACCCCACCCATGAATCTATGTGTCTTTGTATTCTTTTCTTCCTTGGGCTCCAAGGAAGCTGGGAACAAACTTTTCTATTCACCTCTAGCAATGCCCAGAACCTCACAGCAGGCATTCTGTAACCTGATCTCTTCCCTGAGTTCCCGTTCTTTTCCTTCTCACAGTTTTGTTATCCATTTCTTTTCCTACCCTCTGGTTTGTAACACCTATAAGCTGCCTAAAACCATGTTTGCTTCCAGGTGGGGCATGAGTAAATGACTTTACTTCCTGCTTATAGGAGCTCATTTCACAGATCACAAAACTGAGTCCCAAAGAGGGCCAGCCACTTGAGCCAACCCTGCACTGAGTCATCAGAGAAGGTCAGACTCCCACTCAGCTTCCCCATGTCTGGGCTCTTTCCTGGTTCTGTTTCTTTCTGAAAAGGAGCCTTGTCTGACTTGCCAACTCTATTAATCAGAATTCTTTCAGTTGCCTATGACAGAAATCCTATAAAACAAGCAAAGGAAATTTATTGATTCACATAAAGGACCAATCCAAGGGGCTGCAGGCATGGCTGGATTCAGGCACATAGACAATAATGACAGGCCTCCCTCCATGCTCAGCTTTGCTTCTCTCTGTCTGTCTACTTGGTAGTACCATCCTTTCCTGCGTCAGACAGCTTCACTCCATGTGGCACAAATATGATACCAGCAACTCCAAGACTATGTTCAATAGCCTGAAGAGGGACACCCTCCCCTATATCCTCAATGGAAAGAAAAGATTCCACCTGACCTCACCTGGAAAGCCCTTCTCTTGTAGCCAGAATGACAAGCATCCTGATTGAAAGCTCTACCAGGCTCCTGGAATTGGAGAGAGTTCCCCAGAGACTGAGGAAAGGGGAAAACAAAGTCTGCACGGACCAATACCTTTTGTCCCAGGGAAGCAGATCTCTCCATGGAGGAGGAAAGAATGAATTAGCCCATGAGTTACTGGTCTTGATTTAATGGAAACTCATCTTTTTCCCTCCTGCTCTTGAACTCTCGGTGGCTTTAGGGGCTGATATATTATCATCATTGCTAACCACAACATCTTCCATGTCAGCCCTGACTGCATACACTGGCTTTTGCTGTTTCTACATCCTGAATGTCCCCTTCTTGTCTCCTAACCAAATCCTAGCCTTTGTCCTTGGAGCCCCCAACTCAAGAGATGCCTCCCTCTTCTGAACTTGCCACACCATCCAAAGACATTTTACAGTAACAACTGTGTGCTCAACTCCATGGGGAGAGAAAAAGATATGCCAGTGTAAGAAGGTGCACTAGATTTGACCTGAAATGCCATTTCAGAGAGGTGACTTAAGGGCTTCTTGAAGGTTCGAGTTCATGCTGAAGAAAGCAAACAACATTTCTACTGTGGTCCCCAGGGTTGTTTAGGGACTAAGTGAGAAGATACATAGGAAGAAAAGGCAGAGAATGTGTGGTTAAGTTTTTATGGGTTTAGACCTCGCCAGATCTGTCAGGTAAATACTAGGACAAGGAAACTGGTGTTCAGAGAGGCAAAGCGGCCTCCAAAGATCACACAGCCACCAGTGAGAGATCTGCAGAAGCCATATTTAAATTGTCCAACTCTCCTGTCTTCTTTCCACCCATTCCCTAATAAACTACCTCCCATTATTAAGTGATGACTCACACTACAGAAACGTCTCCTAATTAAATTTGAAAATAGGAAAAGCATTTGGAATGTCCTCTGAGGAGGTTAGCCTTAGAATTACTTCCATACCAAAAGTTTGTTCTCTAGCTATGGTACAGCTGGATTTTTTTATTTTTCTATTTCTTGATCCTCCTTATGAGTGGAATGTCAGAAGACATAAGATGACTAGTTTCTACCCTTGCCTTCCTTCCTAAGATGCCTCAAACCCTTTGTGTAATAAGGACATAGAAATCCATTGATCTGTCCATTAAGAACCTGTCGATGAAATTAATACCTTCCCACTTCTACCAGATATGCTTGTTTGGGGCAGCTACTGACCCAAACTGCAATCCTAGACTAGTGAAGTCCTAGTGAAGTCCTAGACTCCATCCTACAAAACACAACAACAATCCGGGGGGTAACTTGCTCTGTTTTATAGCCAACAGTCTGAGAACACATCTCTTGTCAAGCTCCAAATCAAACCACTAAAACTGTGGAGAAAAATATGGGCTCCTTCCCTTTCCTTCCACATTGAGTTGAGATAAAATAAGCTGAGTTTGAATATCCCTGTCTCCTCTTCTTTAAGCTGAGTGACCTAAGGGATGAACCTTCTCAAAGCCTCAGCCCACCCCCCCCCCATCAGTAGGATGGTGGGCTGTGCCAGGTTGGTCCTTTTGGAATTGGCTGTGACACTACAAGTGTCTCTCACTCTGAGTCCAGCCCCTAGTAGAAACTCAAGCAAATTTTGAGAGATTTAATTGAGTAGACTGAAAAGGCAGGGCCAATCTGGTGTTGCCTCCTGGCCATGTGTCCTCCAGCAAGCTCATGATCATGCTGAGCCTCAAATTCTTTTGTAAAATGGACCAGATGATGCCAGCTTTAGAAAGTCATGAGGATGGGATGGGCTAAGGTATATGAATGGCACTTAGTGGTGGTTGGCCCCTCCATTTCTTTATCTAACAAAGGATAGACTCATTTCCCATGGAAGCCAATGCGCAGATTTCAGCCTCCTGAGCCTCCCTCAGTGGCCCCAGCTTCGATGGCACTCAAGAAAGCCTCTGGGCTGGATGATTGATAAAGGGGAGATCAGAAGTACTGATGTCTGGAACTCTGTGACCCCTTCCCTGGAAGAGGAGAAATCACCCCATTTTGGGGGAGATGCTATTGGTCAGCTCACTTGAAATAAAATCTAGCTATGATGACCAACAGGGCCTGATGCTCTCTAGCTCAAACTGGCCTCTTCATCTTTCCTTACCCTGATTCATCCCCACTAACCTCCTTGTTGATCCTCAGGGTTTTTGCACAGCTGTTCCCTCTGCCTGGAGTGCTCTTCTCCCAAGTCATCAAAGGGCTTGCTCCCCTACTTCCTTCATGGTTCTGCTTAAATGTCGTCTTGTCAAAGGGGACTTCCCTGACTACCATCTTGCCCAGGTTATTCCCAACATGGCTCCTCTGCTCTATTTTTCTTTGTGGCACTTATATCTCCTGCATAGTGTGTATTTATTTGTTTTTTGTCTGCCTACCACAACCAGAATGTGAGCTCCATGAGGGCAAGATGTGATCTGGCTCAAAGTTGTGTCTCATTCCCTAGAATAGTGATTGATGGATGGCAGGTTCTCAGTAACAATTGAATAAATGGATAGATGGGTGGATGGGTGAATAGGAGGACAGAAGGATAGACGGACTGGAGGATGATGGATAGATGGGAGTGTAAGAGAAGGGGCTATTAGAGATTGGTGGGTGGATAGACAGGAGAATGGGAGGTTGGGTCAATAGATCAATGGGTCAATGGGTTGATGTGTAGAGGGGGAGATAGATGAATGTGAAGATGGTGGGTGGGTAGATGGGAAAATAAGTGCACAGGAGTATGGGATAATAAATTGTTGGGTTGGGACACCTGGGTGGTACAGTTGATTGAGTGTCTGCCTTTGGCATAGGTCATGATCCCAGGGTCCTGGGATTGAGTCCTGCATTGGGCTTCTTGCTCAGAAGGAATCTGCTTCTCCCTCTGCCTTCTGTTGCCTCTGTTTGTGCACGCTCTCTCTCTCTCTCTGTCTCTCTCTCTCATAAATAAATAAATAAATAAATAAATAAAATCTTCTAAAAAATTGATAAGTCAATGGATGGATTAGGGAATAAGTTTATGGGTCAATGGGTTGGTGGGTTGTTAGGTGCGTGCTAGGTGAGAAGATAGGTGGATTGGAAAATAATCGGTTGGTGGATGGGAAGAGGGGTAGATGGGAGGAAAGAAGGATGGGTTGATGGGTCAATTGATGGATGGAAAGATGGGCTCATGATTTGAGAGGGTCAATGAATAGAGTAAAGAGAGTTCTGGACTTGGAATCAGACAGACCTGGGTTTTTGTTCCGATACTCTCCCCACTCCCCATGTGACCTCATCTGATCATGCTCTCTGATCCTCTATTGCCACATCTGCAAATTACACAAACTTTTTCTTTGCATCAAGTGTCTAGCAATTACTATGTACCAAGTGCAATGCCGAATGCCTTTAACCCCCTCAACAACCCTAAGATGAGGAGGCTGAGGCCAAAGTGAAAGACATGGCCTGACTGTGGATATATGTTAGCAAAGACCAAAAGGAACCCAAGCAGTTCACCTGATACCAAGATCCAGGTGTTTATGAATGTGGAGGGATGAACAAAGGAGACTATATTATTATTATTATTACTATTAATTTTATTGATTATCAGGGATAGGAATTGACCAGGTAGTACCATTTGTGGTGATTTGAGATACATTTGGGGCCTTCCTATGGCTCTGGGTCATCCTTTATATCTTGATCTTCCAAGAAGATGGCCAGAGGGAGAGCTGAGGGTATGCCAGCCAGGTAAAATCAAGGGACATCAGCAGGAAGCATTGCTTTCTCTGACTTTGTCTTCAAGTGGGAGACCAGACAGCCAAGACTAAAGCCGTGGGGATGGGAAAGAGAAGAGGTGGATGGCAAAAATATAAGGAAGGGAGGTTGGATAGGACCAGTGACTCACTTGATTTGAGAGTCTGAGAGAGGGTAGAGCCTACACACAAATCTGGTAACTGGTCGGAGGGTGGGACCACTTACCCCAACAAGGGAAGGTCTACATCAAGCTGAAGTCATCCTGGCTCCCCAGCCATAGATCATTCACTGAAACTGTGTGATGATTCAGAAAGGCAGCCCAGTAGTTAGGAACAGGACTTTGGAACCAGAGAGACCGGTGGTCAAGTGTTAGGTAGGTCTGTCTCTGTTCCAGGCAAGATGCTTCCTCTCTCTGAGCTCTGATTTCCTCAAATGAGAGATGTAGATAGAAGTCATTGCTGTCCCTCAAGGATGTTATGAGGATTCAGTGAGGCTTGTTGTGTAGATTCAATGAGGCTCTGTAGAGTGAGCACAGATAGTACAGGAATCCACCCACCACACTGTGAGGGGACACAAGCAACCTTGTGGCGGGGAACTGAGATCCCAGCCAGCAGCACTAGTTCTCCGGCCGTATGAGTAAGCCACCTTGGAGGAAGGTCCTCTTCTCCCAGCCAGACCCTAGGATGTGTGCAGTCCCAGCCAAATTCTGCACTGCCACGTCCTGAAGGACACCAAGCCACCACCCCGTTAAACCATTCCCAAGTTCCTGGCCCCTAGAAGCTATGTGAGATAACACATAATTGTTGGTGTCCTATACCAGGGGTCAGTGAACTTTTCCTATAAAAGTTTAGATAGCAAATATTTTAGTCTTTACATGCCATGTGGTCTCTGTCATTGTAGCGAAAAGTGGGCCATAGGCAATACAGAAATACATGTGGCCATGTTCCAGTAAAACTTTATTTATAAAAACAAATGATGGACCCAATTGGGTCCATGTTTTTCCAATCCTTATTTTAAGTCACTAACATAAATGATTCATGCCTTTCTCATAGTGTATACAAATAGTTCCTGTCTTCATGGAATTGATAGTCTTGTCTAGAAGGCCAACCCCATCTCCTGTACATCTTCTCCACAGGATTGCTCAGACCTCAGGGCAAGCTCTACATTGACTCACCTCCACATCTCCACCTCTCCCAGCTCTCAGACCCATGCACAAAGAAATTGCTAACCTAACTGTGTTCTGGAAGAACAAACTAAGTAAAACTCAAGACAGTGTTTGTGCCACAAGAGGGGAGCTGTCTCTTGAGGCTGTGGAAACACTCCAAGGATTAATGGGATCTGGAAGGCTTCCTGAAGGAGGAGGACTTGAGCTGAACTCTGGATGGTAGGTATAACTCAGATGAATATTAAATACAAGGACAATCATTTCATACCAGAGGGAACAGCATGAATAAAGGATGGAAGGGCAGGCACACAGTGGAAAGTTTGGTGCATGTGGGTCTTGACTGCCTGGTAAGGGGCTCAGCTGTCATCCTGATAGAGGCAAATGGGCTTTAATAATGGGCTCTAGGGAGAAAAGCTGTGGCTTTCATAAAATTCGTGACCCAGAGACAATGAAGACACTGGAGTATGGTGAAGATTTATACTTTAAACAGAAGAGGGGGTATCTTGGTTTGAGTTCCCCACAAAGCAGACATCTAGATGAAGAGTCAAGCAAGTGGTTAATTTGGGAAGTGATTCAGGGAAACACAGGAAAGTGAGGCCTGGAAGGAAAGACAGCCAAAATGATGCATAATCAAGCAGGTTGCTTATGTGGGCTATGTGAGCTCTATCCCACCTGCATCTCAACTGGGGACTCCTGGATGAGCGTGAAGAACATAGCTTAGCGCTATCCCAACTAAAGACAGGAAGTTGGGCATATATCCAACTCCCATTGATCACTGGCTGGGACGCTTGGCTCTGTTAATTCCCAAGCTCCTCTGGCCTTGGTGGAGACCTGCAGGTGTTTGCAGGAGGCCCCTTGAGCAGAGAAAGTCAAGTACTGAGGGAGCAACGACAGCAAGTGCTATAGGTAGGGTGACAAAAGTAGTGGGTTAGGAAGAATGCTTGAGTGCTCGGTGTAGGACGGGCATAGAGGGCAGAAGGAGCCCTCAGAGCCTGAGACATAGGGAAGTGGCTGCAGACACTTGGGGCCGGGCTGGAGAAGAGGGATTGAGGGCCAGCTTGGCTGCACAGATGCAGTGAGTGGGTGGATGGTCGCCTCCCAGAGCAATAAGCCAGGAGGGAAAGAAGCTGAGTCTGGCCCCAGACACCCTGGGCTTAAAGTGCCCATAGGACCTCCCATGGAGCCGTCAGATCACAGATGGAGGGAGAACACAGCCCAGACAGACTCAGAAATGCAGCAAGGTGTGCAGCAAGGAGCAGGAAGGGCAAGATGAATTTGCAAAGGAGGAAGAAAGAGAGAAAGTGGTTTGAGAAGGGCGGCATTCTGAGCTGATGCCCATCAGGGGCTTCACATGGACTCTCAAGCCCTTGGGGGTGGAGTTACCAACTTTGTTATCCCCCTTTCAGATGCATTTATATGGGTTTATGTAAATGCCTGGTGAGGTATGCTGCAAGTAAAAATTTGTTTAATTAGTTAGTGGATGTTCTTAACCCCGTTTTACAGATGGAGTAACAGAGGCTCAGAGAGGTGAAGTGACCTTGCTCCTGTTCTGCCCAAACAAGGTATCACATTCTGTGTTTCTAATGGGTGTAAGTGTCCCCAAGAACATCTGGAAGGTGTCCAGCAGGGCAGAGGTTGGGGAGAAGAGTGGCTAAGCTACACCAAGGAGCAGGAACTAGAGAGGCCAAGCTTCCAGACAGGGTGGAGGGAGGAGAGAGAGAACACAGCCCCCACAGGTGTGGGCAGAGCTTCTGAGATGCTTCGTAAGAAGGGAGAAGTGGAACGAAGGATGGAGCAAAGATGGATAGAGAGGACAGACTGCAGGCTGACGGGGCATGGGGACAGGGCTGGGCGGGGCTGGGGCTCTGCAGGAGCGTGTGAGGGCTCACAGGTGCGGTTCAGGCTCACTCAGGACCACGAGCAGCCATCCTTCCCTCCATCTCACACCAACAAGGACCAATTAGGGACACGCAGAGAAGAGGAAGTGGCAGCTGGTGGCTGACACCTGAGGCAAGGGCCGCCAGGCATCCTCCACATCCAATCTTCCTTTCTCCTGGGTAATAACATTTCCCCCTGCCTTTTAGCTGAGCCCATGGCTGCCTGTGGAATATTACATTTCCAGCCTCCCCTGGGACTGGACATGGCCATGTCCCAACCACACTGGCTAGAATATGGATGTGTTAGGGGCTATCTCAGGCAGCCCCCGAGGATCCATGGGTCTACCACGTGAAATGAGTAGATACCATGGAGACTTTCTACCGGCAGCACTATTCACATCTGGGCAGCTAAGGGAGAGAACTACACCAGCACCTCAATGAAATCATTCCTCTCCCGGCTCTCTGTTCTTATACAGAAGCTAGCCACCCAAGTGAGCATGGCTTCCCACTGCCCACCCACTGCTGGGGGATGGGGAATGCCTCTCTCCTGGTTCTCCCCCGACCCCTGGGCATTTTCCATAACTGACCCATCATCTGCCTTCCTCCCCAACCCCCAACCAGCCAGACTGTCCCCACCCCCACCCAGGAGGGCAGGGACATCACCAAACTCACAGCTAAACATGAAGGCCAGCAGAGGGCCTGGGGCGCAAGAGGCCCCACATACACAGACCAGGTCCTTGCTTTCAGGGACACAGCCAGCAAAGTCACAAACCCCATTTTACAGATGGCCAGGAGCTAGGGGCTTCACCACACACTCGTAGCACCCCTGGTCGGGAGTTGTTCCTCGGGGCATAAACTTACCAGAACTGCCAGCCCACCGGAGGGCGGCTGTTCCCTGGGCTCTGGCCAGCAGGTACCTGGATGGTGAATGCCAAGCTGGTATGTGCAGGGCAGCCACTGAAGGATCTAGAGAATTCGCAAGGAGGAGACCTGAAAGATAATACCTTGGCCAGGACCTCTCGGGAGCTGAACCCATAAGTCTAGAGGGATTGGAGTAGGTACTGGGAGCCGCAGGCAATTGGGGACTGGTCCTGGGACTCAGGAGCTGAGGAAGCCCAGAGTGGTGGTGCCTACTACTTCCTCCTCGTCCAACGTTGGCTGAACCATTGGGAATAAAGTGGCTAAGGACTCAGTTGGGGGGTGGGGGCGGAGGCTGTGAGTCTGGAGGGTCCTTGGGCTGGGAGGCCGAGGCCAGAGAAGGCGGGCAAGCTGGAGAAAGATCTGTATCCTCTCAGATCTGTGTCCTTAGGCCTACTTTTCCCCACCTGTGAAATGGATTGTTGTGAGGATTAAGGGAAAGAGTGGAAGGACCCAGAACTCAAGACTTTCTAATGCCAGCGTCCCATCTTGTCTCTCTCCCCTATCCAGTGCCCCTTAGCGGCTTCCGATGGCTTTCAGAGAAGGTTGGAAACTACAGCACATTTTCCTGGGTAAGAAGGACTCCGCCCTATCTGTCCTGAGCCCAGCTCTCTGGCATCTTCCCCTTCCCATCTCCCTAGAACACACTCAGACAAGGTCCTGCTCCCAACCCTACCACCCCTGTGACTGCTCTGCCCCCCTTCCCACATACCCCTTGCTCTCTCTGCTCCAGCCACTCTGCCTCCCTTCACTGCCTCGGCCTCAAGTTCATTCCTGCTTCCTGCCCTTTGCCTCTGCGGTTCCCGTTGCCTGGAATGCTCTGCCCAGATCTCCACACAGCTTGCTCCCTCACCTCATTCAGATTTCTTCTTCCATGTCCCCTCTCAGAGCAGCCTTCCCTGCCCTGACCTGGTCCAGCTCCAGCTTTCTTCATGGCACTCACCATCACCAAGGTCACTTTCCAGATGGACGTGGTTATGGCTCCCGGTCTTCCCCAGGGCCAGAAGCTCCAAGAAGGCCAGATCTGGATCTAGTGAACCGTTGTTGAGTCCTGGGCATGTGGGCCAGCCCTTAGGAAGTATGTGTTCAATGAGTGACTGGGTTAATTCCTGCAAGCTGCTCAGGACCCAGCTCAGACATTGGCTCCTGCTGGCACCTGTCCAGCAGCTCGTCTGATCTCCCACAACCTCTCCTACGTGCCTGGATTTGAGAAGTGCCCCTACTTGGTTGTGATTTCTCCTCTTTCTCTGTCTCCCCACAAGTCTATGAGGGCCTCGTGTCTTTAACTCTGGCGCACACTTGGTGCTTGGTTACAATGAATCCATCAATTCATCAGTTATCAGCCACTAATGGTCAAAATCAAGATGGAGAATATGGGGCAAGAAAACCTAGAGGTCCAGTGGCCCTCACTGCTCTTCAGGTGAAGTAATTTTTCTAACACTGCCCCGAATGGGGTAGGAATGCATGAAATATTTTTTGAACAGATGCTAATAGCTCCCACTGATGAGGCATTTACTCTGTGTCAAGCAGAGTTCTAAGTGCTTTGCCTGGGGTAACCCATTTAATCCTCACCTAACTTGATTACCACTCCCATTTCACAGATAAGGAAACAGGCTCAGAGGAGTTCAGCAACTTGCCCAAGGTCACACGGGTAGTGTGAGACCTGAACCCGGCAGCCTGACTCCAAGCCCACGTGCCACCAGCCTCTGCTGCTTCTCAACTGACACACAAAGCATACACATCATCACAAGGGCTGCAACTGCTATTAGGTACACCTGCTCAGTGTCAGACTTGGGCTGGATGCTCAGGGACCGCCTGCTCTTTTGATCTCCAGAGCCCTCCTTGGGTGAATGGTACTGCCTCCATTTCAAAAGCAAGAAAAGCAAGGGTCAGAGTTAATGGCATGTAGCAAGTAAGTGGCTCCGGATCTTGGCTCCTTCCAGAGTGGGGGCATCTGGAGGCCTGGACATGGGCATTTCTCCTCCACCTTTCTGCACTCCGTTCTCTTATCTCTGTGCCCCAGGGCCACATCTGTGTCCATGCAGAGCCAAAGCTGGCCCCATACCCCTGTCCCCAGCCCACCAGAGACCTGCCCGACCTTTGTTACAAAAACCTTCTCTTTGTCCTTCCCTTCTCTCCTGCAGCTAATGACTGAGAGATCAACTTGATTGTGGACATATTTTGGAAATATTTTCACTGTTTAAAAAAATTTTCCTTTGTTTGAAAGAGAGCTACAGCTCCAACCGCAGGGAGAGGAAAAACCTTACCCCCAGAGGACCAGGGCTGCACATGTAAAGCCAGAAACGACTACATTAAACAATCAAAACTGAAAACCACCCAAACAATGAAGCTCCTCAGAGTTCTGGCGTCAGGAGGACATGGGTCTTTGAGGCTGCCCCCCAGATAGGGCTGGGGGCTTTGCAAACATATGAGATGGGGGTCTGGCTTCTGTGAACAGATTATAAATCCTGCTGTGGTGCCTGGACCTTCTCCTGATGGTGATGAGAAAAGTTCTTCTCTCTCTCATTTCCTGAGTGATGGACTGGAGTCTGGGGAAGATGAGCAATTGGGTTCAGATGACAGATGCATATTGGGGCTATAGGTGGAGTTCTAGGTTAGAGACCCCACGGAGCTAGGGCTCAGTACAGAACCAGTATCATGAGTCAGTATGGAACCAGGAGTATGACTCAGTCTATAACAAGGATCAGAGCTCACAGGGCACCTGGTGTGGGGGGGGGGGGCTTAGTTGGTTAAGAGACTGCCTTCAGCTCAGGTCATAATCCTGGAGTCCTGGGATCAAGTCCTGTGTCAGGCTCCCTGCTCAGTGGGGAGTCCGTTTCTCCCTCTGACCCTCCCCCTTCTCATGCGCTCTCTCTCATTCTCTCTTTCTCAAATAAATAACTAAAATCTTAAAAAAAAAAAAAAAAAAAAAAAGATCAGAGCTCAGTCTGCCACAGGGTCAGGCTCAGTCTAAGTTCAAGACCAAGGCTCAGTCTGAAGCTAGAGTCAAGGCCTAGCAGGAAACAACATTCAGGGTCTAACTGAAACCAAGATGTGGCTAGTCTGGGGCTCAGACCATAGCACAAATGGGATCAGAGCCCCACCTAGGCCCAGGATTGTATTTGGTCTAGGATCAAGGTCAAGTTTCAGTGTGTGATGAATGACCAGGACTCAGTCTACTATGAGTCAGGTTTCTATGTATAACCAGAATCAGGATGCATCTTGGGTTTTCAAACCCCCCAAAAAAGAAACGCCTAACACCACAGGTGAGTCTGTTCACCTTCTAGGCCTCAGTTTCCTCTTCTGTGAGCTGGGAATAATTATAACCCCCATCCTGAATACTTCCATAGTTAAATGTCAAGCCAAACGAAATAGTGGATGTCAGCAATCCTTGCAAACTGCAGGGTGTCGGACAGATGTTTATATAAACACCCCAGGAGAAACCCCAAAGAAGGATGGTGGAAAAGTCCAAATGTCACTAAACCTCCTACTCCACCTTCTATCCTAGTTTCTCTTCCGCCCTGTAAAACTAATAATAGCTAAGAGTTACACAGCCCGGCCTTGTGTTGGGCATTCTTCTCTAAGCTTTATGTATATTTAATTTAATCTTCAAACAAGCCTATGAAGTAGGTACTGACTCTATCCCTATTTTCAGATGGGGAAACTGAGGCAGGGATAGGCTAAGTACTTTGCTTAAAGTCACACTTAGTATGTAGAAAATCTCTGATTTGAATCTTAGGTTCTTTGGCTCCCAAGTTCACACTGAGTGTAGGCACTGGGGATGGGGGACGAATCTGGGGGATTCTTCCTGGAGCAGATAGACAGGGGTGAGAGGTGCAAGTCAGCAGCAGGCCCGGCAATGACCTGTGGCCTCCAGCAGCTGCCTTTCCCCAGGAGGCCATCTCTTAGCAGACCCCACTCCCACCGGAGGACAAAAAGGCTAGGGGAGGAGTTGGCGGGTGGCATTAAGGCATCTCTTTAAACTTGTTTGTTTATGGAAAGAAATTTCAGGCCAGCTGCTGAAAACCTGTATTTTATGGGTAATTTTTCAATTTATTTCACACTGGTATTAAAAACAACAACCCAACCCACCACGGAGGCTGCGATTCTACCAGGGTTAGTGAAGGAGGGGCAGCTGGCCTAAAGCAGCTCCTTTGTTTGCCTGAACAACCCAGGGACCGGGCTGTTTGCCCTCCCTTGGGAAAAACCAGATGAGGTGAAGAATCAGGACAGGATGAGGTGGAGGTTCCGGTTTAACAGGAGAACAAGACAAAGTTCAGCAGAGGAAGGTGGAAGATTCAATGCTGTTCTTTTGTAGGAGGGGAAACTGAGACACAGATAATACATATTACTAGTGAGAACTTATTCTGGATTGGACGTTGTATTTACCTTTACTACCCCATGCAAGGCCATGAAAATTAAGATACTGTCTTTGTTTGGGGTTGCTGTGAACCAAACACTGAGACGAAGATTGGAGTTCAAGAGTTTATTTGGGAATTGATCCTGGGAAGTGCGGGGCTGGGAATAAATTGTGAAACAGGGTGGGAGGCCAGCCCATGAAAGGCAGAACATCAAGACAGGTACCACTGGGACATCTGGAGCTCTCTACCCTGCTGGGGAGTTCTGGAAAAGAGCATAGAACAAGCCTAGGCTATCCCACCTGTTGAAGGAGGAAGTTGGGGTCATTGTCCATCATTGGTTATCACCACTCTACCACTGAGTCCATCCTCAAGGTTTTCTTTTTTCTTTTTTTCAATTTTTGTATTGTTCAGTTTTGTACTTTGAATTTGGCTCTTTTTTAAATAACTTTTTTTCTTTGTTGAGATTTTCTATGTTTTCATTCATTTCAAAAGAATTTATAATTTCTTGCCAAAGCACTTTTTGGATGGCTGCTTTAAAGTCCTTGTCAGATGATCCCAACATCTGAATCATCCTGGTTTCAGCATTAGTGGATTGTCTTTTCTCATTCGAACTGTGGTTTGAGCTAGCATATTAGGCAACTTCAGGCCCTATTTAAGGCCCTACCCTATTTGGCTGGCAGTCTCACTTTTTAGGTGTAGTATGTAGGTTCTTATATACTTTTGGAGGCTGGAGTTACAATGACCATTTAGTTTCCAGAACCCTTGCATTTCTATTCTGGTATGCTTTGTACTTCTGGTTCTACTGGGGTTGGTATTAGCTTGATACCAAAACCAGACAAAGATGGTACAAACATTATATACAGGTCAATGTTTTTCATGAATATAGATGTGAAAGTCCTTAACAAAATATTATCAAGTAGAATTCAGCAAAATATATAAAGAATCCTACACCATGGCCAAATGGGGTTTATTCTAGGGAGGGAAGACTAGTTCAATATTCAAAAATCAATCAATGCACTACATCAACAGGCTAAAGAAGAAAAATCACATGATTATATCAAGAACGGATGCAAAAATTTTTTTTGACAAAATTCAACACCCATTCCTGATTGAAAACTCTCAGAAAAATAGCAATAGAGAGAAAATTTCTCAACTTGTTAAGAGCATCCAAAAAAAAAAAAAAAAACAACCCTACAGCCAACATCGTATTTAACGATGAAAGACTGAATGCTTTCTCACTAAGGTTGGGAACAAGGCAAGGATGTCTTCTCCCATCACACTTATTCATTACAGTGCTAGAAGTTCTAGCCAATACAATAAAGAAGGAAAAGGCAATAAAAGGATCACAAATCAGAACGAAAGAAAGAATACTGTCCCTATTTGCAGGAGACATGTTATCTTTGTTGGAAAACCCTAGAAATGTGCAAAAATACTTCTTAAACTAGTAAGTTCAGCAAGGTGTCAGGGTGCAAGATCAATACATAAAAATCAGTTGTATTTCTGTAAACTAGGGATGAACACATGGGGCAACAAAATTGAAAATACAATACAATTTACAATCCTTTTTTAAAGGGAAAGAAAAATTCTTAGGTGCAAATCAAATAAAAATTTTAGGACTTGAAAATGGCAAAACACTAATTCTTAAAAAAATTGAAGAAGATATAAATAAATGGAGAGATATACCATGTTCATGGATGGAAGACTCAATATAGTCAAGATGGCAATTCTCCCCAAATTGATATACATGTTTAATGCAATTCTGATAAAATTCCCAGCAAGATTTTTTGTAAGAATAGGCAAAATTATTATAAAATTTATATTGAAAGGCAAAAGAACTAGAATAGCTAAAACAGTTTTGAGAAAGGATAAGGTGGATGAGATCAGATTACCCAAATTTAAGATTTCAGTAATCAGGACAGGTGAGGTAATCAGTGAGGTATTGGCAGACAGAACAACACATAGTCTGCAGAACAGAATAGATAACCCAGAAATAGATTCACACAAATATGCCCAATTAATTTTTGACAAAGGAGCAAAAGCAATTCCATGAAGATAAGACAGCCTCTTCAACAAATCATACTGGATCACTTGAACATCCACAGGCAAAAAATGAACCTGGATGTAGACCTCATTCTTTATGCAAAAATCAACTCAAAATGGATTGTGAACTTAAACATAAAAAGATATAACTTCTAGAAAAAAGATAGAAGAAAATCTTTGAGACTTGAGACTAGGCAAATGTTCTTAGATTTGACACCAAAAGAATAATCCATGAAAGGAAAAATTGACAAGGTGAACCTTATCAAAATTAGATACCTTTGTTCTGTAAAAGATGCTGGAAAGAAGATGAAGGGACAAATTATAGACTAGGAGAAAATACTAGCAAATCATATACTCAGCAAAGGACTTCTGTATGAAATAAAGAACTCTTAAAATGCAACAGTAAAACTAAAAAATTACAATCAGAAAGTGCAAAAGACCTGGTGATTCACAGACCTGTACCCCTGGGGCCAATAATACATTGTATGTTTATAAAAAAATTTAAACATATTTTTTGAAAAGTGCAAAAGACATGCACAGACATTTTGCTAAAGACGATATACAGAAACTTGTAGACAAACATCCATAGTAGCCTTATACTTAATAACCAAAAACTGGAAGTTATCTAAATGTCTTTCAAAGAATGAATGACTAAAGAAACTCCAGTACATTCATACAATGGAATATTACTCAGCATTATAATGCAACTATTTTTCTTCTAAAGATTTTATTTAGTTATTTATTTGTTTGTTTGTTTGTTTTCCAGAGAGATAGAGAATGAGAACACAAGCAGGGGGAAGGGCAAGCAGAGGGAGAAGCAGGCTCCGCCCTGAGCAGGGAGCCCAGAACCCAACATAGGGCTCGATCCCAGGACCCTGAGATGATGACCTGAGTTGAAGGCAGATACTTAACTGACTGAGCCACCCAGGTGCCCCTAAAATGCAACTGTTAATCATTCAAAACTTGGACGAAACTCAAGAAATTCAGATGAATAAAGAAAGCCAATCTCAAAAGGACACCTGCTACAAGATTCCATTATGTAACATTTGTATAACAACATAATTGTAGAAATGGGGAACAGATTGGTGGTTGTTAGGGGTTGAGGTATAAAGGAGAGAGTGGATGGAGTCAAAAAGGGTAACAAGGGAGTTTTTTTGCCAGTGCAGTTGAGTATCTTGATGTGGTGGCGGTTACACAAAGCTGTACATGAAATAGAATTCCATCCCAGGAAACTCTGCAATTCCTGGCAAACTGAGACAACTGGTCACTCTAGCAGGAGCCATCCTTCAGCCCTTGCAGACCCAAGAAAAATGTTGGCCTTCACCTGGAAGAAAATCCAGGTCCTCTGGCTGTTTAGGAAAAAGAAAGTGTAGTGGTCAGATCCAACACAGGCAAGAACTACTGCCTCTTTAAGGCAAGAATGAGAGTGGTCCAGTGTGATAGAATGGCCCAATGTTCACCAAACTCTTTTGGTTTTCTTCCTGAGCACGTGGCTAGACTGCATTTCCCAACCACCCTTGCAGGTAGGTGTGGCTACGTGACTGAATTCTAGCCCGTGGGAGGTGGGAGGACATCGGTATCCCCCACAGACGATCCTCCATGCCTTGCCTCACCCACAGCAAGCTTGAAGCCATGTACTGAGAGCAGAGCACAAGCTGGAAGGAACCTGAGACCCGGCTGTCCACGCAGGGGAAGGATTTGCTGATCCAGAACACCCAATAGGACTGTCATGTGCTGTAGCCATTATACCCGTCTTCATCTATTTGTGACTGTGTCCTGTGGTTCCTTAACTGATGCCCCTAGTGTGCACACCTCCTGGGATGCCACTGGCCTTGATGTCCTCTCTGGATGCTTGTCTTGAGGATGACCAGATGGCAGGCTAAGATTCCCAGACAGCCTCCTATAGCTACAGAGACCCTGAAACCCTCTGTACATCTCACAGCTGAGTAGAGGTCTGAGTTCTGGCTTACAGAATCTGAGAAATAGCGGATTCTAAAAGGATTGTAAGGCTCTCAGAAAACACAAAAACCCATCCGTGCCACTGAACAAGGGGGAACTGAGCCCAAGACAGCAGGAGGTTCCTGAGGTCCTACAGTGAATCAGTGGGTGAGTGAGCCCTCATTCATCCATTCTTTTATTCATTCCACACATATTTATTAAGCACTTTCTGGGTTACGCATACAGATAATATAGAAGATTCCTGCCCTCGTAGAACTTACAAAGAAGCCAACTGCAAACTCAAACAAGACTATGTACTTGGTACTGTGGAGAATAAAGCAAAGTAAGGGGGTAAAGGAAATGTTCGGCTTTATCTGGAGCGGTCAGAGGGGTCCTCTTTGAGGAGATAACCTTGAGCGGAGCAGGTCCTGAAAATATCTCCGGAAGGATTTTCCAGACGGTGGGAACAGAAAAAAGCCCTGCTGAGATCACACAGCAGAGTCTGATAGAGAGGAGGCTGGGTAGGTGGAGCACAGGACGTGGGAAGAGAAGGACTGAGAGGCTACAGCCTGCAGAGCTGGGTGTCTGTCCAATAGCCATGGCCTTGGCACGCACCACCACCCCCATCCCTGCCACCATGCACATTGCTCTTTCCCAGCCCTACTCACCCCAGGGCTATCCTGTTCTGGACTCTGGAGACTTCAGGACTGGGGGGTGGTTGAATAGGGGCTGACTTTCCAACTTCCTCCTCCAGATCTTCTAGGGTTACCTCATTTCTCCCCATACCTGAATTCCATGTAGAAACCAGGAGACTCCTCTATCCAGAGAGCTCATCCGTTCATTCATTCTACAACATCCAGTGTGGCCCAGGGCTCCAGGGACCCAGATATGACCTCATCTCTGGCCTCCCAAGAGTTGACAATGTAGAGTGAGGGACAGAGACATCAAGAGTTACCACCTAGGGCCAAGCTGTGATAAAGAAATTGTGGGAGCCCAGAGAAAGAACTGAACGTGGCCTGAGAATCCAGGAAGGCTTCCTGGATGAGGGGCATATCTAGGGCAGGGTCCTGAATGAGTCAGCGAAGAAAGGGGATGAGATGTGTAGGCCAATATTTCATGGAGAGGCCACACAGGAAAGGCTCAGAGGGGTGGAGGGCCTGGGACTCACTGAGGATGGAGAGAAGGGGCTAAGGGGGACAAGCCACACACACAGGAAAAGGAAAGGACAGTTGTTCAGCAAGAGACTGTCCAAGCTACGTTTCACTGTGTCCTGAGTAGTGGCCCAGAGGGCAGGCGCTGGACGCAGACAAGGCGCTGACCTGCTGGGTGTGGTCTTGGGCAAGTCATTGGCCTCTTTGAGCTTCTTTCCTCCCTGTAAAGTGGGGCTGATCAGAGTAGACCTTCACTGGGTGACTTTGAAGATGATATTATGTGTAAAGCGCTTAGCACAACCCCAAGCACACAGGCATCAAAAATGATAGTTACCATTATTATTACTGGTCTTGGTTAAGGTGGGGAGTGTGACCGGAGGCAGGAGTGCACTGTCTGCTGGGTAGGTGGAGGGATCCGGCTGTGAAAGGGTTAAAACGGCCAGAGCTGCTCCCCATCCAGTAGATAAGGTTGGAGGAAACACAGTCCAGTGAATTTATGAGGTGCCGGTCACTTGGCATCAAAGATTAGGGGCTCCCCGCAGGCCGCGCAGGAAACATGCAAGGTCCGTGGCCAGAAGGGTCCCGGGACTCTCTTGAAAGAACAAGGCAGAGCAGAGAGGAGTGTGCACCCCAGACGGTCAGGCCTCAGGGTACGGGACTGAGAGACACAGAGAAAACAAGAGGAAGTTCAGAAGTGGCCCCCGAAGGGCCAGGCGCAGGAGCCAGGAGCAACAGAAGAGGGAGAAAATCGGAGGCAGGTGGGGAGTAGGGTGTCCGGGGTGCCGAGAGCGCCGGGATGGGGGTCACTTGGCGGTCGAGCGTTTGTACCTGCGTCTGGCCGGCCGGCGGCGGCGGGTCTGTGAGTGCGGCAGTGCAGGGGGCGGAACGACGCCAGACCGCGGACTGCCGGACCGACCGACCTCCCGACCCCCGCCAGGCGACCCCCGCCGGGCGACCCCCGCCCCCCGCCGCGCGCGCCGTCTGAGCGGGTTAACGCGCCGCCCCACGCGCCGGCTCCTCCCAGCCAGGGCAGTGTCCCGGCTCGGCAGACGCCCTCACTCGACCTGGCGGCCGGCCCCTGGGCGGACGGCGCGTGCCTGGCGGCGGTATCGAGCCCTCGCCCCGCGGATGTGTCCGCGCGCCGGGAGCAGCCATCGGGCCTCCGGGGAAAGCCCCGCGCGCCAGCCCCGACCAGGCTGCCCAGATGCGGGCGCCACTCTGCCTGTTGCTGCTCCTCGCCCACGCCGTGGACATGCTCCCAGCGAGCCGAAGGAAGAAGCAAGGTACGAGGGGCAGCGGGCTGGTGGCAGGGCGTGCACGGCGGGGCAAACTGGGCGATGGCCCTTGGAACATCAGCATGGTGTCCCGGCACCATGGACCACTCACACCTCCAATGGCCCACTTTACAGACAGGTAGACTGAGGCCCAGGGCACCTGTCTAGCAAGCTGGCTTGCTCTCCAAGGAAGGAAGGGCTGGTAGGGCTCTCTCACTGACCCACTCCCTATAGTAGCAGCATTGCTGAGAAGGAGGGTGGCTCTGTGCAAAGACAGGAGGCCCCAAGTGCCAGGTCAGAGGACACTGGGACTAAGGGACAGAATTAGTGGCTTAGAAGCCATGCCAAGAATCCATGCTGAACCGAGAGAAAACATATACAGTGTTGGGCTGGGAGTCCAGATGGCCCGTTCTCAGGCCCATCATTGACCCTGACTCACCTTGTCACCTTCCGGGCACAGGCGGCAGTATTCCTTCATGGGCCCGCTCTGGCCCTCTGGCCCCCTCTGATATGAGCTTTGGGAATTCAGGGAGACCTGAGACCAGAATTCAAGTCCATTTGTTCTGAGATGACCCAGCGGAAGCCCCAGAGTCCCCCCAGTTTTTCCATCTTGACTTCCTGGGAACATTCAGAAGGTAAATCAAGGTCAAACTAGAAATGTACCTGGGGCCCATAGGGTCCTATGTCCCCGTCGCTCACTGTGAGAGTCAGAATGTCCTCAAGAGGTGCGTTTGAGGTCATTGCTGCAGAGTGGGGGTCGGCAGAGCCTGCCTGGCTGAGGAGGATGAGCAGGGGAGCAAGTCTCCTGAGCTGGTACCAGTCTGAGAGGCAACCTTGGAATCCCAGCCACTGTGCCAAGGTTTTCTCTCATTAAGGGAATCCCTACCACTTCCTATGTCAGCTGGATGCCAAGGCTTTACAGGTTAGGGAACTTTGCTAAGCTGTCCTGCGAGGTCCAAACAAGGCTACAGGGAATAAGAAAGAGAGTCTGCCTTCTAGAAGCTTCTAGTTCGTTTGAGTGAAAAGCCCTGCATGGACACAGTTACTCCTGGAGTGGAGCAGGAAGCAGAGAGGGACTTTGGGAAAATGGGGAAGTGGGATTGGGTGGGGTTGACCGACCCAAAGAGCTCCCATCCCTGGTGTGACTGGATGGAGGGACCCAGGGGTCTGAGCAGTGGGTGGGCTTCAGGGGAACTGGGGCAGGTTTGGGACTTTGTGGGAATGTTCCTCCATGAATGGCCCTTGGACGGTGTCTTCCTCAATGACCAGCTGAGTGACCTTGGGGAAGTCACTTTGCCTCTCTGAGCCTGGGTTTACCCATCCGACAGTCTTTTAGAATATCTCTGAGATTTTTCTCAGTTTTCAAACAGACCGAAGAAATAAAAATAAAAACTTTCTCCTCATTGACTCCCCTTTAACAAAAGGAATGATAATCTGGAACATTGGACTCACAGGCAGCTGTGGGCAAGACTGAATGTGTATGTTTGTTAAGTGAGTAGCCAAGTACACGGGCTCCTAGGGGCACTTGTCGGTACCAGTCATCGTCATTTCCCGTGTGTGGTGTCCCTGGCTACTCACAACAGCCTCACAGGGGTGGGGGGGAGGGCGGGCAGGGCGATGCTTATGATCTGGATGAGGATTCAGAGAGGGAAACTGATTTGTCCAAGGTTGCACAGCAGGTAAGTAGCAATGCAGGCTGGAATCCCATTGTGCCTGTCAGGATGGCTCCTGAGCTGTTGGCCTTCCCTTTCCCCCTTCCCAGAATCTCCATTTCTGCATCTGAAGAGGAGTTGGTTGGGGAGATCTTTAAGATGCTTTACAGCTCTAAAAAGACCCCCCCCACACACACACACACAGAGAGATTAAAGAAAAAGAAAACCTCCACTCCCTCTCCCCATCCCCAGTTGCTCGGTGAAGAGGTTGGACATGACTGCTCCCGATGCTGCCCCTGTTTGGGAAAGGGGCTCTTGGCGCCCCTCCCCACAGTAATTGATGTCTTGTGTATAGGACATAAACATGCCCCCTCCAGCATCTCCTGAGAGAGGCTTGTAGCTCCACTCATCAGTCAGGTGCAATGGAGAGAGCCTTGGATTTCACTCCCACCCCGGGACCCCTTTGCACCCAGACGGTGGACCCCCATGCTCCTGCCAACACCCTCAGTTTCCCCATTGGCTCTGGGTGGGTGGATGGAGGGATAGGAAAACCCTTCCTAGAGCATATTCGGCAACTGGTCTTAGGAGTCCTGGCCAAATAGGTTTGAGAAATGCTGGGTTTAGCAGATTTCTCCACTGCAGGACTTATCAGAGCATTCATGGTAAAGCAGTGGGGCTAGACAGCAGGACATTTCCCAAAGTAATTATGCAGGAGAGGGCCATTTTTCATGAGACAGCTGTTTGGAAAACTCCACACAACATCCCTGAGGGTCTTAGCGGCTTTGACATTTTGCTGTCACTGTAGAAGGAGACTGTGTCCTGAAGACACCTAGGCCCTGGCCATGGTGTCATCCATCATCCATCCTTTCACCCGTTCATTCAACAAAAGCTGGAAAGCTTGCAGACACCAAGGTCTAAAGACCAGGACCTGCCCTTAAGCAGCTGCCACGGTGGAGGAATACCCCTTCCCTGACTTCCCCAACCCCCACTCCATCCCCGAGTCCTGGGCCTCAGTCTTCGGCCTGCTCTGCAAGGCCCAGCAGCTGTCCAGCCCAAGCTGCCACCCGTGGGGCCTGGCACCCGCAGACCCGTGCTTCCTCAAGCCTGGCGTCACTGTTTTCCGATGAAACCCAATTTTTCTGTTTCTTTCCTTCTTTTTTTCTTTAATTTTTCTGTTTCTAAGACAAGAAAGAATGAAAGAAAACGCTTGAGAAAGGTTCTTGGATCTCAAGTGTCTCTTACAAAACAACATGTTGATTAATTAAGTGTAAATGAATCAGAACCAGATGGAAACATTTCTCTTGAGACATGCTGGGGTGTCCGGGCAATGGGACAGTCAGGGAGCATGAGGGAGCTCCAGTCTGCACCCCCCAAACCCTGATACAGAGTTTCATTTAGGCAACAAGAAAAAGGCAGGCCGTGACAGATTTCCCAGTAGGTGCTTTGTAAAGATTCTACCACTTCTCCCTCTCATTTGACAGCAGGCTAGGGTGCTCTCTGGATTGGGGAAGAAAGGGGCTTTCATATGCGTTGAGTCTCACTTCTGCCCTTGTCCCCTCAGTGAGTCTCTTTTTCTTCATCTATAAAAAGACTGTGGCAGCAGCTCCCTTGAGTGGGATGAGTATGATCATTCTTTATAAACTGCAAAGTCCCGCATGGACCTCAGGGCAGGCAGCACTGTCCCCCTGTCCCCTGTGTGTAGCAGGGATGCTAAGACCCAGCAAGCAGGTGCCTGAGGCAGTGGCAGAAATGGGGAAGGATCCTGGCTTCTTGTCTGCAGGGCTGGCCCAGGGCCGGGCCCAGAACAAGGGGCATCTCCCTCGCTAACGGCCTCCAGGTGACACCAGGTAAAGACACCCATCAGAGGCAGCTCTGGAAGGGGAACCAGCTGCTAACGGATGGAGTAAGGGGTGTTACCCATACCCAGAGGGTTCGGAAAAGGCACTGCATGTCAGTAGAAGGCTACCAGCAGAATGCAAGTCATTTTTGCCCCTTAGGGCCTGGGTTTCTTCATAAAATAGGTCTGCTTGAGAAAAGGAAAGCAGTATGTTTGGCACTCAATAAACTTATCTCTGATCCCATGCCCTCTCGCTCTGCAGCCAGTTCTGGAGCCAAACTTGGGCTTGAAGGAGATGCTGCTTTCATCTCACACATCTCCCATCCTTGGGGGCACCCACCTCCCTCTGCAGGGATGGGAACCACTCAGCCCCCACCCAGTCACCAAAGGAGAGCCTTGAGGCCACTTAGCGAGGGCTGGCCACGTGCCAGGGGTTCTGCACTGTGGGACTCCTCGCTATCACACTGCCTAGTGGACACCCATTTCCCAGACAAGGGAACAGAGGCTCAGAAAGTCCACTGACCTGTCCAGGAACTTTGGGACCAGGGACCCAGCGTCTTGGAAGCTCCAGAGCCTGTGCGTAGAAATATACATGGGTCCTGTTGATGACTTGCCAGGGGCGGCAAGGGTGATGGCATCTGAGAGGGGCCTCATCACAGGGATTTTGTCAGGAGAGGTGGGAGCAGGGACAGGGCTGGGGACTCTAGCAGGAGAAAGGGAGGGTCTGGTCAGGTGGAAAAGGGGTTGTGTGGCCAGAGGAAGAGAGGTCCAACTGCAGACAGGGTGAGAATCCAGTCACAGAGGGGCCTTGGATGCCACTGGCATGTCGCCTTTATCCCAAAGAAATACTCCCTGAGCCCCTCCTCCAGGCCAGGCTCTGGTCTAGGTGTTGACAAGGACGGTAGAGATGTGCTCTGCCGTCCCCGCCTGTCAGAGGGCTCGGTGTCTCCTTGATATGTCAATTAGAGACCCGTCAGGAAGACAGACACAGACAGGACCCCACTGCCCCTCAACACAGCCTTCAGTGGCAGGTCTGGGGTGTTCCTGGTCTCAGCTGAGCCATCTGACACTCAACAAGGGGATATTGCTTAGCTAAGGTCACCTTACCTGTTCTCTTCTCCTGTGTCTTTGTGTCCGTCAATCAGTTCACTGTTTATTCACCCATTTTTCCGTCTAGTGAGAAAACAGACTCTGGTATGAATGCACAGTTTTCAAACTGAGGTTTGCAACCCATCTGCAAGATCAGGGAATTAATTTAGGAAGTACAGCTGAACAGTGAACGAAGTGGAGTACAGTGCAGCCGAACAGAACATGACAGTGTAGGATAGAAAATATGGGGGTGGTGGTGGTGTCAGAAAACTTTCTTTGTAGAGGGCCAGACAGTAAATACTTCCGGCTTTACGGGCCACCAATGCCATGTCCCATACTCTTCTTTGTTGCTGTTGGAAACCCTCCTCAGTTCACAGGCCATATGAGGAGGCCAAGGGCCCGATTTGGCCCAGAGGCTAGAGATAGCTAACCTCCTTTTTAGAAAATATCAGAACGTATTGCAAGTATTAAGATTAAATATTACTTTGAGACGTGTGTTTCCATTTACACGTACAGGTTGAGTGTGTGTACGAGGAAGCAAGTGTGCATGCTCGTGTGTGTGCACAGAGTTGGGTGTGAGAGCATGTGAGTGTTTGTACTGATGTGTGTTTTCAGAATGTTGTGTGTGAACTGATATAATACAGGAATTTTTACCGCCGTCAAGGAAGTGTGGAGGCTGTCGGATCAGCTGAGCCCAGTACAGTCTTTGTAAATCTCTCAGAGACAGGTTCCAGGAGGTCCCTGTATCACAGATGGGGACACTAAGGCCCCATGGGTCCCAGAACAGATGGCCTGTGAACCCAGGGAGCCCCGCTGCAGAGTTCCACCTGCGACACCAGATTGCCTCAATGAGCAGCAATGGTCCCTGACACATTGTGCAAGCTGTATGCTTATTTTTGGTGGACGTGAATTGGTGGCCTTGTCCTTCTCAAGGCATGTGGCTTGTAGCCCCAGAAGACAGAGCAATGATTGTGTCTGTGTCTGTCATCAGACACTCCTGAGCAGCTGGTGAGCCCCAGACATCGTGGGAGCCTTTCTCACTGATCCTGCTGGGCCAGCATGGTTGCTCCCTATGCCTTTCCAGAAAAGGAAGGCTGCTTCAGAGAAGGGACGTGATTTGTCCCACGTCACATAGGAAACAGATGTGTGGCCTGGATCTTCCAGGTTCCAGACCCACAGGAGCAAATCCTGCCTACTACAGACTTCTCTGGAAAACCCATGCAACACCATGAACCGCCCTGTGGTTCACACAGCACTTTACACTTTGCGGAAGGGTTCCACTTTCCTTTTTTTATAGAATAATGGAATGCTAGGGCTGAAAAGGACCTTTGAAACCAAGACTTGTGTGAATGGAGGTTCAAGCAGGGAAACACCTCACCCCACCCCCACCCCCGGGATCCGGTGCCTATCACCACAAGAGGCCAGCCTGGGCTTGAGAGCCTCCAACGGGCCCCTGGAGTGACCAGAGTGCCTCACAGGCTCCGTGGCTTGGCTGTGTGCTTCCATGAGCAGGAGCTGGCTGAGGCCCCGGGCCAGACCCTGAGCATGGTGGATACCCAGGACCAGGCCCTTCATGTGCATTTCCACACACGTACATGTTCCTAAAAACATACTTTTTTTTTCTTTAAAAATACTGAACTTTCGCTGGCATCCAAGGTTTTTAAAAGTCTGTTTTTGATTTGGTTTTACTGTCGAACGTTTACTCTGTGCCAGATGTTGTTACCTGTTATTTTATTTTATTTAACAACATCAGGCACTGTTCTAAATACTTTATATGTATGAACTGGTTAAATTTTCTTAATAAACCTATGAGACAGGTCCTATTATTATCCCCGTTCCACAGATGAGAAGACTGAGGCACAGAGAGGTTAATTAACTTGCCCAAGGTCACACAGCCCAGGTTCAAATCCTGCCTGGTCTCAGAGCCCGAGCTCTACTGAGCTCAGTTATCTCCCCAGCCTTACTTAATCCTCATAGGTTGCTGTGAGGACTATGATCCATATTTTAGAGTGGAGGAAACTGATTTAAGAGAAGGGGGTGTTAGTTGAAGAGTATGAAAATTGCCATTTTTATAGGTCAAAAACAGCCCAAATATTAGCAATTTCATATACTTCAGTCCACTAGCTTGGCAAAGTAAGTTTGGCAAAACCAGGATTTAAACCCAGACAATTAATTCCAAAGGAGGGTGCATAACTACCCTGCCAGGCCCTCTCCCAGTTTAGCCACAGAATAGCCCAGGAGGTGGTGTGACCCTATTTATTCTACAGTGGAGGCCTTCCAAGCTCCGAGAGGGCAATTGACTTGCCAAGGGCACAGAGCCAGGATGGGGAGAGGCTGAGATGTGCCTCCAGGTCTCCATGGGCTGGAGCCTCCTTTCTTGGCCTGTGCAGCCAGCGGTGCCATTCAGACAAATGCCTTTCAGCCCCAACCCGGGGATCCCTCCAGGTCCCACAGGGAATGATCTGGTTCCCATCACGGATGGGTGAGGCCCTCCTTTTGGGCATGACTGTGGCAGACTGGGCCACCACCACCTGCCCTGGGATGATTTCTTGGAATCACACCACATGATTCACAGAACCCCCTTCTCTGTGGTCCCCACTGGGGGCCCCAGTCTGCCATTATGGTGGGGGTTCTGTTTCACCAGCTCAAAAGAAAGGCATTCCCATGCCTGGGGGACCCAGACCACATGGGGAAAACCACTCACTTTTGCCAGAAGCCTCCACTTTCCCTGAAGCCCAACAGCGGTGCCCACATCCGCAGGGGTGGAGACTCGCAGGGAAGGAATGTCACGGCTGCCCTTCCGGAGCCTGCCCTGGTGTTGGCACAGGGGCACAGCTGTCTCTAGCAAGCCCCACATGAGCAGGGGGTGGCCAGCAGGCTGTCACGAAGGCCATGGGCTCTGCCATTCACTAGCTGAGTGACCTTGGGCATATCATCTCTCCCTTCTGTGCCTCCGTTGGCTGACTTGCAAAAGACATTTCTAGCAAATAGGGGGAGCTCTCAAGAGTTCCAGCACCAGGCGGGGAGGGTGGGATTTGGGCTGTGACACGTCTGGGCTGAGCTCCCATCTCCGCTCCTGCCGTGCTTGGGTGAAAATATTCCATTACCGAATCTCAGTGTCATCTGTCAGAATCTTGGGAACGATCAGAGCATCTATATCATATAGTTGTCTTGAGGATCAAGATTATGCATGTACCCCACCTGAGAGATAGTAGGTGTTCAATAAATGGTGGTAACCCTCATGCGCCATGGGAGGTTGGCTCTTGCTAGCATCCAGAACATTCCAGCCTGATGTCAGACCTGTCCCTGCCTGTGTTTGGAAGTCCTCAGGAGCCCAGATTCAGAGGGTAGAGTGGTCCTAAATGCTGTGTGACTGTGACACAGGATTACCCTCTCTGAGCCTCTGTTCCCTCCTCTATGAAACCGGCCCTCAGAGGACAGCAGTGAGGACGGAAGGTTGTGTGTGGTACGTGTTCGTGGTGCTGGTGTGTTTTAAATGTATAAATGATGTGATGGCTGTTTGTGGATGAGGCCATCGTGGGGCCTGACGTCCTATCCTCTGCCCACAGCAGGCTGGAAAAACCCAGTCAGATGCTGTCTTTTGAACATGCTTTTCCTTCCTCCTCCACCCTGCCCCTCTTCTGGCAGGCATTTGAGTCAATCAGACTCCTTAATTCATAGCATATTATCAGTACGGGGTCGTGTAAGAGCCTGCTCCTGTTTTGTATTTTATTTTCCTTTCTTTCTTTTTTAAATTGTTATGAATTGCCAAGTTCTTATTTTCTTCTTAAATCTGTTTCACTTACTTAAAATTCTTTCTTTTTTACTTTATGTAAACCCTTCCGTTTTGTTTTTTAGGTTTTCATTATTAGTAGTTGTAATGTCTAATTGTAATTAAAAATAATTTTAATGCATCTAAATTTATGTTATAGATGTAGTTTTAGTTTTACTCTTCTGTTCTTCTAAAATTTTTACTGTTTTAACTTTAAAATGTTATTTCTTTTATATTTTTGTCAATTTTAATTACTTTTACCTGATTTTCATTCCCCTTATTTTCATTTTTTAAAATGTTTAATATATTTTATTTTTATTTTGTCCACTTTTTTATTGTGTTTCCTGAATTTTTCTTGTCAATTTATAGGACATCCTTGTGTTACCACCTACATATTGACCCCCTGTTGGTTTTGACCTAGAAAATATTTTTCTTCAGTCTGACACCCATCTGGTAATTTTGGATGTCCTTTAGAGAATAGAAATCTCTACTTACTGTTCACATGATCAAATCTCATATGAGCTTTTTGGGGGTGGGGGTTTTCTTCTGCCTTACAGTCTAGGCTTTTTGATCTTAGAAAATGTCCTTATAAGGGGCCCTGGAAGGGCTCAGTCAGTGGAGTGTGCAACTCTTGATCCCAGGGTTGTGAGTTCGAGCCCTACACTAGGCATAGAGATGACTTAAAAATAAAATCTTTAAAAAGAAAGAAAGAAAGTGTCCATATAAGAGGTCTCGGTAGAAGGGTGTGAGCCCCTGGTTCTCCGTCCTTCCAGTGGACCACCCTTCCTGTGAGCCGTGCCTCCTTGGCAATGCTGACAGTCCTGGTACAGCAGCCCAAGGCCCCTCCCAGAAACATTTCTGGAAGTCTCAATGGCAGGTAGTGCTTCTCTGTTCACTCTTGTCCTTGAATGTCCTCAAGGACATATCCTCAACAGCCGGCACCTGCTGTTAGACCTTGGGGGCCCTGGACTGAGGGAGGTGGTGGGCCCCCTTCCTTCCTATGAGGAGGAAAGATGGCAGCTGGAGTCCCTGCACCTGGAGATGGGGAAGTTGGTTGGCAGGGCATCCCAGTGGGGCTCAGAGTCCTCGCCATGGGCTGAGCAGCCCCATCCCGAGGCTGCCGCTCTCCCAGGGCTGCTTTGGCTGCAAGGTCACAGTTTGTGGATCATCTGATCTCCGGCATCCACACCCTACACCCCCACCACCACCAAAGAAGAAAGAATACAAGCACCCAGGACATTTGTGTGCAAAGCTGGCTACCCTGAAGGTCCTCCCTTCTTCCTGGAGTCAGTCTCCCCCTGTCTGTCCTCACAAACAGCTCAGAGACCCCTGTGGTTGACCTTGGGCCCTAAGGGACATATGACTTTCAAGGGCTTTTGTCTGCTTTTGAAGAGCCATGGGGCAGGAGTCCACAGGGAGGCCATCCAGGAGGTGGGATCCCCAGCAGTCCAGAGCTTGGAGTCAGGTTTGCCTCCACCCACCTCCTCGTTGTGAGCTCATGGGTCTACCACTTTATCTCACAGAGCCTCAGTTTCCTCCTCCATGAAAATGGGGCATGTGTAACCCCAGACTTGCAGAGCTGTGGTGAGTGTGAAAGATAGAACACAAGGATCGGGGTGAGAGGCTCAGCCAACATGAGCCAGGCTCTGCACACTCACAGCCCTGTTCCCTTCGAGCACCTGCCAGAACTCACAGTGACCAGCCCCTCTGGCTCCACGCTACCCATCTTGGTCCCAGACCTTTGTCCTGGTTTTAACTGGGCAAGAAGGATGGTTCCATTTTGCAGATGAGGAAACTGAGGCCCACTGACAGTGGCTGTTAAATTTTCAGGCCTGTGCAAGCCTGGGTTTCGGTTTGGCAGAGACGGTGCCTCGGGGCCAGGAGAGGGTTAGAGCCAAGATCATGAACCTCCCCATTTCCCTGTGCTCCTACACCCCCACCACATGCTGTGCCTGTTTCCTCTTCTTCCATTCAGTCCCTGCCCCTTGGCTGCATATCATTTATTGAGCACCACTATGGGCCAGGTTGGGTGCGTTACAACCTTAGAAGATGGGTACCCATTTTACAGAAGGGAAAATGGGACCCAGATGGGGGAAGTCAGTTACCCAGGTTCCCACCGCCCTCACAGAGTCTGGGTTGGAATCCCAGCTGGGGCTCCCAAGAGCTCCTTTTCACTGTGCCAGGAATTGGTTAGCTAAAACCCAGGGCAGAGCATAAGGCAAAGTCTGGCTCCCGCTTGGGGACTGCTTTTGTCATATATGCCAGGCACACGGCCAGGTACTCTGTGGGTTATCAACCCCATTTACCCTCCAGACAAACCTTGGATACCTTGGATAGCATCATTCTATTTTGCAGGTGAGACACTGAGGCTCAGAGAGGTCAAAGGGCCTTCCTAGGTCAAGGTGGCAAATCCTCGGGTGTGTGACCTGGGCTCCCACCGCCCCCTGGCGCTGTCTCCGCTTTCCCCATTTCCCGATGCCGGGCAGCTGGTCTGGGGGCCTGGCCCAGGCCCAGGCAGATGGTCACTGTGACTCACCACCTATTCTCAACTTGGAGCCCAGCTTAGGAAGCCACCGTGGCGGGGCCTCAGGTTCACAGCATCTGGAGGGTAGGGCGTGGGTGGCAGAGGCAGGGAGCACAACTGGAGGGCAAGGCTGCTTCACAACCAGAGGGGACCCAGGACAGGGACCTGGTCCTGGTAGCCCGTGGAAGTCAAGAGCAACAGCAGGGCAAGGAGGCCCAACCGGAAGTGATGGCAAGGGGAAGCGGAAGCAATTTGGCATTTATGGGGAGGCTGTGGGGTAGATCCCATCCTGGGATTCTCAGATTAGGTCTCTTTAGATCTGAGACTGATTAGTGGATCTGTAAGCCCCTACATGCGCCACGCCAGGACTGGGCCACTTACCTTGTAGTAGCTAACGGGCAGAGCTTGCCTGTCCGCCCCCCACCCCGCCTGCTTCCACAGCTGCCAGCCTCGTCCAGACCACCTGGATGACCGTGCCCCTTCCCCGTCAGCACCTGCGGAAGCCCAGGCAGCCGTGCTTCTAGGAAGATCCAGCACCATGCAAACCGCTTCTGAGCCCACGCACCTGGGCTGGCCCGTCCGCCTGTCCGACCTCACCTGCCATGGCTCTCCCCTGACCACTGCCCTCTTCCAAAACAAGCTCTTTCCAGCCTCTGGCCCTCTGTGCTTGCTGGTCCCTATGCAGGAATACCTCTCCTAACTTTTGTTCACTCCTGGTCACTACCACAAATAATCGCTCTCTCCTTCTGGCTGCACACTTCATGAGGGGAAGACCCTCTTATTCACTGATGTGCCAGTGCCTAGAACAGTGCCTGGCAGAGAGAGGAAAGTCTCTGATAGGAGGGAACACATTTTCCAGTGAGTGGGTGATTGTCTCCATTTTCAAGTGAGCAGACTGAGGTTAAATGTCTCAGAAGTAAGCTTGGAGCTGGCATTTGAGAGCAGGGTTGTCTGATCCCAAACCTCGGGATGTGTATCCATCAGGATGAAATGCCATTTCCATGGTCTTTGGGTCCCCTCTAAAGGATGAGTGATTCTCTTGCCACTCCAGCTGGGTTTAGGGAGGTGGGGAAGTGCTCAGCCCTGCCCCAGCCCCTGTGGGACAGTTTTGGGGGGATCTTTTTCAGAAATCCATTTACACAGGTTGCAGAGGCAGGGGGTGGGGTGGGGGGAAGATAGGGGATGCAAAGATCGTTGCCCCCTCCCCACACTAAGCCCTGGAGCCAGCTACCAAGCCCCAGTTTCATACTCATGAGGCGGCTCTCTTTAAAACACTGTGGCAGGGACGGGGACGATTCAGAGACTGTTTCCACCCTTTGTCACCAATTTGGGCACTGCAAGATAAGTCCTGTTCATTCATTCATTCAACAAACATTTACAGAGCACCCTTGTACCCAGCGGGGTGCCTGGCGCTGGGAGGAGGGCTAAAAAAGACAGAGAGCGTGGGAAATTTACCTTTCAACTAGAACCATGTTGTGCATCTTTCTAAAAGTTTCAGTGGGTCTGGGATTTGTCTTTTGATTTTTGTCTAATAAATCAAATGAAAGCAAATGAGAAGGTTTTTTGTTTTTTGGTTTTTTGGTTTTTTTTTTTTTTTGCTTCTTGTTTTCACCCTCATGTTCCTGGAGGTTAGAAAAGGGCCTGGCACATTGCGGGTATTCAAGAAATACCTCCCCAACGGGTGGATAGATCATGAATATTGGACCCTTACGCACAGTGGGTTTTGACAGATGGAGAAACTGAGGCCCAGAGACAGGGAGGACCTTGCCCTAGGGTCCAAAGATCTGGGACAAGAGTCCACATCTGGGGCTCTCTCCCTTTGCTGGGATTTGAGAGGGGAAGGGAGCCTGTGAGAAGAGGCCAGATCCACAATCAGATCTGTGAAGACACTTAGTCCATGCCTGGAGGTCCCACTGGATTCCTGATTCTGTCACCCCTCAGAGCCTCCTGGTCCCCAGGGTCCTGGCTGAGAGGAGCTGGGGTTATCCCTGAACACTGACAGGGTTTGGCATGAGGACCAGCCCTGACTTTTAGACCTGGTCACCTTCCCTGATGCTTACTGGCAGTGGAGCCCCAGGATTTCTCCGTGCTGAGCACCGATCACATACCCAACGCTTCCTTGGGCTTCATTTTATGAGGCGAGGAGGGTGTTTATGTTGGGCCTATTCTGAGGGCTAGAGTCTCCCTAATACTTAATAAAAACCACCAGTTCTTAAGACCACCTGGCTTTAAACCTAAGCTTGCCACTTATCAGCTGTGTGATCCTGGGCAACTTACCTACCCTCTCTGTGCCTTAACTTCTTTGTTTTAAGAGGATACCTCATAGGGTTGTTGTGACAGAGTCCGGCCATATAGGCGCTCCACACCGCTCATACCTACCGTCTGCTAGACCCTGTTCTAATTGTGTCAAACGCCAATGAACTGCACCTTCACAACAACATAAAAAGACAGGTAGTATCCCATTTTACAGATGGGGAAACTGAGGCTCACAGAGGTTAGGTGGAGGCTTAAACCCAGGCTGTCTGTCTCCAGCCAGTGCTGCTAACAGCTCTGCCGCTGCTCCTCCTGCCATTGGCACTGTGGGCCTTTGGGGCTTGAAGGTCATTAGAGATGCTCCAAGCCCTGAGGGGCTGCCTCCAGAAGTGGGGGATGGGAACGAAAAGGATCAGGCTCAAGATCCTCATCCTCACACCCAGCCAGGTTTCAGCCAAAGCAGCTCCATCCTTACCTGTCCTATTAACTCAGCATCCATATCCCATCTCGTTACAAAAAAAAGAAGGCTTCCGTGGCTGAAAATATTTTAAGTCCTTTATCAAGTCCCATCTTTTGTTTTCCTGCTGGGGAAACTGAGGCATGGGGCGATGAGGAACTCTGCCAAGATCATACAAGGAGTCTAAGTCCACCCCGAGACAGGTACCACTGTCCTCATCCCTAGCGCTGGGCTCTGTCAGTCACAGGACTTCCACAGGACAAAGGAAAGGAGGTTGTAGGTAGAGCTCTCAAACCTGGTACCCTCCTCAGATTAACTTTCAGAATCTGGGCTTTCCAGTTCCTCTTAGGAAGTTTCTCCCAAATCCAAAACTAAGGATGTACTGTATGTTGGCTAGTTGAATTTAAATACTTTAAAAAAATGAAAGTTTCCACTACCTTCCCAGGTATCCTGGCCCTTATATCTTCCTCAAAGCTTGTGGGAGCCTCCAGGTTTAGCCAGTGGGCATGGCCCCCCTCCCATGCTGCACTGGGTCTCCAGATTGGCTGGAGGAGTCCCAGCAGGGTCCTAACTGCTGCAAACATCCTCCTACTGGGCCAGAGCTGTATAGCCTCTCAAAGAGCCAGAAGAGTCCTTCACAGATAAAGAGCAATGGGGAATCAAAAGCGTCCCAGGGGAGGGAGTGGTAATAAGCAGCCAACTCAAGCCAAGCACCACTAGGTACTGTATACATAGGTCTCAGAGTACTTCACGGCAGCCAAGTAGGTTTGGAGAGGATCAGAGAAGAAAGAGACCTGCCCAAGGTCACACAGCAAACCACAGAGACCCAGAACTGAAAGGAGCCAGAAACTGTCTAAGTCCACTCCCAGCTTACAAGTCCTCACTGAGTATCTACTGTATACCAGGCACCTGCTGTGCCAGGTGTAGGGCTATAGCTGGGAGGAAACATGCCAGAGACACGCGTGCTGCAGAGACATGCCGTTCACGGGGAGTGGGGGAGGGGCCGTGAGTTTCCTGAGCACCTGCTCTGCCCCGCTTTGAGCATAAGGCATTTGACAACCACCCTCCCCCGCCCCACAACAGCTATGTGAGTTAAAAACAGAAGAAACTCAGGCACAGGGTATTTCAGCAGCTTGTTCAGGGCTTCTCCCACAGCGAACCTGTGTCTGTTGCTGGAAAAGAAAAGGAACTGTTTTCTCAAGATTTTTTTTGTGGGAGGGGTAACTGTGTCTACTTGACAATGTTGTGACTGTTTTAAACATAGGACAAGGCCAGACCGTTTCTTCTGCAATTGCACACCCTTGACGACACAACGACACTTTGACCCACAGAGGGTTTTGTGACAAGACTGTAGGCAGATTGATTTTCTGACAGTTTCACACTCGGGCCCGTCGTGTGATGCTTCTGTGTTCACAGATAACAGGTAGCTGCACTCTGGCAAGATGGGTCCTTGGCTTCTGGCTGCACACCCAGGGCTCCCACAGGAACACAAGCAGGACCATCCTTGAGGAGCGGTTAGGGGAGGGCAGAATGCATCTGCCCGGGCCAGGGTGGCTCATTAAGGGATAGGAAAGCAGAGATGTGGCTTGGCGAGGGGCATGGGGCAAGCCTGGCACAAGCAGCCTGCTCTGAAATGGGTCTGCCCCGCTACCCGGCCAGAGGGCCAGGCAGAGACAACACAGGGCAAAGACTTCATGCTTCAACCCTGAGCACTAGAATCCTCTGGAGGTGGGGTTCACCATCCATCCCGCACCCGGCACTGTCCCGGCACCACGCCCACGTTCGGGTGCAGACAAACCCGGCGCCTCCCCTTCCTGCCTCGCTGACCTTGGCACGGTCCCCAGCTCTGGCTACTTGGGAAAGCCTTCCAGTGAGTGATAAGAGGAGCTGGGTTGCCCCTTCCAAATATTACCCAATATTACCCCGGCGTCTCATCCATCGTCAGGCCTCCGGGGCAAGGTACTGTCTGGGAGCTCTGTCTAGCTCTGCTACCTCCAGGGATTGGCCTTTGAGCCCCAGTTGGCTCATCTGTGTAATGAGGAGTGGTAACAAGACCAACCTCCTTGCTTCTTAAAATGAGGTCAGGGACCAATATCATCAGCATCCCCGGGCAGCTTTGTAGAGAAACAGCAGCTCAGACCTCACCCCAGACCTTTAGTGTCAAAATCTACCTTTGAACCCAAGACCCCAGGGTACTCTGTGTTAACACTACTGTTGGGAAGCCCTGGCTGAGCCCGCAGAGTGGTTTTTGTTTTGTTTTGTTTTTAAATTTTATTTATTTATATGGCAGAGAGAGAAAGATCACAAGTAGGCAGAGAGGCAGGCAGAGAGAGAAGGGGAAGCAGGCACCCTGCTGAGGAGAGAGCCTAATTCGGGCCTCCATCCCAGGACCCCGAGATCATGACCTGAGCTGAAGGCAAAGGCTTAACCCACTGAGCTCCCCAGGCGCCCCAGTTGCAGAGTGGTTTTTGAAGATCGCCTGAGCTCAGACATCTATGACACCAGGCACAGCACCAGAAGCTTTCAACCAAGCCCCTAATTGAGAGGAGGTAGTGCCTCGGATTTTAAGCAGCAGCACCGGGTGATTCTATGTGGATTGAAATCTGAGGAAAGAACAGATGTGGGTGTGAACCCTGACTCCCCACCGCACTCCATCCCGCCTTCTCTCCCAGGGTCTGGAAAGGATTCCTTCTGGATTCCAAGCAGCGGCTGGGGTGGGGCAGGACGTTTCCCAGCCTCCCAAAGCCCTGGTGGGGGCAACAAGAAAATCCCCCAGAGAGAGTTTGGAAGGGACCTGACAGAAGAACGACAGGGACAGGCTCCCTTGGGTGAGGGCACACGTGCTGACTTGCCCCACATCCCGGGGCTGAGCACGGCACAAGAGAAAATGAATGAGATACACCGAAGAGGCAGGCTCAGTCCCCAGACAGCCTGTCCTGGGCAGGCCAACTTCCTGTCTCGGTCAAGGTCAAGTGGGCATGGAAAGAGGCAAGGGCCTTAGCACAGCCCTGGGAACTTAGCAAGGCCATAGTAAGGGGACGGGGGACGTGTTATTCAGTGTGGAGGACTGAAGGAGGCATGGGGTACACAGGGACTCGGAAGGCAGTGTCACCTCGACGTGAAGCTTTCAGCTTCTGGAGTCACCCTGCCTGGGTCTGACTGTCCACTACAGCTCCTACTACGTGCCTTTGGGCAAGCAGCGGCACTGCCCTGAACCTCCGTTGCCTCGCTTCTGAAGTGGGTGTGACGATAGTACTTAAATGAATTTTGCAACATCTCCACGCGGGATGGTGAGCAGCTCTGGAAAAGGGGGTCTCGAGACGCAGTATTTGCCAGGATAATCTGGATGAGCAAAAGCAAGGTGAGGACTCGCCTGTGGGGGCCACTGTGGTTTTGCCCTGCCCTGCTGGGGTTCATCCTTCCTGGCAGAAAAGGAGCATCATCAACTTCCTTTGCCCTGTATGAGCCTGGCCCTCCCACCGCAGCGACACTCTCTGAGGCCAAAGTGCAAAGCTATGGAAACTTGAAGGAGAAAACCCCAAACTGCACTCCGGCCCTCGAGGGAGCACCTTGGGGCGCCTCCCATGCGTCTCACAGAAACCAAATAATAAAATAGTGCCCATTTGTCTGCCACAAGTGGTGCTAAGCACTTTACGTGGATGAGCTCATGTCAACCAGACAAGTGCCTGGGAGCTGGTTGCTGCGGTTGTCCCCATTTTGCCAAAGAGGAGACCGAGGTTCAGAGTAGTGAAGCCTGCTTGTCTAAACTCACCCAGCCAGGAAGTGTTGGTTTGTCAGGCTCCAAAACCAAGACCACCTCAACATTCTGCTGAACGTGAGACCCTCTATGTTCCCTTTCCAGGGTACTGAGAAGAGGCTGGGGGGCTGGAGACCTTTAGCTCTGCACCCCGTGGGAGACTGTAAGCTGGAAGTCATCTCTAGGGCGCCTCCCTTGCTGGGAATGGTGCAATCTGCCCCCCAGGCAGGGATGTGCCGTGGGGCTCCTCTGAGCCAGCTTCCAGGGGCAGCAACTGCCTCCCATATGTGGGGGCCTGAGCGGACAGGCGGGAGCCCAGATGTTGTTTATTTCCTTTGGTCATCGGTGACATGTGTCCCCAACTGCCAGGCAAGGATCAGAAGACGCACTGCCCAGGGCTCTCTGCATGCCCCCCCACCCCCACCACGGTTCTGATCATCCCCAGGGACAGAGCAGGACTCAGGTCAAGGACTGGTCCTCCTCAGGTTGCATGGCCTTGGGGCAAGGGGCAGCCGTCTCTCTCCATCCCCATCCTTGGCACCCCCCAGGGAGGCCTCCAGGACAGCTGTGTTAAATCCTCAGTCAACCATGACACATGATGTTCTCATGCAAGGCACACTTCCCTGGACACACCCCAATTAAGAAGAAACTCCACCCCCCCAAAAAAATGTTGACATCAAAATAAAAAGTTCTGCACCGATTGCCCAAGCAAGCCCCGAATCACAGACCCCCACAGACGCGTGGCAGGTGGCGATGGTAAGAATCCTGAGCCTCTCGTTGGTGTCCGGCCTGCTCAGGTCCTCACAATTGGAAGGTCAGCCAGTACGATGCTTGTTTAACAGGTGGGAAAACTGAAGCTCAGAGAGGTTAAGGTACAAGTTCAAGGTCACACAGGCAAGAATAAGGGGTAGAGCTGGGATGTGAACCCACACAGCCCAGTTCTTAACCCTACTCCACTCGAGTGTGGTCCCAGGTTCTACAGCACCAGCAGCTCTTGGGAACCTGTAGGCATTACACTTCCTCAAGGCCAGCCTCACCCCACCGAATCACCAGCCAGCGGAGTTTTAACAAGTCCAAGGTGAATCTGGCGCATGCCCCCATGTTTGAGAACCCCTGCTCCACATTGCCTCCTAACACCAGTGACTGAAGTGGGTGTGAGATGAACGGAGGCTCCAAGATGATAATACAGGGCAGCTGACCTTTGCCCTCAGTGTCAGGGGTCATTAAAGGGGATGGGGGGCAGCCTGGTGAGCCTGTACCCTGTCTGTGAAATTTCAATCAATTATTGCCTTATGGGAATGCAGGCCCAATGTTGGTAGATCCTCTGATTCTTTCCAGAGAGGTCCAAATTCTGGCTTTCTATATGAAATCTGGGTTTTCTTTATTTTTATTTATTTATTTATTTATTTATTTATTTATTTATTAATGTTAGCAGTCTATCCAAATGAGGGGTTTTGTTTGTTTCTTTTTTGTTTTTTGTTGTTGGTTTATTTGGTTGTTGGTTTTTTGTTTTTTGGTTTTTTTTTTTAAGTATGGGGCTGCATTTCTCAACGTGGGTATTAAGGATTTTTCAGAGACAGACACAATGTGGGCTGCTGAGGAGGTGAACCTGTCTGGGAGAACATGTAATCTTCAGGGTCTTAGATGTCACCCTGGGCCTTTTGACGCCTTCCAGGAAAGCTCTGCAGGCTGAAAGGGGGTGGGAGGCATGATATTGCAGAGATGACCCCGAAGCCACTCGAAATTCCCAAATAAAAGAAAAATGGAGATTCCTTGCAAACCTCAAGCCATTGACTCTTATTGCAATGAAGTTGCCTGGGGTTGTTCTCAGGCTGTGGGTCACCCTGAGGTTGGGAACCATTGTTGGAAGACCCAGGTCACTCCCTGATCCCAACAGAAAGGATAAACCTGCCCTTCACCCAAGACCAAAGCTGCCTCCTTGTGTCTGCCTGAAGACCATCGCCTCGGACCTTCTGTCCACCAACACCTCTGGCCTCTGTTTGCTCACCTGTGAAAGGGAGGAGGGTCCAAGTGTGGACTGACCAAGTGTGGGCAGGCAAGGAACTTGAACTTAAATTTATAAAGAAGTACCTACTGTGTGCCGGGCACTTGCTGGTTTGTTTGCACACATCTCATATCCAGGCCCATGAGGGGAGGAATTGCTGCGACAGGTTTTTAGATGGGGAAACTGAGGTCCACAGAGATGAGGGTATTTGTCCAAGGTCATTCTATGAATGGTGGAGCCAGGACTGGTATACCGTGGTATACCGTGATAGACACGGTATATCAGGGGCCTGCTTTGTGCTAGGCTCAAAGCCAAGAGTTTTCCAGGAACTGTCTCCTTTAATTACAACAACCCTGCAAGTTAAGCCTTATTACCCCCCGCTTTTGCACTAGAGTAACTGAGCCCAGAGAGCTAAAGCACTTTGCCCGCGATCACACAGCTCTGCCCCAGAGCTCATAACTATAGAACCCCTCGGAGTGGACGTGACGCAGTGATATTGGTTGGATGCGTGGGTGAATGAATGAATGGATTGCTCAGCCCCGGGCTAACTCATGCTCTCAGAGTTGTTATAAGCCTGCCTCCCTTTGGAAACCGCAAAGCTTGATGTGATCCATTCCACTATCATATTTTTGGGAAAAGATGAAGTGACTCAGATGTCATTCCAAACCCATCCAACTGCTGGAGTGAAACAGGCCCATGTATTTGAGGCCTGGTATTTTGAGTAGGGGAGGATGGTCATGATCATGGGAGACCACTGATATAGAAATCGCGTGGGGTTCCATCTCTTCTGATGTCCCCTGCAAACCCAAGGTATTGCAAGGAGAGCTCTAATGCTTTCCTTTAGAAGTGTGCATCTAAGCTGGGAGAGGCCAGTGATGAAGGCCAGGAGACGGTTGGGGTATACAAGAAGCCCATTGGGGAGCCACAGTAAGCAGGCTGGGGGGCTGGGGCTCCAGGCCCCTTGGCCTGGAGGGAACTGGAACCTGGACTTACATCATGGTAAGAAACTCTGTCTTTTGGGACCCAAAAGGTTTCTAATAGCTTTATTCTGTCTGCATCTGATGTGTTTCTTTCTCTCTTTGCTTCTGTATATTAGGAGTCTAGTTGCAAGTGACAGGAAACCTACTGTAGAGTGGCTTGAGAAAAGAAGAGAATTTATGGACCCTCGCAGGGGGGCGTCCAGGTGCACACATAATCTCTTGGCTCTGCTGCTGCCTTGTGGCCTCTATTCTCACCTCCCACCCACCTGCGGGACTCTCTCCCACCCTGCAGTGCCCACCAACCCTGGTCTACATCTTCCCCAATCCAAATAGAGTGGAAAAGAAAATGCACACATGTGCATGCATACACACATGCCTGTCAACCACCCCCCACCCCAAAATCTGAAGACTAGCTCTTGCTGAGACATGTGCCTAGGTTTGAACCAGCCACCAGAGTCAAGGGGACCTGTGATGAAGTGTATCTGGCTGGAGAGTCTCTCCATGAACCTCCAAGTCAGAGAGTGCGGACGGATGGGGTCTCTATGAGCACAGAGGGGGTCGACAGATGCTAGTGGCCACAAAAGCTTCTCATACATGGGCATTAGCCTGCCTTCCTGCAAGTGTCCTTAGATCAAGAGCCCAACACAGACCATTGTCTGTTGGCCCAGAGTCAAAATTCCCAAGAAAGATGGTCTTATTTGTTCAGCCAGAAAGAGCAGTCAGTCCCTACTTCAGTCTGTGTGGCATTGACCAAGGGACAGCGTCATGCAATTCAAGCATGGTTTCCACATCTGGTTGTCAGGGAAAGGAGTTCGTGAGCAGGGAAGACCTATCCAAAATGCCTATTACATTTATTTTGGACTTATTATAATGCACATTCCTGGGCCTAAACCAGATGCTTTATGAGCCTCCCTGAGAATTCTTAGGCTCAGTCAAGTTTAAGAACTATCACATTTGGGTCTTTCTAAAGAAGCATTGTACAAATGCTAGTTGTCATCACTTATGATTCATAGAATTATCGTTCAATTCTCTACACCCGTGACCTTGGGGAGGAGAAATAGCATTGCCCTGTCCAACAAGTTGCAGAGATGTGATGAAAAGCAAGAGGCCATCAGAGTTCTAAGTCAGGCGTGCCATTATAGTACAGAGCCCCTAGGGGGCGCCCTAGCCCACCACCAGGACCAAGGACGCCGCAGGACGCAGAGCTAACTTCAAAAACCTGAAAGAAGGGTTGAGTTCTGTCCCATGCCTGCACACCCATGTGTACACACACACACACACACACACACACACACACACACACCATCCGAGGTCACGGAAGGGTCCTTATCAGGTTCTGTCTTCTGCATGTGGAAATGTCACTCTAGAAAAATGCTGTAGCTCTAGTTGCTGTTTGGCTGTCTAAGCTTGAGGAAGTCTCCACCCCTTGTGGCCTCAGAATCCCCGTGCACCTGCAGGGGTCAGACTGAAGAATTCCTAAGTTCTTCCCAGAGACCAGTTAGAAAGAGTTTACTTTGTCTGCATTACGTTCAGTCCCTCCGGTGGGCTTCAGCCCTCCCAGTGACTGTGAGGTCCTCTGACAGCAGGGGCCATGCGCGGGCCATCCCTGCTGCCCCAGGCTCTGCCTGACATGGAGGAGCCTTGAACAAATGCTCCACGAGGGCAGTAGGGGGCTGGCTGCCCAGGCCCCTGCCTCCACTGATGCTGCAGGACCCTGGGGCCCCGTGGTCTCCTCAGCTGCAAAGTGGGCAGAGACACCTGAGTCAGGTGTGAGTCTCTGTCCACGCACTCAGTGTGCAGCGAATGCTATTCTGTTTTTCTGTAACTGAACATAATTTCTACTTGGAACTCCTGTTCTGCCGGGAGGCAGAGATCACCTCAAGCCAAATGAGGGTCCCTTTGCCCTGTGTTGTGGGGCCACATCTCAGGTCCAGTGGGATGACATAGCACTGAGGCACTAAGGAGAGGTACCCTGTTCTCACTGACGTCACCCTGTGCCCACCCGTGAGGCTGAAGACCCCACAGCATCAGTCATTCTCATGCAGTCCTCAGGATCTGATAGAAAGGTCCAATGGCCTAAGCAAGAGGGGTGACACTTTCGCCCCTCTCCTATACAAGTAGACAGCCCTGGGTTAGCATGGCCACACCATGGCCTCTCTGCCAAGTCCCTCTGTCCCCGGCATCCGCCCTGGCTCTGGCTTCCAAGTCCACAATCCCACCCGCAGAGGAAGAAGGGGAGGAGAAAAGAGTCACCCTTCTTTAAAGGTCATTCCTGGAGTGTGGACAGGACACTCCCACTTGAAGCCCATTGGTCACAACTTAGACCCTGCCCCATATACCTCTGCAAAGGAGCCTGGGAAATGTAGTCTTCATTCTTGGAAGACATAACTTTGGCTAAACATAAGGTTCCCTTACTGAGGAGAGAAAGGACCTGGAGGCATAAGTAGCACAGGGCTCGAAGGTGCAGGTCTCTGCTGCTCTCAGAACTTCTGTCACCTCCTGCCCAAGATCTCAGCTGGAGAATGGGCCAGGGCTTGGGGAAGGAAACCGGGAGGGGTAGGAGTAGAAGGTAGTCCTCTTTCCTTACCTATCCCTCCCCAATGCACAGACACAATAGAGACTAAACACTTCTAAATATATTTTTATTGTAAAGTATTTTGAAATTACAGTCAAGAATAAAAAAACACAATGATCATTTGTATACCTGCCGGCCACTTGTTGCAAATCTTCCCATCTTAATATTTGCTTCAGATGTGAAGAAATGAACTATTAGAGATTCAAGAGGAGTCCCTGGCCTTCTTCCTGAATCCCTTTTCTCACCCACATCCTGAATTCAGTGTTTATTAACCCTTTATGTCTTTCACTCTTGATACAAATTTAAGTATCACACATGTCCAAGAATATTGTTCTGCAGGGTTTCAAACTCTACACAAATGGCTTCTTCCTCTGTGATTCATTGTGCAATCTGCGTTTTTGCTGTCCGCCTTGTCTTTGAGAGTATCCATGAGGTCAGCTGCAAACCCTCCCCAGTCACGTATCGTGGGTCATATACGGGACTGCGCCCTAGTGAGCTTATCTCTTCTTTTGATAGTCAGGTTTTGACACCTGTTTGCTATTAAATGATGTCACAGCGAACATCTTGGCTCATGCTTCTTTGGGCACAGACACAAGGGTTTCTCTGTGCTGGTGGTTTGAGAGCATGGCCACGGGTCAGCAACAGCAGTGTCACCTGGAACCTGTTAGAAATGCCAAGTCTCAGTCCCCCCACCTCCGATCTACTCAGTGGGACACTCGGACACTCGGGGTGGAACCCAGCGCTGTGTGTTGCAACAAGACCTGTAGGAGAGGCTGGGACAAGGGTTTGAAAAGCACAGTTCTTGGCGGGGGGGGGGGGGGGGGGGGGGGGGCACAAGCCAAATTGCTGTGCTCAGAAAAGGCACATTCTCAAATTTACTAGATGCTGCTGGACTTTTCTCCAGGGCTTATTTACTCTCCTGTCAGAAGGGAGGGTTTGCCTGTCATTCTTGCCAGCACTCTGTATTATCAGAATTTAAACTGTTTCCCTTGGGATGGGAGGTCTGGGTTCTGTTCGCTTCTCAGCTGATGTTCTCTCTCTGGCCCTGGAGATCCCTCCTATGACACCGCGCACACTCTCTCTCTGCCCTCAGGTCCCTGCGGGGCTACAGCTTTGGAAACACACAAACCTCTACTCTGCTCTTCTGTGGCTGTTTCTCTTCCCAGGGGCATTAGCAAGCCTGCTGGATCAGTCGGGGTTCTCGGGCGTAAGCCACAGCAGTGGGAGATATCAGCAGGTTGTGGGGGGCTCACCAGATCCAGGTAGCTGAGGATCAGGCTTGGAGAAATGACAGGACCCATCCCAGAGTGGGAGGGGGGGAGGCAGAAAAGGCCCAGACTGGTCTGGACAGTGACCCCACATAGCCCCTCACTCTTTTGTCCAGCTCCCAGGACTTGGGGTCATGGGAATGAGTATCTAATTGGTCAATGCCCATCACTGCCAACTTGAAGAAGGGCTGAACTTCCTTGGTTTCTGTTCTGGGGAGGGGGCCCCAGGAATTACCCTTCTCCGGGTCCTCACACAATAGGGAATTCCTCTAAAAGGCAGATGAGGCACGAATAGAAAGGGGGGGGCAGGTAGACCTGGAGAGTCAAGAAGGTCCTATGCTGGGTGGCTGTGGGCTCAAGGGGAGTCAAAGTATGTAACTGGTTTATTAAACAGTCTGACCTTGATGGGGTATAAATGCAGAACAGTTTCACATGTCCCCAGTTGCCCCTAAGAAGCTGCTCGGTCCTTCGCGGACTCTCCCCACCTCCTACCTCCAGTGGTTTCCCTGCTGCCTCTCGCTGAGACATTTGCCAGGAACCACCCTGCTTGGGTGAGGCCACAGCCTCCCCAAAGTCTGGCTACTTCTAAGGGGCTCTCACCACTGAGAAGCCCTCCAGGCTTGCCGTGAAGGATGCACAGGTTCTTCGGCGGCTGCCTCTTCTCTCAGCTCTGCCCATCTCTCTCCTGGCCTCTTTACTCCGCTCAGAGAGACACAGGAAGGAGAGGGTTGGCAGAGCTGTGACAGAATTGAATGCCCAACAGGGGCATACGAAGCTGGCCACCCCTTGTTGCAGGCACCCCATTTCTGGGAGGGGCACCTTGCCCCTCTTCTCACTTGGTTTCGGGGGTTGGGAACAGAGGGAAAGTCACAGCCCCCCACCCCAGGCTGACAAATCCCAACTCTCTAAGTGGTCAGCTTATCAGGTAACGATCAGGAAAGCAGAGACCCCCTGTGAGCCTTGGAGAGGCTTCCTTTCTAGAGTATTCTCTGCCTCCTTCCCAGCTTTGGGTCCTGGCTGACTCTGGGGCAACAAATTTTCCTTCCCTCAACTCACTACACTTGATGATGCTGGGAGTATTTGATGATGGTGACAGGGAGGAAGGGAGTCTTGTTCAGAAACACAGGAAACGCAGGAGGACGAGGGTGTCCCCCACCCCCACATGCATGCGCACCCCACACACACTAGAGGACAAAGGTCTCCCCTACCCCCACCTGCATGCGCACCCTCCACACACTGATAAACACACACTATTCCCATAAAGGCTAAGTTTGCCTGTGAGTTCTAGAAAACTCCACATAATAGTGGTTTAAATGAAACAGAGATTTTTCTCTCCTGTAAGTCTACACGGGCAGCCCAGGGCTGGTATAGCATGTTCTACCTTCCTTGGGAACCTGGGCTCTTTTTTCTTATATCTCTATCATTACATGATAGCACTTCATGATCCAACGTAGCTGCATGTGTTCCAGCCATCGTGTTCACATTCCACTCACTAGGAAGGGTGAGGGGATAACAAAGGGCATGCCCCTGCCCTTTAAGGCAGCTTCTTAGAAGTTGCACACATTGCTTTAGCTTATACACTGTTGGCCAGATTGGGGTCACATGACCTAGTTGTCTGGGAAATGTTGTGGTTTGTCCGGGTGGCCATGTGTTCAGTTAATATGCCCCATGAGATGGTCCGTGCTGCTCACGTACATGGTTTGACTATTTCTCTCCCACTTTCCCCCACCTTCCTCCCTGGTCTGGCTGGCAGTGGGCACTGGTCCAGGGGGCAACTGCACAGGCTGTGTCATCTGCTCAGAGGAAAATGGCTGCTCCACCTGCCAGCAGAGGCTCTTCCTGTTCATCCGCCGGGAAGGCATCCGCCAGTACGGCAAATGTGTACATGACTGTCCCTCTGGCTACTTCGGCGTCCGTGGCCAGGAGGTCAACAGGTGCAAAAGTACGTGGCTTCCCCCTCGTCCTATGCTAGCGCTGGGTTCCTGAGACCTCTGGCCCACACCCCACCTCTCACCCCAACATGACCGCAAGCAAGCAGTGTGTGCCTAAGCCCAGACTCCAAGATACCAGCTTGGTTTCAGGCTGGCTCAGAAGCCCCAAGCAAGACAGCGCCCTAGCAGCTCTCGGCACTATCTATCTACCTCTATCTACCGTAGCTTGCTGTGTGGCCTTGGGCATGTTACTCCCCTTCTCTGTGCCTAGCTCAAAGGGAAAAAGGAGTCCTAACTCCTACTCTGATTTTCACTGTGACCTGGGATAGATCATGCCCATGTTTGAGCTTTGATGGAAATGCAGCAGAAGTCCTCCATCACAGCCCAGACTTGCTATGTGACTCTAGACCAGTCACTTGCCCTCTCTGAGCCTTGGCTCAAATGAGAAAGGGAATCTTGACCTTTCAATCCAAGGAAGCCCGTTACCTTGGCTGTGGCACCTGCCCCCAGTGAGCCTCAGCGCAGACAAGGAAAGGAGCTCTGGAATGCAGTTCCCGCACAGGTCTGGGCTTCAGAGGAGACCGAATCCTGATCCCAGGGCTACAGAGCTTGGGCTGCTCAAAGGCAGAAGGCCCCCTTCTGCGTGGCCACCCTAACCACTGGTGGCCCTGGCTTTCTTGCAGAATGCGGGGCCACGTGTGAAAGCTGCTTCAGCCAGGACTTCTGCATCCAGTGCAAGAGGCGGTTTCTCCTGTACAAGGGGAAGTGTCTGCCCTCCTGCCCGCTGGGTACCACCGCCCAGCCCAGCACTCGGGAGTGCCAGGGTGAGTGGGGGCCTCCTCGCCCCGCCTCCTTCCCTAAGGGGCTGGTGAGGGCTGTCAGGAGACCAGGAAGAACCACAGGAGAATGTCCTCCCAGGGTGCTGGGAGGCCCAATAGGGGACATCAGACACACACACAGGGACCCTTCTATACATTAGAGCCATCCATTATACATTGAGCACCATTATCACGGCCACCATCACTACCAACATCAGATTCGTTGCTATTACCAGGGGAGGCCCCAGAGTTCACAAGAGCACCGGTTTTAGAATCAGACAAACCTGGGTTCAAATCCTTTTCACGTCTCCCTTCTGCCCCTCCCTGAAGCCTAATCTCCCCACCCCTACTTCAAGCTTCAGGTCAGGATTCTCCTCATCCAGGAAACCTTCCGGGTCCCCCAGGCCCCCAGGACCCACGCCTCTTCCAGGCTCCGGTGGCTGCCTGTGCTTCCCCCATTATGGCCCAAGCACCCTGCCGTCCCAGCCTGACATTTCTCGGTGGTGAACTCCGGGAGTCAGAGCTGGGTCTGTATTGTGCCCGCTGCCGCTCTGCGCCTAGCAAAGCACGAGGCATAGAATAGGGGCTCTGTCCCTACTTGGCAAATGAACACATCAGCATAAGGACCACTGTTCTCAGGTCTGGAGATCTGGTTTCTGGGCCCAAATAGGTCTTAAACACTTGCCATGTTCTGATGCAGATTCCCTTTTGTGTTTCCTTAGCAGGCCCCTTACCTGCTCTAGGCCTTACTGGCCTATTCTGCAAAATAGGGGTATTAACAGCCACCTTGTTTTTTGCCTACCTCTCGGGAACTCTTAATAGAATCAAATGTGAAAAACTATATGTATGTGTGAGTGTGTGTGTGTGTGTGTATTTTAAAATTGTTTCCTGCTAAGAAATTTCTTGGCCCGTGACCTCATTTTTCCTCACAATATCACCGAATAGCTTCTGCCTTCCCCAGCCCATCAGAGGCACATGATCAAGGTCAAAGCGATGTCCTGGCCCTAAGGGCCTCCCAGCAGACCTTCTGGCCTCTTGGCCTACCTGTCCTCCTCCCAGCCTCCCCCCTGCCTCCCCACCAGCTGCCCTCCCTCCCTCGCGTTTGCCAGGCCCCCCAGACTGCATACACCTGCCTGTATCCTTCCTTCTGCTCCACTGGATCACCTCCTCTCCCTCTAGCTCCTCAGTAACCTCCTCCGGGAAGCCCTCCCCTCTAAAGCCCACTGTCACTTCCACTTCTGGCCCAGGTGTGCTTTAGTATGGCGCCCATCCCAGGCCCTCATAAATAGATAGTCAAGTGTCTCCCCTCTGCTCCTGGTGAGAGCTGTTGTCTTCAGGGACCTGGACCGCCCCGACTTTGCCCCTGGATCTCCCTGTCAGCTGATCCAAATTGTCTGTCTGTGTCTCCACCCAACAGAAGAATGTGAGCTGGGCCCTTGGGGGAGCTGGGGCCCCTGTTTGCACAACGGGAAGGCATGCGGCTCGGCCTGGGGTCTGGAGACCCGCGTGCGGGAGGCCGGCCGGGCTGGACGGGAGGAGGCAGCAACCTGCCAGGTGCTCTCCGAGTCAAGGAAATGTCCCATCCAGAGGCCATGCCCAGCAGGTAAGCACCGGGCCGCATTCGGGGCTGCAGCAGGCAGGGCCCCCCCCCCACGGAACCCTGGGGGGCTGGAGACATTGCCTGCCCAAATAGCACCCATAGGGCAACCGGAAAGTCCAAGATTAGCCATACCTTCCTGTGGGTTAAGTCCTGCCCTCCCTGGTATCCTTTCAAAGGCAGGTGGGATCAGTCCCAACTCCCGGAGAGATACGTGCCTGCCTTCATCAGGACTTCTCTGCCCTTGCAGAATGACCACCTCCCTTTTAATAGCAAGGATTTCAGAACGCCCTCTTTATGACTCCAAAGTTCATGGATAATGTGATCTCCTTGCACGGGTCATTAAAAAAAAAAAAAAAAATCAGTTGATGCCCTGTCATATAGAAGAGAAATAAAAGAAATTCTCCCACGTGGTCACACTTGGGCTCAACACAACTTGCGAACACCTAGAGGAGTCAGGGCAAACGTCAGAGCTCCCGTCCGGGCACTGAGATGCGACTTCCCAAGAGGGGACCAGCTCTTAGTAAAGCCCAAGTAAGCCCTCTGATCTCTAAACGGGCCCCACGCCGCCGGCAGCCTCGGGCCATTCAAGCAACGCGCGAGTGTTCAAAATCAAGTGGATGGAAGGGCTTCCCCGGGCTGGGCGGCGAGGGGCTCAGACACAATGCCCTGTGCTCTCGGTGCAGGGAGGAACCCCAGCCAGAAGAAGGGGCGGAGAGACCGGCGCCCGCGCAAGGACAGGAGGCAGGACCGCACGCTGGACGTGAGGCCCCGCCCACCGGCCTGAGGAGTTCCCGGGGCTTGCCGCCCGCGGCCCCCACCCACCCACCCACCCTCCCGCAGCCTGCAGCCCTCCAACCCCCACACCGCCACCCCCTCCTGCTGCGGCCGCTGGGACCGCATCCTTCTCTCTCCCCACCCTTCCCTTCCTCCCCGCGTCCTGCCTTTCCAGCTCTTCTTCATTTCTGCTCTTCCTTCCGTTTCTCCTCCCTCCTGTCCTTTTCCCTTCTCTTTAATCTCTTATCTGTCTGCCTTTCTTTTCCTAGTCTCCTGTTTTCTTTCCTGTTCTTCCCTGTGTCCTGCTCTCTCTACTTCTTAAAGAAAGCAGACGTCTTTCTCTAGGCCTTTCCCCTGACCCTGTTGGGACCCCTGTTCGCAGAGAAGGGGTGTCCAAGGGCGGGGCCCAGGCCGCCGTCCAGGTAGGCTGTGCGAGTCCTTAGGGCCCTGCTTCTGCTCCAGAGGAGACCCCAGAACCCAGGGCTGCCAGTGCCCCCTGCTCAGGCCAATCCCTGGAGGCCATCTCCACAGCCCTTGGTCACCGGCTCCTGTGGGAACCCCTAGGAAGAGGCTCTGGGGGCTCCCCATTCCCTGTGTGGACACAGATGGGGCCTCCGGTTGGACAGCCAGCCCTGAGCCTGCCTGACAGAGTTTGCCCTTGGTGCTCCATGACTGCCCTCCCTCATGGTTCCCTGCCCCCTTCTTCCCAAACTGACCATATTCCCTTGTCCTTTGGGGGTCCAAGCACTGCTTCCGACAGGACTGTCATCCCTGGGGGAACCACGGGCCCAGCCCAGAAGAGGCCATCGAAGCCAAAAGGAACTTTGAGATTATCCAAGCTGCTCGGTTCCCCACCCTGGTGCTGCCTACCCCTTGTACCCAGGGGAAACTGAGGCCCAAGGAGGGACTTGCCCAAGGTCACCCAGGAAACCCAGGTGCTAGGCTTTCTACTTATTGGCTGCCCAGCGCAGCACACCCACAGGAAACTTTGGGGGCCTTTGGGGAGGTGATGAAAGAAGGAGCAAGGGAAGGGTCAGGAGGGAGGGAAGACTCCTCCATCCCCCAAGCCCCCAGGGACCCCTGAGCACTTGCATTTCACTGGGACACCCCCCACCACACCAGGTGAGAAGAACATCGGGGAGTCTCAAATAAGACTTAGCTCAGAAGACAGTTTGTTCTCACTGCCTGTCATTCCAGCATCACAGTACCTAGCCCCTCCTCGTTGGTCTCCCTGAGTCCCCAGGAAGGGGTGCTCCCAATTTGCCTTGGCACGGTCATGCCAAGGCTGGCCTGAACTCAGAAGGTCCCAGCAGCTAGAAGCATTGGGAACCTGAGGCCCAAGGGGCCCCGGGGTGGTCTGGGGAAGGGGGGCCGGTCCGCAGGCTGGAAGAGAGGTTAAAGGTGATGAGGTAGCACACCCCCCACCCCCCAAGAAGTGCCTACCCTCAGGCTTCCCTCTCTCTGGCATAATCCCTTGATCCTCCCCCACCCACACACACACACCCCTGCCAGGCCCACCCTCATAGCTGCTGCCCTTCCTCGCCTGGCCAGACCACCAGCTTCTCCTGCAAAAGTTTGTGCCTCTGAAATGCTCTATTGTTGTTGTTTCAAGACCCCAACTTTTTTTTTTTTTTAATAAAGAGAAAAGAAAAAAGAAATTTGCAAGTGCTTCTTGGGCATGGGGAGGGTGTTACAAAACCAGGACACTGATGAGTTTGGAATAAGTGAATCTCAACCATGTGGGGTGGCTTTCCCTGGAATGCTCAGGGCTCTGAGGATGAAGGGAGGGCTGGGGACGAAGGGGGCACTGAAAGAAGAGGAGGGACCCTCAGCCCTCACAGCCAGGGTCCTCTCAAGAAAGGAACTTAGCCACAGGCTGATGACAGCAGCGCTGTGCTCCCCACCCAAGGCTTCTCGGCCCCATGAATCACAGATGTGGCCTCAGGAAACCATCTGTGCCCTGGATGACATGTCCACGGGGCCAGGGACACCCAGGAGGTGTGACCTTCCCAAGGAGCCATCTGAATAGTGATCTCACTGCTGGTGAGAGTGGCCTCTCAAACCCTGAGGGCTGGGGTTTGAGTCCCAGCCTAGCACCAGCTATCTGCTGGCTCTAGGCCAAGTCCCGTTTTACTTCTGGACCTCAGGCCTCCACCACCACCCCCAGTTTGATGGATGGCATGACTAGATTATATCCATTGCCCAAATCTGGGTGGTCCAACAGCATCCCTGGGGCGCTTGTCAAAAATTCAGATTTCAGCGTCCTACCCCAGGCCTACTAATTGTGAACAAGTTTGGGGGCAGATAGGGAGTGCTAACTACTCATTCCAGGACCAGCTCAGTGGAGACGATAGCTCTCTTAGGAGCCTTGCAGTGGCAGTGCTCAGTGTTATGCCCCAATAATGGGTCCGTGATTAAAGGAGCGAGACTGATATAAAGCGAAGGTCAAGCAAAGCTTTACTTCATGCCAAGCATCAAGAATCTAACCAAACAGGGGCGCCTGGGTAGCTCAGTGGGTTAAAGCCCCTGCCTTTGGCTCAGGTCATGATCTCAGGGTCCTGGGATGGAGCCCCGCGTCGGGCTCTCAGCTCAGCGGGGACCCTGCTTCCCTCTATCTCTCTGTCTGTCTGTCTCTCTCTGCCTATTTGTGATCTCTGTCAAATAAATAAATAAAATCTTAAAAAAAAAAAAAAATCTGACCAAACGTTCCAGGCTGCACCTCTTACAAGAGAGGGCAACCCTTCTCTGTTTCACAGACTAGCTTTTAAGGGCAAAGGCCATGAGGTCAGGCCTGGCCACGCACAGGTGGCCAATGAGATTGTAACACACACAGGAAACTCCACAGTGATGCCAGCTGACCAATTGAATTACAACTTACCCTAGTAGACATTTGAACCAGCCTATTACACCTGGATTAGGATCAGCGCCAAAAAGGCTCCCAAGGGCGGTGGGGGTGGGGGGCTACTCCTTGGTAGCTAGGGAGACAGTATGCAACCCCCCACAGATCGTGTTTTTCCACCTGGCCTGACCCACCCCTGTATTTGAGCTTTGTTACCTGAGGCTGTTTTCCGGGACTTGTCTCCAAGTAAATCTCCTGGGGGAAGGGGAGCAGGGACAGTTTCTAAAGAGGTTCTTACACTCAGCCCTAAGTCGGAGCATCTGCCTTTCTGCTTCGGACCACCAGCCTCTGCAATCCGATTCTATAGGGTTCCAAATATAGACCTCTTCTCCAGTATGTTTTCTGGTGAGATTTGAATTCTAGGATGCTGGAGGTTCTAACATCCATCATTCTAAGAAATCAAGACGGGAGAGGAAGCTTCCCCTCCTGCAATCCCCAAGCCATGTTCTTTCCCTCAGGGGCCTGGTCCTCTGTTCCCAGAAGAGGGCTGTGGACAAGGTTGTCCCTTTTTTTTTTTTTTAAGTTTTCAAATTAGGAGATTAGTTTCTCGAGGGCCTATAAACTGGATCTCAGACGTTCCCTCCAGCTCCTAAACCTTTCTCACCCAGCCTCTCCCACATTCTCTGGAGGATCAGGCCACCTTACTGAGAAGGAGAGCCTCCCATGTAACTGTCTCTTACAGATGAAGCTCAGAGAGAATCTTTGAAACCGGCCAGGATCACCCAGCCAGAGAGAGACAGAGCGCAGACGGAGGCTTGGGGCTGGCCAGATGCTACTCCAGAGGAAGCAAACACGGCTTGGCGCATGCTGAGAGCTCCCTGCTCAACCCTCCCCCAACCTCCCAACCCGGCTCCAGAGGCCACCACGAGATGGCCCTCTTTCAGGCAGACACCCCACCCCAGAGCTTGCTTGCTCGGTCCCCAGCTCCGCCTGCATGTCCTTCCCACCTCCTGTCCCTAGAGGGCGCTGCCCAGCTAAGAACAGTGCAGCAGCCCGGCTAGTAACCACGCCCTTTTCAGAAATTGGGGGTGGGGTGGGGTGGGGGCGGGGACTTCTGGCTGGCTTCTCACTTCCAGCAGGGTCGGTGGGGGTGGATGACAGGGGGAGGCTGCCTCCCGCCTCAGGCTGATGGTGGCTTCTGCCGAGTGGCTTTTACCGCAAAGAGGCTCCAGGACTCTGGCTCCCCCCTCTCCCAGGCACTGAGGGGACGTGGATTCAAGGGAGGACCCGAGCTCCATATCCCACAGCAGGTCACCCTGACTGCCGCAGTTCCTACCTCCTGCCAAGACATCCCGGGCCCGGGCCTCCAGGGACTCCTGGAGTTGAAGTTCTCCCATTTTCACTTAGAGGAACATTTCAAACGATCCTGTGTGGTCCCTGAGACTCAGGAAATGTGCGTTCTTGTAATAACAAAACAACAGTAATGATCATAATGATTAATAAGAAGAACATCTTAAATGTATTGAGCAGGCTAAGGGCTCTAAGGGCAGTGCCTCATTTCCTTTGCTTCCCTCCGCTCCCTACAGGTCATCTTTCTGGCTTCCTCCTGTCTGCAGGCCTGGTCCCACCGCTCATACCCTGCAGCTTCATGGCAGCTCTGCCTGCAAGCTCACTTACACAAGAGGAGATGGAGGCGCAAGTTAAAGCCATTCAAAATCTTGGGGCGCCTGGGTGGCTCAGTGGGTTAAGGCCTCTGCCTTGGTTGGGCTCCGGTCGTGATCCCAGGGTCCTGGGATCGAGCCCCGCATCGCATCGCAGCTCTCTGCTCAGCAGGGAGGCTGCTTCCCCTTCTCTCTCTGCCTGCCTCTCTGCCTACTTGTGATCTCTATCTGTCAAATAAATAAAATCTTAAAAAAAAAAAAGTCATTCAAAATCCACTGGCCTCGTCTCCTCATCCGTTCAGTAAATATACACATAGGGGCTGCTGGGTGCCTGGAACTGTGCTGGCTGCCAGTGATTAAACACCCAGGTCTTGTCCCAGAGCTTTCTGTCTATACTCAAGTCAATTACAATGGGGCAAGAAGTCCTCCTGCAGATGAGAGGATCTGGGAGCAGGGACAGTTAATCTGTCTCCAGCCTGTGGTGGGGAGTGTTGGAGCCCTCAGGGAGCACTTCCTCCAGGACCAGTTAGGCAGATTGAGAACTTAAAATTGACATTGGATGGGAGGATCCAGCTATAGGAAAGAGCACATGCAAATGCCTGGAGGAGAAGCTGCTCATGGGGGTATCAAGCCCAGAATTTGCAAGCCTCCTACGCTGCCCAACTGGGGACCAGAAGACTCAGCCCTGGGGTCTGCTGCTCCCCCACCTTGCTCTCCGACTCCCAGGTTCACCCATAGTGGTCCATTCAACCGGCCACCCACCACCCACAAGGTGGCACAGACCAGCCAGCCAGACCTGGGGCTGAAGAAGCTGGCTGGGAAGGGGCTGCCAACACCCAGCCTGTCCCACCCCCAACTGCTGTCCTCCTAGCTCACACCCCAGCAGAGAGAAGCTGGCTTCACTCTGCCCTGTCTGAACTCCTGGGCCTCAGAACCCACACATGTAATAAAATGGGTGTTGCTTTATGTTCCTGAGGTTGGAGAGGTTAGTTTCATAGCAATAGACAACTGGACTAGGGATTGATAGTGGAGTCACTCTCCTAGGGCGGAGGGCAGGGAAGAGCCACATAGCAAAGCCACAAATGTCATCTCCACCACTGAGCAGCTCCGAGCCCTTGGCCAAAATCCTGTACGTCTCTGTGTGCCTCAGTTTCCTCATCTGTAAAAGGGGATAAGAAGAGTATCCCTCATGGTGTCTCTGTGAGGTTTAATTCAGTTTTAATAACACTTGAGAGTTAAGACACAGTAACTGCTCAATAACGGTTTTTATTTTAAGATCTATTTCATTTATTCATTCAACAATCATTTCTTAAGCCCTGAGTCTGAGCCCGGAACTGTATAGGGAATTTCACATTACAAACTTATATTCATTCTCCATCTCACCCTCAGAAGTAGATTTTATTATTATTCCTACTTTTAATAGATGGGGAATCCAAGGCTAAGAAAGATAGCAGGAGTGGGAACTCAAAAACCTCACCCTCCACCAGGTGGCCACTTACTGCATGGCCCCCCCACTAGGGGGGCACATCCTATGCCACCCCAGGGAGACCTGCATCCCATGAGAGATGCACCTGCAGCCCCATTGCTCTGGGTTGCTCCCGGACAGCAAAAGAGCTTCATATGGAAAAGGAACTCCAAATGGCCCTTACATGTAGGACAGAAAAGATGGTCCACCTCACTGAAATTAAATGACAATCAAATCACACAGAGTGACCTCGTTTGACCTGCTTGAGTGGCAGAGAGCCAGATTTTGAAACCACAGGGCCTTGGCCGGGCTGTGGGTGAGTTGGTGCTCTCTCCTGCCTTCCTGGGGGAAGAGCACGGCCCAACCTCTAGAGAAGGGAAATTGACGATGTGTATTAAAATGAAAACACTCTCCTCCCCCGCACTCAGCCAGCCACTCCCAGGGATTTATCCTCTGATTAGCCTCACCCGTGTGCAGACCAAGTGTGCGTGCACCCAACTGTTCCCTGTGGCCAGTGGTTTTGATCACAGAGAACTGGAAACATTCCAAACCTCTTCAGGAAACCCCTTTCAGGTATAGTCGCACAGCGCTCCATGGGACGTCATGCAGCTGAGAAGGGGTCCTGAGGAAGGGTTTGATGTAGGACTCTGAGCAATGGCCAAGACGCACGATGAATGGAGAAAAGCAAGTTGCAGAACCATGGGCAGTCTGCGAGAGGGCTAGGATGGCAGCAGGCGGAAGGAGACCTGCTGTCCTCTTTTACTCCTTTTGACCAGTAAGACATGGGAATATCCTACCAAGTTCAAAAAATAAAAATGAAATTCTTTGGAGACATTTTGCAAACGGGACTTTAAATACCCTTAAGAAAGATTCGCATGGCTTTGCATAAACATTTTTCAGAAAGGGTTTTGGAGACACAGGACTGAGCTTGAGGACGGAGCTGGGACCCACTGGGGTGTCCTAGCTGCCAAAGAGCAGGGATCCCGTGAGCTTTCTCCTGTTCATGCAGGTTCCATGTCCACTCCGTATCCAAACCTAGCAGAATGTTCTGCTGAGACATGGTCCAGACACCGAAGCGCAGGAGTGAATTGTGCGCAAGCTCACCAGAATTCCCAGGTCCACAGCAAAATAGGAGATATAGAACACAATGGCCGGCATATCACTTTAGCCTCTGAGAATCCCTTTCTGCAACTGTACATGTGGCCAAAGACAATAGCACCCATTCCCAGGGGTGGTGGAAGATGAAATGGTAGGGGTTGTGGTAGGGTACATAGTAGGGCTTCACGGTGGTAGCTTGTGATACTGTCTTTCCATTCATCCCTTCATTTGCTTATCAATCTCCTTCACTCCAAATCATATTTGTCCTGGGGCTCCTGGGTGGTTCGGTGGGTTAAGCCTCTGCCTTCGGCTCAGGTCATGATCTCAGGGTCCTGGGACTGAACCTCCCATCGGGCTCTCTGCCCCCCCCCCCCCCCTGCCTGCTCTGCTTCTCTGCCTACTTAGGATCTCTCTCTTTCTGTCTTCTCTATCAAATAAAAAAAATCTTCTTTAAAAAAAAATTGTGTCTGTCCTGCAGCATAGATGTTCCTCCTTTAGGAAGCTTTACCTAATTGATTGTCTCTTCCCAGTAGAAGTTCCCTTCTTTGGGCGACTCAGTCCTCCTCCCTCCTCTCACATCCTCTGTTTGATGCCCTGGAGATTGGCCTGGGTGCTGTAACTCTTTTGGCCAGGAGAGGGCAGCACTATCCAAGAAGCTGGAGGAGACAGGCTCACAGCGAGATAGCGGGACTCCTACCTCTGAAGCCCTACTGTGTGCCAGGTACCACTGGGAGCCCTCCACTTACTTTACCCCACTGGAGGAAGGCCCTACACTGGTTGCCTTTTACTATCCCCATCCCCTTTTTATCTCCTTTTCCCTTTTTTAAATTTTTTGTAAGACTGTGGCTGCCTAGAGAGTTGAGTTATTCATTCTCAAGTCAGGTAAACCTCTCTTGTTTTATTTAATTTTTCTCTTGATGCCCCTGCTCTTCCCCCTCCCCTTCCTGCCCAGGTATCCACTCTCACAAGTCCATTCTGTATCCTTTCGTGTGCATGAATCCTTGGATTTGCGTGTTCTTATTTACAGAAATGGATTTGTGCCAGAGTCCCTCCTGTCTCCTTCCCCCTCGCATCCACCTGCTGTTTCTTAGATCCAGTTGTATTGCTTCTGCGCCCGCTTCCCCTGGCGTTAGACATAGCTCCTTTCCTCAGCTGTGTCGCGGTCATCATTGCCTCTTTGGGCCCCCTCCCGGGCCTGCCCGAGAATTTCTCTGGGCTACACACGCAGGGCGATGGTGGCTGGACCACTGGTAGCTTCCTTCTTACCGTCCCTGGGTCCTGCACCAGTCCTAACATCCAGCAGAACATAGAATTCCTGTCTGCCACATCCTCGCTAACCCCACAAAGCTCCAGGCTATCTCTTTTTTTTTTTAAGATTTTATTTATTTATTTGACAGACAGAGATCACAAGTAGGCAGAGAAAGAGAGAGAGAGGAGGAAGCAGGCTCCCCGCTGAGCAGAGAGCCCGATGCGGGACTCGATCCCAGGACCCTGAGATCATGACCTGAGCCGAAGGCAGAGGCTCAACCCCCTGAGCCACCCAGGTGCCCCAGGCTATCTCATTTGTGCCAGACCAACTGGTGCAAGAAAAGGAGGTCTGCCTCTTCACTGTGAACTCCCATGTCTCTGATGACCGCTGAGGGTATAGGAGCATTGATTCCCACTTCTGTTTGTGACGTTCTCCCCCATGTTACCATGCTACCACGGCAGCTCAGGCCCAGGGGTAAGAGGTGGAGCCCCTGACCTTGGCCTGCCCCTCTAACAACAACAATAATGCATTCATTTTTGACTCAGTTAATGACTTTGCTGTTTCCTTCATGATCTCAGGGGCCTGTGGTCAAGGGCAGTGGCTTAGTTAACCCAACAACATGCAAGAGAATCTCACGAGGACCTGGGAACCTGTATAAAGGGGGCTTGGGAAGGGTGGGTCTCATTGCTAGATGAGCCAGGGCAGGTAGGAGGCATAAGGAGGAATCAGGATGGCCAAGCTGCCCAGTGACATTGATGAATGCAGAGCAGGAAGCAGGAGGCAAGGACATACCAGGAACAAGGATCTGGAGGGCATCTTGCCCTGTGTCAGGACTGGTACAAGCTAGATGTTTCTCCACTCCTAGAATAAAATCCATACTCCTCATGGCCACAGAGTCCTTGCCAATTTAGCCCCTGTTCCTTCTCTGACCTTGTCTCCTGACCTGTCCTCCTTGCCCACTCCAGCTCCACTGGCCTCATCTGTTTCTGAAAGTTGCCAATCTCATTCGGGCCTCAGGGCCTTTGCACTTGCTATCCTAACCCTCCGCCCAGAATGCTCTCCCTCTAGATCTGGATCTCCACATGGCTTCCTCCTTCTTTTCTTTCTTTCTTTTTCTCTCTTTCTTTTTCTTTCTTTCTTTCTTTCTTTCTTTCTTTCTTTCTGTTTTAGATTTTATTTATTTATTTATTTATTTATTTGGCAGAGAGTGAAAAAGAGTAAAAGCAGGGGGAGCAGCAGAGGGAGAGGGAGAAGCAGGGTCCCCAACCTGAGCTGAAGGCAGCCAGCTTAACCAACTGAGCCCCCCAGGCACCCACTTCCTTCTCTAAGTCTTAGTTCAAATGTTACCTTTTCACAGAGGCTTCCCAGACGATCTTATCTCAATAGCCTGTGCCCAGCCCCAAGGCATTCTCTGCTTTAGTTAGTGAATGTTTCAATCTTTCTTTGTAGCCTTAATTGTGATTTAAAATGCTCTCATTTAGATAAGGGGGTCATCCAGCTGAGACATCTGTCTCCCCTTTGATCACCAGCATTGTTGATTCAGCTGACCTGACTGCCTTGGCCAGTGTCCCCTATCTCCCACGTGTCCCTCCAGAAGGGGCGTCTTGCTGGGTCTAAGAGGACGACCCTCCCCAAAGGAGGAAGCCCATTCTTCCCTCAGGGGCACAGAGGAGCTGCACTCCACTGCTGGAAGCTCCAAACAAGCTCTTGAGGTCCATTTGTAAGCGAAGGTAAGCTAGTCAAGCTTCCAGGACACAACTTAATGAGACTCTGCGTGTGGCAGTCTGCCTTTCTAAAAGGGAAAAACATAGCATAAAACAAAATGATCTCGTCTAAGTCTTGACCTCTTTATGACTAACCCCCTTACCTGTGACTATCTTCCACACCAGACTCTGCACGGGGGCCACATCTGCACGGAGCACGGCCAGCCCCCGCCCCCTACCTCCAAGAGCAGCCAGTGCATGGTAGAGAGCCAATCAAGATTCATGGAATGAATGAAAGAGGGAAGGAAGGAAGAAAGGAAGGCATCAAGGGGTACCAAATCCATCACTATCTGAGTGCTTCCTCTGTGCCAGGCACTGTTCCCTCCCCAGATAGCCTTGTAGAGAAGGAATTGTCAGTGTGTCCATTTTACAGAGGAGACAACTGAGGCACAGAGAGATTCCATCCCTTGCCTGAGGTCACACAGCTCCGGGAGCTTGGGTTTTAACCTGCGCGGTTTAGCAGTCTCTTGTGCTGTCCATTCCACATTAGGAAGGCCCCTTGCCCCAACTAGCTCCCTATCCACCCTGTCACCCTATATCTCTGCCCTTTGCCAGCGGGATTTCCCATCTTCAAGCAGAAGAGCCACTCATCCTGAATCCTGTGACCAGTTGCAAAGACTCTTCATCTTGAATACCTCCTAGTCTTTCCTTCTCAAAGGCCATAAGGGAATTTGGTGGGGGGTGATGAGAATGTCCTATAACTCGTTCCAGTTGGTGGTGCCATTGGAGGATTTATTTGTCTAGGCTCATCCAACTGTACAGTTAAACTGTGTATTTCACTGTATATAAATTACACTTTTGTTACAAAATACCTTCTACAATCTCTCTCCATCTGCTCCTGACACTAGAGTGACAGATATTGGGGACAGTCTACTAAATACCATCCCCCACTTCTGCCTTGCTAACTGAACACAATTTTCTTCTTGTCTTTCCCAGATACTCACTTTCCCAGCCTCCAGTGTAGCCACTAGTGGCCATCTGATATAATTCTGGCCAATGAGGCCTCAGTGGAGGTCTGCCGAAGAGGAAGTAGATGGAATTATTCTTTCCTGCCTCACTTAATTCCTGCCTTAAGTGTAGATGTAATGTCTGGCACTGCAGCAGCCATCTTATATCCATGAGGTGACAAGTTTGAGGGAAAGACCAAGAGAGTAAAGCTGTCAGCCCTGACTTTGTTGCACTGCTGAAACTTTACCAGTTGCCACTCACCTCCAACCCTCCATTACATGTGGAAAATAAGCCCCTGATTATTTAAGACTCTGTTAAGTGGGGAATGATTTGACTGTAAGCACTGAAAAACCCAAATTCATAAAGGCGTCAACAAATAAGCAAGATGAATATGCATGCAGCACACACATGTATGGTCATGCCAATTGTCCAATGTTTACAAATTATTCCCCTGCAAATAATGGTTTACTTTTCACATATAATATTAAAGTCTGGAGGTAGGTGGCAGCTGATATTGGTTCCGTGATCCAGTTATGTCAGGAACATGATTCTGTTGAACTTCTCCTCATGGTTGCAAGATGGCTGCCTCTGTGCACACATTCAAGGCAGGAAGAAAGAGGCAACAGAAGAAAGAGGCTACATATGTGCCAAGAAAGCTCTCCCAGAAGACTCCCTGCTCCTTCCCATCTCTCTTGTCCCCTACCCTCGGTTCACACACATAGCAGACTTCTGTTGGCATTTCATTATCCAGAATTAATTACCGCTCCAGCTGGGAGGTAGCCAGTGGGAATGGGAGTTGGGCTGACCTCAAGGGACAAACACTTTATCCCCTGGTCAGAGACCCAGCTTAAAATGCAGGGCGACTAGGTGGCTCGGTCAGTTAAGTGTTCTGACTTTTGATCTCAGCTCAGATCTTGATCTCAAAGTCATGAGTTCTGGCCCTATGCTGGGCTCCATGCTGGGATGTGGAGCCTACTTTAAAAAAAAAAAAAAAAGAAAAGAAAAGCAGGTCCCAACTAGAAGAAATACTGATAGGAGGAGGGGTGTGAAACTTCACACTAAGGAGTCAATAAAGGACTGGTAATAGACCTTTGTTTCCTTTGAGGCAACATCCCTGGACTTGAGAACACGAGGACTTCCTTTTTGGGTCTGAGCCAGTTTCAAAGGGGCTGCCACCAGACTTTCCCGATAGCCCCTCCTCCTGACCCCCAAATATTCTTCCTCCTCTTTCTCCTGTCATTGTTGCAGACATCACTGTGCATTGGCTACTTGATACACATTATCCTGAATCATCTCAACCACTTGGGGAGGTTGAGGTTATGGCCTCATTCTTCTAATGAGGAAATTGTCTGCACGTGAGGGACCCATAGTTGCAGAGTGTGTAAACCATCTCCCAGGGCTCCCCGATCCTGACCACACCCCTCACCCCCTTCACACAGCTGTGCTCCCCACCTGAAGCCTCCTTCTTCTCCTCTTCACCCGGTGAACCCAACCACCTTAGAGGTTTCTGCTCTGGCTCTGCCTCCTCCTGGAAGACTTCCTTGACAGCCCCCAGGCAGACCAGGTGCCTCTTCCATGAGCTCTGTGCCAACATGACTGTTGGTCCTGACTCTGTGTGTGTCTTGCCCAGATCAGAGCCCTGTGAGGCCCAGGCCTAGATCTGACTCATCTCTGGGTCTCTGGGTCCCCAGTGCCCAGTCACACTCTGACACAGGGTGGGACCTAGCCACTGCTGAAGGGATGAATGAATGACCCCAAGGCACCTCTGGGTGGGAGTGAGATCCGGTATTACCTGGCAAGCAGCAGCCACTGCCCTCAAGGCCCCAGTAGACAGTCCCCAGTCTGGTCACTGAGCCCCATCCCCCAACCCCCTCCTGGTCCTTCAAAGCATAGCCCTCACTCTCACACTAGGAGGGTGGACAAAGGAACCCATACAGCCTCTACCTCTGTGGGGCATTCAGAATAGTCATCATATTTACACACAGATATTTGGTTTTCTTAAATATAAGGCTTATTTAAATAGAATTTACTACAGTAGAAAAACCCATCCCTCTGAGATGTAAAGCTGATTGTGTTTTGACAAATGTATACAGTTGACCTGGAACAACTTGGGGTTTAAGGCACCGAGGCTGGTGCAGAAAAAAAAAGTCTCCTTGGGGCGCCTGGGTGGCTCAGTGGGTTAAGCCGCTGCCTTCAGCTCAGGTCATGGTCTCAGTGTCCTGGGATCGAGCCCCGCATCGGGCTCTTTGCTCAGCGGGAGCCTGCTTCTCTCTCTCTCTCTGCCTGACTCTCCGCCTACTTGTGATCTCTCTCTCTGTC